>NC_090939.1:664428512-664731542 GCF_040938575.1 Ambystoma mexicanum | reverse complement strand
GGGCAAGTGCAGTCATCATGTGCAAAGTGTTTGCAGCGGTCAGTAGGGATACAGTAAACCCCAAACCCAAGGGCGGGGGATTGCTTGATAGGCAATACATGGGACACATATAAAAGTTATGACTACACAGCCTGACCTGGCACTCAATCACAACACATCACCCAAGCAAAATACACATGGTTTGGACACACGCACATGGGCACTCACCGGACATTGTCTCAAGGTCTGGTAGGTCTCCCACGCCTTGGATCTGATCCTCTGCGATGAACCTGAAGAGGGAAAATGGGAGAGTCCCTTCCCCCCATTCTCATCCAAACCATGGCCCAGGATGTCACGGCCCAAACACCCTCCACAAGAGGAATTTGACCCGCTCACTTCCACACCAGACGGCAAGATCCACTGTGGCCACGCCCCACGCGGCCAGGGAGCCTGCCTGTTAATGAAACCATGTGCAGGAACCTCAGGTGGAACTGACATCGACCTTATGGACCAACTCAATTAGACAGTAACCACAAACGCCATCATCGTTAGAGATACCATGACGACATAGCTTACAGAAAAGAACACACGTGCCACCATGCACATCGGTCACACACACACACCAACCTACACGAAGAACATACTCAGTGCTATGACATAGAGGACCGTGTACACCCACAGACATGCATCGTTGTTATTTTCCACATAGGCCACCTACAGCACCGCAGAAATGCAAGATGCCTGAAGAGCTCGTGTATATGCTTGCAGACGCTTTCTCGCCACTAACGCCATGAAGACGCCACCCTACATATCTACTAATGCAGGTGACCCTCTGTCGCCCCTCGCGACCCCCATATTATGGATCATGTACCGCCACCCAGAAACTAGGCCCAGGGAGGCCGCAAAGCAAGAGTCCCCAGGCAGAAGCTTCTCAGACAAAACTGCAAAGCGCTGACCACGCAGAACGAGCCCCAATGAAAGCCCACAGCCAAGGCCGCGATGTTGCAATCTACATGCCAAGCTCCCTGCGCCAAGGTTACACCTGCCACTGCTGAGCGCTCCTCAGAGCCGAAATACAAATAAAATGCTCATAATTCTGCTCCAGCCACGGTCTCACCACATGTGACCAAGCCGACCTGATATGATGCCAAGCCTACGGGACAGAAAAGCGCTGGGGACTCACGTCTAGGACACAGTCTGCAACAATAAAGTGACAAATTGGACGCCTATCACGATGGGAAAGACATGCACACCAGCCACTAGTCAGACCTGTCCATTGTCCATCACTGACACATAGTCAGACATTGTTGCCAGCACCAGGTGCACCGCGAGTTGGGAACAACGATGGTCCCAGGCTTGGGGGCTCGCTGATGAACCAATCAGAATATGAAGGGCGCATCATGACGACAATATAGTCTAGCCAATCACCAAGTGTCCCCTTGTAACAAATTTGTTGTAGCAATTCTTAGGGATGGCCCAAGCGTACCACCTGACCCCTCCTCACCCAATAACACCCTTTCCTATAGGCAACTATACTGACTCTACCACTCGGGGAGCCAACCCGAAGTGGCACTAGGTTTTGGGGATAGTTTTCCTAGGTGACGCACGTAGCGCGTCATACAACGGTAAAAAGGGCCTGCGAGCCCACTAATGATGAGAGCCTCCCAGATGCATCTGGTCTGAGAGTTCGTCCCTGCCTGTTTCTGTAATAAACAGCAGTATCTACCTTGCTCTTGTGTGTGCCTTATACTCCTGTTGGGACTCGGGAGGAGTTGGGGCCTCCCCAGCCCCAGAGGTCCGCGGACGGCCCTGCTGGCCCCCGGGAAATCACCCCGACAAGTTGGAAGCACTGCTGAGATCTGTTTGAGATTTGCTTAAATTAAGGGCAACCACGACAAGACTTCTTGCGTCAAGGTGGCCCGGCAGCGCGGCCCCCTCTGCCGTTGCCCCCTTTTGAGGACTACATTACCATCGCGGAACTGCGAGATGACCAGACAGCGCAATCCGGAGATTGACCGTCGGGAGCTGACTTGAGAAGTATCCCGTCTGCAGTTGGCAAGTGTCCAGACGTGGTCCAGACTAGGGGAGGCGGCGAGCTGATTGGGAGGGGTGCCCGCAGTCGAGTGGCACCGGCGAACGAGGACTTGATGTGAGTATGGCAAACACAACCAGCAATGTGATGTTGTGTGGGAGGGGGGAGGAATTGTAAAGAGGGTGGCGGGCGGTTGTCACAGTGTGTTGAAAAAGATTTTGATTAATAAGCGGCGACAGATGCGTGAGGTGAAGCGGGACAGGCACGAGGGCCGTCCCCTACAACGTCACAGAGCGGATTGGGTGGGGCTCCAAGCACCCACGTTTGACTGGCGGGTCGCGCTGATTGATTAGATTGTGGACACCTGTATAAGGGAGGTGTGGTTTTCCTATGAATTGACGTTGTAGATCAATGAATAGATGAGGATTCCTACTAGTTGAGTGTTTTAGCGCGGCGGGTAGATGACGTATTCCCGCAGGAGGTAGCTCGCTTGTTTCCCAAGTGTGGAAGATAATTGGCTAGTTAAGCTCCCCTAGAGAGGGGGTGTGTCACACGCAAGGCGACGCAATGTGCGCAGACTGATTATAAGTTTTATTGATTGTTGAATACTCCACTCCAGACGCGATGGGAAGACAGCTGTGGGGTTAACGAGGAATAAAAGTGTCAAAGATATTGCACGTTCATTGGTTTTGTAATTGTACGTACCGGTTATACGTTGAAGAGGTTGGTGATGTCACCCATACGGCTTGTATAGGACATGACAATCATCTCGTTTTCATCCAGGGGTGATCGAGACAAGGCAACGCGGTAAGGGAGGGGCAAAGGGGGAGAGGCGGGCGCGCACGGAGAACGCTGGCCCGCACTCGACAAGAGGGGTGGGAGGGGATAAGGAAGTACAAAACTGTGCAGGCAGTGGGGACGGGGGAGGAGGAGGAGCTAAGTTGAAGGTATGCCAATTACCGGCAGCACAGGAAGGTGGGGCGGCTCAAAAGCACACCACACAGGACACGCAGCCGCAGGGGGCTTCGTGCGCCAAGGCCGAAGGGGGCCATAATTGAACATCGGGAGAGAAGAACAGTAAAGCATTGTAATTAAAAGATTGCTTTCCCTTACAGCGGACAGTCGGAAGTCCCCAACTTACATGGAGTACGTGTATTCTAGGGGGTGCACAAGTTGATTTTCATGTGTTTTGGCTGCCACGAGTGGGGTACGCATATTGAAGGGGGTGTGCGGGGAGATTTTCACGTGTTTTGGCTGCCCCAAGTGGGGTACGCGTATTCAAGGGGGTGCGCAAGTTTATTTTCACGCATTTTGTCTGCCGCGAGCAGGGTACGCGTAGCTTTTCACGTGATTACAGTGTAGGGGACCTGTAAACTGGTCCAGGGTTAGCGCGGCCCTTTGCGCCATATTGGGGTATGGCTTTTCCTTTCGCAAGGAGCGTTCTTGGGGGCGTAACTGGTGCTGCGGGATGTTTGCTGCGCCACGGCTGGAAATGGCTTGGGAAATCCATGAATACGCGGTGCGCTAAAATGCTGTTTGGTGCACATGTCTGGCACACGCTCCCTCTCTGTGCTGCCCGCGTGCGCTACTTCTGCGCTGAATTCTATGAATTACCCCCTTAATCTCTGCCCCATGCGAGAGATCTTGACTAGGCGTAAATTACTGATGGTGGTAGATAATTATTGCAGATATTGTCAAAGGAAAGATCAGGAAAAAACCTTACAACATTTACTTACTGAATGTAATTCCCTTATCCATAAGCGTATACACTATCTGAAGCCATCTCTTATACATTATATAGAATGATCCCCGATCCTGTTGTGGCACATGATACTTGAGGGTAAAAACACCTCCTTGAGAATCAATGTAATTGGATTTTTGAAGGAGTTAAACCTATTAGATAAACTATCTGATGAAATTGTTGAATAATTTAAACAAAATTGCTGTTTTTATCATGTGGCACGATAAGACGTAGGTCAAATGAAATATATTACCTATGAGTATCAATAGTTGGATTGGAAACTTTAATTGAAACTTTATCCTTTTAAATCAGGTATAGCCAATCTATTTCTCTTAATGAATTGTTTCTGTATTCTTTTATACTAATCTTTCTTTTTTCTTTTCTGCTCTTGCCTTGAAATATGTGATTTTAAATTAGATGGCATTGAATCTATTTTACTATGAACATACTGAACATGTTATTCTTTTGTTTGTTATTTTATCATTGTTAAATTGAAACTTCTATTTGTATGATAAATTGTTTTTAAATGTTGATTAAATTCAGCTGAATAAAAAAATATGTATATGTAGTCGATTATTACACTCGGGTTGGCCGGCCTGGTCTCATGTCTAGACTATCCGAGCGGAACAGATTTCTGTTCGCTGTTTCTTTATTCCACCGCCTGGCCCTTGGAGAAAGCATGTTTTCTTCAAACTTGTGTCCGTCTGCGTCGAACAGACGGAGATTTAAATCACTGCACACTATGAAGTCTATGAGGGTGTATTTCTCAACGGCTTGGTCTATTGCTGAGAAGACTGAGTATACAAAGGCTTCATCAGACATGGTGACCGGGTTCCAGTAGAGATTTATTATGCCCCAAGTTTCTTTATCTGTGGGGCAAGTCGTGTGTTGGTTGTAGGCCTGTGTAGATCCCAATTGTTTGACTACAGTTATTTGGGCCCATGGATAAAGGTTTGTTGATTCAAATAATTCCAAGTTGATGCCGATTTTGATTGGCGTAATGAGACCTGCAGAAGGCCAACCACTTTCCCACTGTATCGCTGGATTCATCAAAGTTGTAAAGCCCTCACACACAGGTTGTTCATGGATCCAGGATTCTTCTATGGGAGTTGCTTGGATGTATTCGCTCTCATCATGTCTTTTTGCTGGCTGTTGCGATGAATATTCCTTGTTGGTCAAATGGTCATGTACAAACAGTCCATTCTTTTCTCCGTCTATCGTGAGATCAAATCCCAGCTGCTGAAATTGAGTCTTGTTTTCAGTCATAAGCTTTACCGTATTTGAAGACATGAGATCAATCCTCACTTGATCTAACCTTAAGTCATCGATAAATTCGATTATTTGTATATCATGAGATGTTATTCATTTCAGTTTTGGTATGGCGTGCAGGAGCCGCAACACATTTGTCCTGATCAGGCCATCTTGTTGAGACCCAATTCTGGTCAGCTTAATCCTGTTTACATTTTGTTTTTTTCCGAGGATTGATGATGTTTGGAAGTTTAAGTGTTGCTTCCGTGTTTATTTTGGGTGGATGCAAGAATGATTCTTTTCTTACATTTGAATACCGTTTGCTACGTTCCTCCTGTGAGATGTCATTTCGACTTGAGATTTCAGATTCTGCTCTGTAGTTTCGGACTCAAAATTGGAGTCAGGAATGTCTTCACATGTGTGGTTGACCCTGGATGAATGTTTTGAATGGCCTTCTTTGTATTGATCTATTATGATAAGTGAGCACTGGCTCATTTGTATCTGTGTTTCTTCTGAATTGTCAATCTCTTCGACCATATAAATTGACATATTCATAAATTCTTCTATTTCAGCTTGTTCGTTATTTATTTTTATTGGAGATGCTTCCGGTAAGACCATTGTATTGGGGATTAGGGGTGGTAAACTCTGTTGCGTACTTTTGTGGTTCAGATTTTCTCTTTTTTGATTTAATTCTTGTGTCAGAATATGAGGAATGTTGAGATTTCGAAGAAAGGCGCGAGAACCATTTTGTCTTTTTTTTGGTTTAGTCCCTAAATTTTTGTTTGCTTTTGGTAAAACAGCCTTACTACTTTGTGAAAATATTTCATAGTTTTCTGTGCCTTTGATCACAGTCTTTTCCTTCTTTTTGTCACGCTTATTCGTTGGACCAGTTTTGTTCTTAGGGGCTGTAATGGCAGCCGTTTGTGATGGAATTTCCTCTACATTTAAGTCAATCAGATTACCCACAGAAGTCGATGCGTGAAGGGAGGAGCTTTCTGTTGTTAATCAGCTGTGCTGATTCATCATTCGTGTTGACCATCTTCCATTTATTACCTCTTGAAGTGTTTGTGGAATTCCATGATTAGATTCACTAGCTGACGGTCTTACACTGGCATTGTGGTTATTAACAGTCATCATCATTGCTATAAGAGCATTGGTCATTTAATTTATTTCCGCTCTGTCGCTTCTCGCAATGTCAAAGAGTTGTGTTTGCCACATTTGGCTAGCTTGTGCTCCTATATCAAGGCGCTCTTGTATTTTATTCATGAACGCTTCTGAGTAGATTTGTTTTGAATGTATTAGAGCGAGCAATATCACTTGATCCTCAATTGTTTCGACGTATGCTTCTTGAATTTTCATAAATGCAGTCATAGACTGTGAGATGATTGCAATAAGCATGTTCTGTAAATCAAGCATAGTGGTTGGTATAGATGCTTGTTGCGGTACCGGTTCGCATCTACATTTGTTAAGTGTACGTTCATCTTCTTGCTCGCGTGCTTCGATATCATGATCCCATTTCTCCGGGATATTTTGTGCAGTGTTGGGAGTACTTGTCTGATAATCTCTTGGCAGGTGCTGTAGACGTCTTAGGACGGTACTGCTAGAGCGTGTTGAAGTGAACGGATCGCACTTATGGGAGTTCTTTATATCGCGCACCCTTCCAAAAACGTCTCTTCTTTTTTCATGATTTTGCATTAAGTTCTCTATTTCGGCAATATCAAGCGATAGGCATGCCGTTTGTGAATTTTGTGGATTGTTACTGAGTTGTTCTGGAGATTGTGAATGTCTCTACCTCTCGTATAATGATTGCCATCGTTGTTTAGCCAGTTTGGCTTTATATTTTTGGGACATATCTGTTATGCGTAATTCATGCATGACTAGTTGGTCATGTTGTGGGCCATTGCGTATGTCCTCTTCTTTGGCACCAGGCTGACCATTATCCAAATCTTGTGTATGAATTCGAACCATTGAGGTTTCCGAAGTCTGGATTGGTTGAGTATCTGCTCTTTGGCTTTCAGCCACAGGGGGTTTTGAAAAGCTGAGCGTCAGCAATTCGTTGTTGTTCTGACCTGTTATAGGGTTCAAATCAGTTAAATTCTCTTTATTTTGATTCTGTTTCGCGGGCATTTTGGGCGAATGAGACTTCGATGTAGGCCTGTGACCCTTTATTGGGGAGATTTCCCTCTGCTCTCTATTTTGAGACGTGTTTGTGGCCTCAGGTTTTGGTATAGTGTAATTCCGTGCATCTTCCATCCACGAGACATCTTCCTCGGCAGATGAAATTGAGACCGGAGATTGGGAGTCAGTGGCCTTTTGGGGGATTATTTGAATTTTCCTGTCTGGGATGTCAGGGCGTAAGCTCAGGTGTTTGTTGTTTTGTGTGATTTCCAGTTTTGCCTTTTTGATGGAGAAATGTCCGCTGTAGATTGGATCTTTATTCTCTGACTTGTTCGGGTCCTCGTCATATTTTCCTGTTACTCATGACCCAGGAGAGTGATAGGCATCCTGGAATTTTACGTTCCAATTATAGTGGGTGAAATTAGCTATACGGGTGTGTAGTTGCAGTGCTTTCCTTGCCTGTAGTTTAGTTGGTCAGAGCACTGCCAATAACGTTATTCTTTTTGTTTTCAGATTTCTTCTGTTTTGGTCATGAAAAAGTTTGTTATGAGGGGCGTTGTCATTTTGCTCTTGTTAACTGCGACTGGAACGTTTCATTGGTGTGTTACATGCATAATGAGTCCTATATCATCTGCTAACGTGAAATCAGTTTTGTAGACAAAGCGTGTGACTTCGTTTTACGCGCGTTTGTCAAAGGCTGCACGCCCGCAGTCCCTACGGGCGTGCGCTGCTTGATGTCTGCACATAGCACTAGCCGTTAGGCGAGAGGATAGTCACCAGTTGATGTCCCAGGTATGAGCGGCACTACGAAAAAGGGACACAGTATTTTAGCTTGGAGAAAAGCGTTGTTTCCTTATTCTTTTCTGGGGCCGCTCTGTTGATGTTTGTGTTTGTAACTAATTTGTAGCATCCAGTGATATCTGCGCTGTTTTAAGGGCAGGGCGGGTTCCTTTGTTCGGCTGCCGCAGCTCGGGTGGGTGCAAAGCTGTGAGCCTGCAGTCCCCACCAGAGCGCCCTGCTTGTAGTGTATACGTAGCGCCGTGCCTTACGCTGTCGGTGACGCTGAAAGAGCGATCATGAAGGAAATGCCAAAGAGGGGGGTTCCTTTTATTACGGTTAGTTGTTTACAAGGCTGAGGTAGCGAAATAAGAATCTGCTGGGATTCCTATGTTCTACAAATGATGATATTGGTGTTCTGTGTTTATGCAATTGCAAATGATAGCATGTGCCACACTTAGATCGAATGGCAAATGATAGCATGTGCCACACTTAGATCGAATGGCAAATGATAGCATGTGCCACACTTTAGATGGAATTGCAAATGATAGCATGTGCCACACTTAGATCGAATGGAAAATGATAGCATCTGCCACACTTAGATCGAATGGCAAATGATAGCATCTGCCACACTTAGATCGAATGGCAAATGATAGCATGTGCCACACTTAGATGGAATTGCAAATGATAGCATGTGCCACACTTTAGATGGAATTGCAAATGATAGCATGTGCCACACTTAGATCGAATGGAAAATGATAGCATCTGCCACACTTAGATCGAATGGCAAATGATAGCATCTGCCACACTTAGATCGAATGGCAAATGATAGCATGTGCCACACTTAGATGGAATTGCAAATGATAGCATGTGCCACACTTAGATAGAATTGTGAATGGTAGAATTACTTAGAATCGGAAAACAGCCTGCGCCGTATCTAGATAGGATTGTGAATGTTAGCAATGCTGCACTTAGTTACATTTGTTAGCCTGCGTCACATAAAGATAGGATCGTGACCTACGCCAGACTCAGACAGGATTGTGAATGTTAGCAATGGCGCACTTAGTTAGAACTGTAAATATTAGCCTACGTCTCGTCTAGATAGGATTGTGAATGTTAGCAATGCCACACCTAGTTAGACTTGTAAACAGTAGCCTGCATCGCTTCTTGATAGGATTGCGAATGCCAGCAATGCTGCACTATTAGATTTGTGAACATTAGCCTGCGCCAGACCCAGACAGGATCGTGAATGTTAACAATGACACATTTCCACTCTTAGTTAGAGCTGTGAACTTTAGCCTGCCCCAGACCACATTAGATTGTGAATGTTAGCAACACCACACTTAGCTAGAATCGTGAACATTAGCCTTCCCAGACCCATACTAGATTATGAATGTTAGCAATGCCACACCTAGTTAGATTTGTAATAGTAACCTGCATCACCTCTAGATAAGATTGTGAATGTTAGCAATGCCACACTTAGTAGACTTGTGAACATTAGCCTGCCAGACCCAGACAGGTCTGTGAAAGTTTGCAATCGTGAACATTGTCCTGCCCCAGACCCATACTATATTGTGAACGTTAGCAATGCCGCACTTAGTTATATTTGTAAAAAGTGTCCTGCGTCACTTCCTAGATAGGATTGTGATTGTTAGCAATGCTGCACTTAGTAGATTTGTGAACATTGGCCTGCGCCAGACCCAGACGGGATTCTGAATGTTAGCAATGCCACTTCCGCATTTAGTTAGAATTGTGAACATTAGCCTGCTAGACCCCTACTAGATTGTGAAGCTAGCAGAACACTTAGCTAGAATTGTGAACATTAGCCTGCGCCGACCCGGGACAGGATTCTAAATATTGGCAAAGCCGCACTCAGTTAGAATTGTGAACATTAGACTGCCCCACACCCTGACAGGATTGTGAACGTTAGCCAAGTCACTTCTACATAGAAATGCAAATGCTGCACTTGGGTGGAGCTGTGAACATTAGCCTGAATCGCATCTGGATAGAAATGCGAATGTAAATGTTAACATGTCCCATATGTGTATCACTGTGTACCCTGCTTTCCTGCTCCCCATAGTGTTGCTATATATCCGTATCCCCCCCTCCTGTCGCTGTAAGCCCAGCCCCATGTCTCTGTGTCCGTGTGTCACGCTGTTCCCTACCATCCTGTTCACGTGCCTAGTCTCGGGCACATTAATGATAACCATCATATCACATCACTACGCTTACTCTCTTCTATACACCATCATTCAACTAGAACACAGCTATACCCCTGACTAATTCGGCCTAGCTGTTCACATACAAACACGACCCCATAAACACCTCATCACCCTAATAAAACACAGCTAGCCAAGCACATTCCGGCCTAGTTGCTAACATGTGCGTCCTTCAGGCCTAACGCAGCCAGAGCCCAGTCTGGGTGTCCACCCACCAGACTGCACACATCCAACTGATATCTTCAGCACTACACCTAACGCTAGGATGTAGCTACCATCTGGCAATTATATCAGCTGTACACATATCTGGTGCACCCACGCACCCTACGACACTATTGCTCTCTACTGACCAGAACTACGGTTCCCGAGGGTGTTCAATCTACCAGCGCTTTGAAGTCATACCAATGATATGTAGAGCGCTATATAAATGCCAAGTAACATAACATAACATAGCACTCTGCGGCCCGCTCCACGGACTGGCCTGGTATAAGTAGCTGGAGACTCCTCCTCCAGGAAATAGTAAAAATGGTAAAAAGACTGTAGTAGACTGTAGTAGACTGCACTGACTACTACACTCACAACCACACTCTGCCGAGTTTCAATATTCGAAACATCTTCAAATTGCAACACCCCAAGCCTACACCCCTGACAGGCCTACATCACCCACCACAAACTCCTCTGCCACATCCAAATGTATCATTCTTTTCCACATTTTTGGGTCCTGTCTCATTGCATTGTACATCAGGTACATGCAATATACGTCCACCACAAACATCATTAGTTGCATAATTTCATGTTTGTATTCTTACCTGCTCTTACAGGATGCCTTGTCAGTATGCATATCTGAGTTTCCTGTCATGGCACTATGTGTTGTGAGCAGCTTGCCGAAGAATCGGTGCCCAAAGACCACTGACTAGCAGCCGTTCTGAAGATGCAATTTGACTTGTGTAATGCAAGGGGCAACACTAGACAAAACATGGTGAATAGTAGCTGATGGTGGGTCATCATGGCAAGGTGGGCGGTCTGGTATTCTCCAATTGAAATGTCTGTAGACAGCCCATGCAAAGGATTAGGGACATGAATAATGCCAATGAGCGTGCCTGGCTGAATTGCATGTCATCTAGGTGCATGGTTGATTAACAAATGTGCTCATACAGTTAAAAATAGTACCACCCTGGTGGCACCCTGGTGCACTGCCATATTGTGTCTGTCTGCCCTTTCATGCACATGTGCATGTTTGTGAGGAGACACATGACTCAAATGCCAACCTCTGTCCATGTGCAGATGATTATGCAGCGGATACAGAGGAGGAGGCAGAAGAAGAGGTGCTGGTATGTCAGTCCACCGGTGGAGGCCATGGTGTACTGCAACTTGAAAATTCGCAGCTGCAACATGGCATTATCAGTTGTCCTCCAGCCTCTTCTGACTCTTTTGACTCTGCTGATTCAGATGCAGAACCAGAAGTGGAGGGCTCGCTGGAGGATAAGATGAGTGGCCCAACAGGCAGGTCATATGGAGCCATTGGGTCTGCGGTAGTGCAGCTGGCTTCACAAGGCCAGCCAGTGGTGGGCCCCACATCTGCAGTAGTTACGGCTGCAAGGCCACTCTCCCATGAGTTGGTGTCAGGTTCTAGGGCTGATGTCCAATGGAGGGTTACAGACCTTCAGCCAATGAAAGGGGCACTGTAGCAAAGGGCCTGGTCCCTTTCATGATGCAGCCATGGGCCCTGCACATGTGGTGGACCTGTGCAGGCTGGAGAGACAGTGTGGGAGCCGCAAATGTTGTATACCACCATCCAGCATGGCAATGTGTTGGATCGAACTGCAGATGGCATAGATCAACTGGCCGAGAACATGAACCCACTAGCGGCCCGGGAAGAACAGCGGCTGCAGATCATGCAGTTTCAAGCTGCTGCCACAGACTGGGTGTGAAAGCCAACATCAAGGGCTGACGGGTTTATGTGCGGTGTCTGCAGGAGTCCCTGCATACAGATGCTAGGGCACATAGAGAGGCCCTTAGGCGTGAGCTATCGGCATCTCGTAGATCCAATTGCTGTGAGAAAGAGAGCTTGAGAACTGCATTGCATGATGACCTCTCAGCCACAAGGACAGAGCTCCATGAGGAGATGGATTCCTTGAGGCAGACACTGTCCCAAAAACTCAATGTGTAACGAGCCATTTGTGATGAGGCGCATTGTGACCTCACCACCATTGGATCTGTGTCATGACTGGCCCTGGCCAATGAAGACCAATGAAGACTAGGCTTTGACACTGCATGGATTGGACCTACCACCACAACCACCTGCAGATCAACTGCAGGATGGGGGCCAGCACGCCCACACTTCTTCAACCACCGTTACTGTGATGTCTGAGCCCATGGAGGGATTTTTTGTTGTTGTGGTCTACTCATGTGGATATCGACATGCACCCTCCTCTTCCCTCCCTCCAGGGTGGACTTTTTTCCCCCAGTCCAGGATGGACATTTTGTTTTCATTTTACCTCACCAGTGTTGTCTGATTTTTCTTTTTCTTGACCCCTTGATCGCGATGGACCTATTCTTATTTTTAATAGCACTGTCTAGGATGGAGGCATGTGTTGTTTTTCCCCCAATCGATGATGGGCTCTTTTTATTTTTTATTTTTTTCCTTAAGAGATGTCCTGTTGCCCTCTCAAAGGAATGTTGAGTGCAGTACAGGAGATGCAGCCATGCACAGTGGTGTCAACTGCCATGGTTGCCTTGAGAACAAAAGGATGACATGTGCAGGTAACAATGGGTTGATGGCCTTTTTCCACATATGTGTGGTATGCATGATTTGCTACTATGGCTGGTGACATACCATATTCCATGTTGTTGCAGTGATTCTGATGCATCCAGTGACTGCACTCCATGGGAGGTCTGCCCTGCTCCCTTTCATCCCCTAGTCCCCATGTCTTCTGCCAGGTAACAGCCCCCCTTTCACAAATGTGGAGGTACAGTTTCTGTTGGAGGTTTGTTGGTTTGTTTATTTGTTTGTTTGTTTATTGATTTGTAGGGCGCACCAAACCCTTAGGTAGCTGGGCGCACAGCATAACAAGAATACTTAAAGCTTAGTTACAGATGTAGAGAGGTACAGGTAGGAAGCATACACGTATACATACAGCTGCGATCATTAGTCTTAATGGTCGTTAAGGCGTAATCAGGTGAGGGTGTTGTGTCTGAAACTGTAGTAGGACTGATCCCTTCTCAGCTCAATTGGTAGTGCATTCCATTGCTGGGCCGCTTTTACTGGGAAGCTGTTGCCTCCTGTTTTTTTAAGTCTGAATCTGCGTATTTGAAGGCAGTAGAAATTGGTTGTCCTTGCAGGACGTACAGAAGTGTTTCCAATTATTCTTTCCTTTAGGTATGGAGGGGCTGCGTTATTCAGACATTTGAAGGTTAATGAAAGGGTTTTAAGAAGGATCCTATCACTAATTTTCATCCAGTGATCGTTTCTCCTAGCATTGGATATGTGCTCTCTTGTAGGGGGTTTCAGGGCCGTTCTGAGCGCATTATTTTGCAGTGTCTGTAATTTGTTGATGATATATTTGTTAGCTCCTAAGTACAATGCATTACAGTAATCCAGTTTTGATAAAATGAGGGCATTAGCTAAGATAATGCAGCTTGCTAGTGAAAGAAAGGGTCTACATGCTCTAATGAGTTTGCCACTGTAGGTAGTGGAGAAGGCTAAGGAGTAAACCTGTTTTTTTAGGGTTAGCGTGGAGTCCAGATAGAATCCAAGTGTCTTCACTTCTTTAGCAACTGTAATTATAATTGCCGTCAATGTTGAAGGCGCTATAGTTAGTGTCAAGTTTTTTTAGGTTGTTAGCCGAGCCAAGGATCAGGATCTCTGTTTTATCGTCATTTAGGCAGAGACCATGGGTTGCCATCCATGCCTGAATGAGGATGTATATTTTGTTTAATAAGGCTGTATCTGAGGTGAAATTGCCAGAAAGGGGAATGAGGATCTGGGTGTCATCCGCATAATTTATGTAGGTGACACCCAGTCTATCCAATTAGTCAAGTAAAGGCTTAGTAAAGATATTATACATGGTTAGTGAGACACAGGAGCCCTGTGGGATGCAACATGTTGTTTGCATTGGGTCTGCTGATGCTGAAGTGGAATAGACTTGCGTATTTCTGTTGTCTAGAAAGGACTAGACCCAAGCTATGGCTTCGCTTGAAAAGTCGGCAGCCGATGCTAGGTGTTTGCATAACACTACATGGTCCACCAAGTTGAACGCTGCCGACAGATCAAGGAGAAGCAGCATAGCTGTGTTTCCTTTGTCGTTAAGCTTGTCAATTTGCGCCTTAAGGTCTATTAATGCTATCTCTGTGCCGTGCTGGGGTCTGAAACCCGATTGGCGGATCCTAAACGTTGGTTAGTCTCAAGGTAATTCTGAATATGAAGATAGGCCACTCTATCTATTATCTTGAGGAGGAATGGGACCGGTGTGATTGGTCTGTAGTTTGTTGGGATGGACGGGTCTAAAGTTTGTTTTTTGAGAAGGGGTAGAACCCAGGATTCTTTTAAACTAGTTGGGACAGTATTGGATGAGAACGAGGCATTAATGAGTTTAGAGATGAAGGGGGCTAAATCTCTGGCCGCATCCTTAATTATTTGGGCTGGACAGTCGTCTCCTTTACAGTTCGACGGTTTTAGGGATGCAATGATTTTTTCGGTTTCCTGAATGGAAACTTTGGAGAATTTAAATGGAGCCAAGTCAGGCTTGTCATTGGGTGTGGTACTGGTTGATATTTCGGTAAGGGGTAGAGAGGCTTTTTTTGCTGCAATTTTAGTTTGCAGTGTTTTTATTTTATTTGCTAGGGTCTTTTGAATGCTAGTGCACCATTGTTTGTCTTTGGGTACGTTATCCGGCGGAGGTATGGGTGATTCTAATTCCAGAAGGATCACAAACAGTTCCTTGTTGTTAGAGCATGCTTTTGAGATTCTTTCATTAAAGACTTCTTTTTTGGTTTGGATAATTATTTTCTTGTAATTATTGGCACAGAGTTTTAGTTTTAGTTCATTTTCTTCCGTGGGGAAGTGTTGCCATATGGTTTCTAGTTTCCTTTTTTCCAATCTAAGTTCTTTGAGGTGAGGGGTGAACCAGGTATTAAGGTGAGTCTGTTGTTTACTCTTAAGTACCTTAAGTAGGGCAATGGTCTCTAGGACCTTGGCCATCGTGTCATTATAGCAATCCACCAGAGTATCTGGGTCGGAGTTGCTTGGCAGGCGTGGATCACAGGAAGGGAGAGAGGTGGGATGTTGTCTGGTGTGATGTTTTTCTTTGATCTGGTGGGAAGAGGGGGTGCCATAATTTTATCTTTATCTATTTGTTTGATTAGTGTTAAGCTAAAGTCAATTAGGTGGTGGTTGGTCCAAAGTTGGAGTGTAATTTTAGTGATAGCTGTTGGGCAGTTTAAGGTGACTACCCAGTCAAGGGTCCTCCCTTTATCCTAGGTGGTGGAGAGGACTTTTTGGATGAGGCCGTGTTCAGCGAGCATGGTAGCTATCACTTGTGCTTGTTTGTCATCCAGATCGTTAAATCCTAAATTGAGGTCACCTAAGATAATTATCTGGGAGGAGTCATTTATATTGTTAGCTAAGAGGCTAGATATGTCCTCTTCAAATGACCCTATAGGTCCTGGTTGTCTATATATAAGGTAGATGGTTAGAGTGCGACATGGGGATATAGGCAGTTTCGCCGAGATTAGTTCACAAGATTTTAGTGGGGGTAACGTGGATAATCTTAAATCCAGGTTAGGTTTAGCAATGATAGCTAAGTCACCTCCTCTAGTATTGGGTCTGTCAATTCTTAAGAGTGGATAGTCCTCTGGTATCGCTAATGTAAGCGCTGGGCCTGCTGCCTCATGCAGCTAGGTTTCTGAGACCGCTAGGAGGTCAAGATTGTTGGATGTTAGAATATCGGCTATTTCTGTGGCGTGAGCTATGACAGATCTGGCATTGATCAGCGCTCCAGCTATCATAGTTGTATTAGGTGATCTCTGGAGTTTCAAAGTTATTGGTATGTGTTCTTTGGTTTTAGCATCTGAGGCAGTTTGCATGTGGGCTTGCGCTGAATGCATAGTGGTATCTTTAAAGTTAGTGCAGCGGTTTAAGTGGGTATTTTTGGTCATTTTAGATTCGCAGAGGGAAGAGAGTCTAGCTCGAAGCTTCGTATTTCTGTTCAGTGTAGGACAAGGTGCATATTTAATTTGATCCATGGTTATGAAGATTATTTGTATGAGCAGCAGTATTAAGGATAACAGCAGTGTTTTGCTGACATACATGATGAGGCAGTTGGTCCAGGCTGGATCAGATAGGCTGAAACTAATACCTGGTTGGCATAGGCTAGGTCAGGCTAAATTCAGAGCAGGTATGGTGGGCTGCGATAGTCTGTGTTCAACCTAGGCACAGCTGGCTAAGTTCAGCCTGGGCACGGTAGTTTACAGTGGGCTAGATTCAGTATAGGTGGAGTAGAGTAAGCTGAATTCGATGTGGGCACAGTGGGCTAGATTCAGCAACCTACACACAGTAAGTTAGGTTTAACATAGACACAATAGGCTAAATTCAACAACATAGGCACAAAAGGCTAAATTCAACAACATAGGCACAGTATGCTAAATTCAACAACATAGGCACAGTAGGCTAAGTTTAACATAGGCACAGTGGTCTGCAGTGGGCTAGATTCAGCATAGGCAGAGTAGGCTAAGATCAGTATGGGCTCAGTGTGATGGATAAGTTCAATGCAAGCAGAGGGAACACGTGTGTGTGTGACCAACACTAAAGCGGCAATTAAAGAATGCATAGCATCTTACAGCGGGGCTGCTAAATATAGTGTGAGGGGCACATTCATGACAATATGATCAAAAAGCATGGCACAATAACATTTAAGGTTACAGTCTTGCAGTTACAATACATTGCAACGTGGGCTAGTTCAACTGCTAAGGCATAAGGCACAATACATTGCAAGATGGTCTAGTTTAGCTAATAAATGCTTGCACAGTACAGCGCAGAGTTGGCTACATCAAGTACTAGTGTTGTTAAAGCTAAGGCTACAGCTTTAAAGGGCTATGACAAGATTTGGCAACTAGGCACGACGCAGCATACTGGTGCAAGTAATGCAGTTCGTGTCAAATGTCAACCGAAGGCATCGCTGTATGCTAAGTGCTGAGACACAGCAACAATCAGTGTAAGCAATAAGGAATCGAGGTCCAAGGGAGCTGAGTGCCGGTGCAAAAACGGGCACAGTCAGTTGATATTGACAAAGGTGGAGGGTTTGCGCGGGACGCAAACCAGATGCAGGGGGTGGAGTACAATTTGTATTGACCTTGATCAAAGGAGCAGTGTCTGGGGGCCGAGGGAGACTATATGAATAGAGTAGATTGCGAGGGGTGTACTCATACCTGTGGAGAAGCCTTCCGCATATCTTTAGGGCAGCGTGGTGCATGCTGGGACAGTCCGTTTGCAGGTCGTAGAGATAGTGCAGTGTAAGTAACGTAGACAGGGCACAGACCTGCACGGACAGGCACAGACAGGCGTTGTGTGCTTTAGGAGTGCCTTAGGGAGGAGCCGGCTCGCGCCTTTCGGTGCTGCGGCCCTGCAAATGAAGAAAGGAGCTTGCCAATAGGGCGCAAGCAGGTTGCTTAGCAAACTATAAACAAAAACAGTTGACGGCCATTTTGGAGGTTTCCTCGTGGGTAATGGCATTGAATACACTGATCATCTGTTGTGTAGGCGGTCGGGCCCTACAAGAGGGGTGACAGGGTTTCATGGCCCGATGGGTGCTGCAGGGCGAAGTGAGGACACACACTGCTTGAGGTGGTCGAGTAGGCTTACCCTTGTCACAGCGTCCGCGTCAAAGTGGAGATCCTCAGTAGGGGTTGAGGATGGGGTCCTGCCCTTCCAAGGTGGTGATGAGGGAATCATACCAGGGCAGCTCTGTCAACAGGTAAGGATGAACACTGTCTCTCATGTTATATCTGAATTAATGGTCACCACAAACTTTGCATGCATTCTCACATATTTGCTTTCTGGGGGTGTAATCATTGAGTCAAAGTAATTGTAAGTGCAGATGTGTGTCTGTCCACATGCATGTGTGTGTATGTGCCCTTCCACTTCAATGTGAGTGCATTGTTTCTGAGGTTGTATTTCCACAATTGACTACCAAAATGTAAGGGAGGTGCAACACTTATCACACTTGATCCAATGGCAGCATTTGCCACATTCTGAATCTACATGCTCATTAACATCATGCATTCTCTTTGCATCTGGACTCTGTGTATATTGGTTGTTCACCACTTGCCTCACTGACCGTGATGATGTCTTCTTACTGCCACCCATCTCCTTCCACTGCCTCATGTTTCCTACAGGGCCCTGCAAAGTGTACCCCCTGTCCACACTACCGTTTTACCAGTGCCAGTGCCCACTCCACCCCCTTATCCGCTCACATGACCTACCCTACTACAATTGCACATCTAACACACCTCCATTGTCAGGTCTACACAACCTAGGCTGCTCTGCTTCATGGCCTTGCCGCTGGTGGCACATATCTGAGCATTTGTCTATATTGACTCCACAGGACAGGCTTGTCACACTTGCTGCATCTAGGGTTGTACAGCTATGCACATGTGTACCCCTGATGGACTACACCAGTGTTACCCAATGAAATCACTTGTTGTTCGTTGTTCTTTACATTATGTTCTCTCCACCTGGATGTATTGCATAACTTCTTTTTCCATAACTTTTTGTTCAGATTAAGGTCTTGAGGATAAGATTCCAATAGGTACAATTGGCATGTTAAAGTTGACTCATACGCAATGGCTATATGAGGGTAGTAATATTTCCACAGCTGGGGACATTAAGCAATGGTTGAAGACTAAGCTAAGTAGGGCTGCATTCATAGAAAACATGCTTCACATTGGGAATATGCCCTCTACTCGAGATTTCTGCATTGAGAGAATATCTAGAATCTCCCACCACTTTATATCACAGCTTATCCAAGCCCGCATATCTTCCGTTTTTATTTACTTATCAATTTCAATGTAACGGTGGCTCTATCGCCTAGGAGATGGAGTACCCAACTGTCTTATCGTCATACATCTTGTCAATTATGTGGTAACTTAGTGAATGAGACTGTATTTCATCTGATTATTGAATGTGAATCTCTTATCTCACTGCAAATGACGTTTTTTAAAGCTTATAATAATGCTATTATGATGAATGAAATCCCCTCTTTATGGTCTGTTTTTATACAAGGAAACAACATCAACCTAATATATCATACTGTACGGTTTTATATTCATGTAGTTGAAATGTTTGAATGTCTTCAATAGGTCCTGTGGGCCTCTGCTGATTATATATATATATATGTGTATATGGATATTTTGATACAACTTTTGTATATGAATTGTATGTCATGTGTTATACAAAGCCTTGTTGCTATATGTATATCTAATAAACTAAATGTAAATGTAAATTACTTTTTGTTCAGATTAAGCACTGTGAGTGACTGCACGGTGTGTGTGCACATTGTGGGCACATGCATGTGGTACATCATCCACTCCTCCCAGCTTCAGTTCATCTGTTGTCCCTGTAGGTGTTGCCAGTGCACCCTGTGATCCCTGCACACCTACTGCGACTGTCTCTTACATGGTATGTGGTCTGTTGAAGGGTGAGTGAAAAGCTGCATATTGTCCTCATGTCCATTTACAATGGTGTCCAACAGGGGGATTGGTGGTTCGTGCATGGTATGGGGGTGTGGTTGAAAGCACTTATTTGCAGAGATGTTGCGGACATCAGTCTCTTTCTGTTTTACATACCACAGCGGGTTGAGTATGTTGTTTCTGTGATGTGAAGCTGCTGATTTACCTTTTACAGGTGGACTTTCTTTTTCAGTCTGCCCTTCTCCCTCACCCACTTTTGTCCTTCCTCAACCTGAGTATGTGCTACTATTCCATGTATGTGCCTTACAGGCTCTCTGACCATGCTGCTTGCTTTTCAAGTGTTTCTGTCTCTGTCTTCCTCTCTTGCCCAACTTCTCTCTGCCCTAACCCACTGTAATGTTCAACATAACTCTCCTCGTCTCCCGACCAGCCAGTCTCCTCCTTGCACCGTGATTCCCCTACTCCCCCCTCTCTCTCTCTCTATCCACGCCACTTCTATGCATTCTTCACTCTGTGTCCTGTCTCCCTCTTTCCCTCTGTCATCCTTCTCATCAGCTACCACACTTGTCCCGAGACCATCACCTCCTCACTTGGTGTCCTTTTCCTCCCCTGCATCCATGGGTGACCCAAAGGCACATGTGACACCTGACAGTGGGTGTGCAGAACTTGTATGTTTGCCATCAATGTCCCCACTTATGCCCGCATCCCGGGCCCGACTGATACCTGTTTCCAGGGTGCATGTCATGCTGCGCTTGTAATTTCGCTGCCATTGATTTTTCTGTTGGTGAGTTTTGCTATTGGGATGTTGATAGTTGCTCACGCTTGGTTATTTATACTTCCAGACATTGACACTGGGTGGTCCATGGCTATATCCTTGTTCCATACAGAAGCGGTCAAGACTGTCCAGTTTCTTTACAATGTTTACATTGATGCAATGCATGTCTTTGCAAGTTCAGAATGTTGTTTCAGGTGGGACACTGTGGATGCAAGACAGGTGGTTACCTTGTGCAGGTAAATCAATGGCTCTCAGGGTGCCACTTGTGGTGGTGTCGTTGGTGGCAGGGAGTCAGCCATTGCGTGGATTGTTTAATTATTTTCCTTGTACTGAGCGGTTCTGTCTTCATGGGTGCAGGAACACATGGTGATCGTATGCTGGTGAGTCTCTGCTTGCTGTCTTTGCATGGTCATCAGGGGGGCACTGGTTGTGGGAGGATTGTTGTTAGCGAGGCTGTCACTGCTGGGTGTTTATTGGTGAGTTGTCACGAGTGTGGTCGGTCTGGCTGCATGGGTGTTTGGACACATGGTGATGGGAGTCCAGCAAGTGATTGTTTGCAGTTTTTGCATGTGTGTTGCCTGCCACCTGGCCTCCCGTTCACTCAGCTGTTCATGTCATGTCTAACCACGCTGGCAGTCCACTCTTGGCACTTCTGCCCCTTCTGGGGGGGAGGTCCCGAGACAAATCCACACAGAGCACACCATTGAAGGCCATTCGTGGGATGTCATGTTCACCACAGATACCAGGTAAACACCATTGGCCTGGTGTTGTTTTTTGCCATGGGGATATGTTCCATGCATGGTACACTGACAGATATGTAGCTACCTGTTGACCTTTGCTCAGTGCATCCCAACAACCCCTTCAATTCCCAGCACATTGGTCTCCGTTCAGTCCTGTCGCTGGCCGGGCCGGTGCTACCATTAGGCAAGGTTAGGCGCTTCCCTATGTGAAAATGCCAGAGCAAAACATGCTGCCAAAGGCAATAACCACTTATACCTTTTTTGTAGACATATATTTATTAGTCTCTCTCTCAATTTGTCTTGACTACTTGAAGGCAGCACTCTCAGCACTGTCTGCAGCATCAAGCAGCGCAGCAGGCACTGTGAAGTTTGGGTCGGTGTGGGTGTGGCACTGTGCCGAGCACAGGGCCTCAGGCCACACCGGTGCATTCGCACTGCACGTACCCTTGTGAGGCTCATGCAAATGTTCTTCTTCTTCTGGATGGTCCGTGGCCCGCCCTGCACTAGCTGCAGCCTACCACTGTTGGTGGTGGTCTTGCCTGAGAGAGACTCAGACACACAAAGGCAGGTAAGGTGCCCTATTGTTTTGTAATTGTTCTGCCACTCGGTTTTGGAAATTGCCGAACTGGCATAGAGTAAAGAAAGAGCAAATTAGAGCCAGTGGAAGTTCATGGACTGCAGGCTGACAGTGCTCCTTTCCAGCCTATTCAGTACTGCTTACGACTAGAAAAACAGCGAGGCACCATGGAGTTACTTACCTTGGTCTCCTATCTATGATCAGGTGAGTATGAGAGAGATGTTTACCCTTGTACATTAAACCTCTGTCTGCTCCATCCCCCACATACCTTCAATGACTGAGCAAATCTTTCCTCTGCTTTAGGCATCCGGTTAATGCGTCTTCTCTCTGTCAGGGCTCAACTCCCCTACAAGACACCCAAACAAGGCTGACAACGTATACGGGTTTTCTGCATAACTGGCAATGACAACTGGGGTTGACAGGTGGGGTTGTAACTGTCACTTGGCTTGTTTACACTTCAGCTATTTTTAAGTACAGCTTCCCCTTTATCTTGCTCAAAAAGGATTCTGCAATGGAAATGCACCCGCAGACAGTTACATACATTTGTAAATGTACTTTATAGGTTTTGCGGGACCCCATGCTCACCCCTAAGAGCTTTTCTTTCAACTGTGCATATGATTGGTTTTAGAGGGCGGTGATTACATGCTACACTTTACAACTTTTGCTAGACAATAAGCAGTGTCAGGAATTCCGTTCATATTGATGGCTTTTTGTAAGTCTCCTTACCCGCCCAGCATTGGGCAGCACTCGCTAATGTAACATTTCCTATCAGAGATTTAAGCAGCCACCAGCAGCAGATGTGGATAGGTAGCAAAGAAAATCCAGCAATGCTGTCTGACCGGCTTGTTTGAGCTGCATGACAGGTCAGACATGGCGGATCACTGTGTGTGTGGATGTTGGTGTGGCAGAGTGGAACGGCGCTTCTCTTGAGGGGGGTGTTTCTGCTATCCAGCCCACGGTTACTGTGTACAGCAACCAAACAGAAGAGCAATGGGCATAGCTCAGATGAAGATCAGAGTGTAAGTAAAAATGAACAAAAAGCTGACCTGCCCCTGATAGAACATGTGATGGTTGATGAAAAGGCCAAGATGGAAGATAAGCTAAACAAGCTCACTGACAAGTATAAGCAAGCACTGGCAGATACAGAGAATCTTAGGCAGAGAAGCCAGAAGTTAATAGATGAAGCCAAGACATATGGGATTCAGAGTTTCGGCAAGGACCTTCTTGAAGTGGCGGACATCCCTGGAAAAAGCAACAGAGAGTGTTCCAAAGGAGGAGATAACGGCTGACAATCCTCATATGAAGAATCTCTATGAAGGGCTTCTTATGACAGAAGTACAAATGCAGAAAGTTTTCAAAAAACATGGTATACTCAAGCTGGATCCAGTCGGTGCAGAGTTCGATCCCTACGAGCATGAATCATGCTCTGGTGGAAGGCAAAGAGCCAGAACGGTGGCTCTAGTGACCAAAGTTGGCTATAAGCTACATGACCGTACGTTGAGACCTGCTTTGGTAGGGGTGGTAAAGGAGCATAGATTTGTATTTGATTTTTTTAATGAGCTACACATTCGGCAGTTATGTCGCTGGTTGATTGTCCTCCTCAAGAATGGGTCTTTGCTGTATTGCAGCTTGTATGTGAGCCGTTTTCACCAACATGGACAGGGTCGGATGTGCCTGCCATCGGGACTGGCAGCTAAAGTAGACAATGCAAAAAAATACATTGGCACATTGAATGCCCTTTGGCTTTTATAAAAGGCTGCCTTCATGTTACATGTGTACATTAAAAGAGAATCCATATATCACAAAGCAGATTATACTATAGATATGAGTTGCCTGCTCTAAATGACAGTATTAGTGCAAACCTCTTTACGTCGTATGGCCTGCCAGTTGCATTTTACCTATTTATAACACACGTTCCTTTCAGTCAATAAAAGGTTGTAGTTCTACTCTGTGGTGCTTAAGTGCCATTAATCATTTTATTAAAAACTGCATAATCAGAACATTTCTTCATTTGATAGTCACATGTTTTATTTCTAAGCTAAAGCCATTTTTGTGTGTACTTCAAAGCTAATGTTCATGATTAACGGTTTAAATGTGTATTAAACTTCCCTACACTTTGTCCATACTCGCCACAGCAACCATCCCTGCGGCCACCACCTTAAGGGTGCAGCTTTGCCTCTTAGGAATCCTGTCTGAGAAAATTTCCTTTGTTCGGATTCCAGGCAGAAAATGCCACATAAAAGATTGTTCATAGCTGATCCTATGTCCCTCTATTTACTGACTGAAAAAAGAAAATCCAGCGTGCATTTTATACACCATCAGCGCATGATGGGGCAAGATTAAAACAGGAAAAACGTGGGTGTATGTGTGTTGTGAGTGTGATATGTGTGTATGGAAGGGAGAATGAGTGTATACATCTATGTGTGTGTGTGTGTGTGTGCAAGAGAGAATCTGTGTGTATGTTTGTACAGGGTCGGACTCGGCAATACAATTGTCTTGGGTACCAATTAAAAAGTGGCCCACAGTTGCAAAGGTCTATTCATTACTTTTGTGACACGGTTTGAATAGTACACAAGGGGGAGTTGTTCTACAAAATGTGATGCAAATTGTGCATTTTAAAGAACATTATTCAGCAACACTGGTCAAAACTACTAATCGCATGGTGAAGTAACTCCTCAAACTGCCATGTGAAAGAGAGTGCCGTAGCCAAACGTTCTGTCCTAAAGCCGACACAAAAGAAGGGCAGTTGCCTCAGTACTGGCAGCAACTAACTAAGCTTTATTGTTTGTTAGACTTTGAACACAAAGTTAAATGGCAGATGACCAAATTGGAAGAAGTTATATTTGTCGGGAGCGGTGGGGCAGAACGCCCTTCCCCTGCCACATGCATCATTTTCTTCAAAGCAGTCTCAAGCCTTTTGTCTATAGAGCACCTTTTTAAAGTCCTTGTACTTGCTGGATAGTTTTCTGACTTGAGCCAGTCTTGTGCACAATGCTTTACTGTTGGTAAGTTCAGGAGAGCAGTGAGCTAAAGACTTGGTTGAGACTCTCCCAGGGGCCATCCACCCAAGAACAAGCCAATGGGCTGTGTTTTTGCTGGTAGAGAGTTTCCCAGAAACCCCTCTGTTTTGCATACCAAGTAACTTTTGGGTCTCAACCTAAGTTACCAGGGGAATCCAGACGTGGACCCCTTGCTCACTGCACTTAGAGAGGCACAGCTTCACCTCACTGATGATGCCCAACTAGGCTGAAACACGTGTATGGGGTTGCTGTGGTACTCTTGTTCAGAGGAGAATTGTCTAGCATTTCAGTTCTGGACTGCCCCTGGGCAGGACAAAGACTGATATGTGGGGAGATGTCTTCTCTGTGAAAAGAACAGTGAGCTAAAGACTTGGTTGAGACTCTCCCAGGGGCCATCCACCCAAGAACAAGCCAATGGGCTGTGTTCGTGCTGGTAGAGAGTTTCCCAGACACCCCTCTGTTTTGCATACCATGTAACTTTTGGGTCTCACCCTAAATTAAAAGAGGTATCCAGATGTGCACCCCTTGCTCACTGCTCTTAGAGAGGCACAACTTCACCTCACTGATGATGCCCAACTAGGCTGAAATACGTGTATGGGGTTGCTATGGTACTCTGTTCAGAGGAGAATTGCCTAGCATTTTGGTGCTGCACTGCCCCTGTGCAGTACAAAGACTGATATGCGGGGAGATTTCTTCTCTGTGAAAAGAACAGTGAGCTAAATACTTGGTTGAGACTGTCCCAGGGGCCATCCACCCAAGAACAAGCCAATGGGCTGTGTTCGTGATGGTAGAGAGATTCCCAGACACCCCTCTGTTTTGCATACCAAGTAACTTTTGGGTCTCACCCTAAGTTACAAGGGGAATACAGACGTGGACCCCTTGCTCACTGCTCTTAGAGAGGCACAGCTTCACCTCACTGATGATGCCCAACTAGGCTGATATAGGACAAGAAATCCAAAAAAGCTGTATGAAGTGGTCGTCCTTGAATCCTAAATTAAATTTCAATTCATATACTCATTTGGTATCAAAGATATCCTTACTTAATTAAAGTATGAAACCGAAGTACAATCAAGAGAAGTAAATAAAGAAAAGTGAAGCTTATATTTCAAAAGAATTCTGTATTTCATTCATGGGAAACTGGAGTTTGAAAAAACACCTTAATAATAATTTAATACATTGAGTTTCACACAAAATAGGTCATATAAAGAAAAAGATCTAGCATTCTTAAATTCAGAAAACACATAAACAAACGATGAACAATAAATGAACAAAAACAAAAATAGTGAAAAGGGAATCGTCACAAATAAGGAGGTTTGTCACACATTTTTAACAAACAAAAACAAGCAAACAAAGTGATAAATACAATTTCAGTTACACAATAATATGAATTCACAGGTCTGCCTACGTAAAAAGACCGAATTACTAATGTCGAGCACGGTCAGGAATGCTATTAGTTCGAGGAGCAAAGAATTCCATCTAGCATTAACCTGGTTACATTTCGGTGGGTCACCTGTAAGGCCATCATTATCAAAAATGACTTCCTCAGGTCAGGCTAGAGGTAGTAGTCCCTGTGGGGAAGCAGACACATATAAGAATACTGAAAAATCTATAAGGGAATTAAGTTAGTATGCACTTCTACATTGATTGTGTTGAGTTGGCAGGGTAGTTATGTGTATTCTTCAATGATTAGGTATGACTACTTATTTCAAGTGTCCTGAAAGAGCCTTACCCATCGTGTGCTGGGTGAATTTTACGGACACCCTTTCTTGGCAAGAGCCCATGACGTGGCGATCCAGTGCACGACAGCACGGCAAACAGTCGAGACCAGCGCTCAACTACAGCATCTGTAGATTAACAAAATAGTCCACCCATAAAACACTTCATCGGTAATGATTGTGTTGTGTGCCTGAGAGTCAAAAAAGTTTGTCAATGAAAATGGTCTGTTGCATACCTGGTTGGGAAAACTGTTGTACGTCTATGCCAGGCTAATGTCCTTAATCAGTGGAGTGTCCACATGGCACCTGGTATGAGGGTGGTGCTCCATCCCAGTGTTCAATCTAGTTGAATAGAGTGGATTAACCGTTAAACAAAGGGGGAATGTTTCACCTGTAATGCATGGTGTTCCAGGTTAAGGCGAAGTAAAATAGCAGTTCTAGAATTTCTTACTTGTCATTTGGTGTCAAGCGCAGATTTTCCAATTGATGTAATTTTTCAATTGTTCGACACTCGCAATGCCAGCCGCTGTGTTATTCAGAAATGAATTAGAGCCTGATATCTACCGTGTGGAAAACGCTAACCTATGAGAATTATTTTTTTTAAATAAGTAAAACAGGTTTTTTTAAAAATCGAAAATAGAGCTGGAGTCATGATTCTTAAAATAGATTAATGTGGCTAAATTAATGGATCTATGTAAATCAAATCCAGTGCTCGTCTAAAGTGGTAACGGTATGTGCCTTGTTTGAAGTCAAAAGGACTTCCCATACTGAAGAGATAAAGAAAATGCAAAGTATACAATCATAAAAAGTACCAAACGCATGCAGGAGTGAGATTTGGAATATGGCGGCTTGCGTGCTGATTTGTATTTAGTCCGAAAGTATGCTAACATTCAATTCGGTTAAAGGAAGGAATGCATGTAATGAGTAATATATTCTAACCTGCGTCGCTGCAGGAGAAACTGCGGAACGAAGCCGTGTTGCCGAGGGGAGCTTGCTTTGAATAAACTCACTCGGTTAGGTTGCGGTGCACAAAATTTCCTGTTTTGTGACGTTGCTGGTAATGTTGATTGGGCAAGAGCGACACACCCTCTCTGTTCCCACGGACCGGGGCTCGCATTTTGTTTAAAGCTTGTTAATCATCAAGTGTGAGTCCTAAACTATAGGAATAGTATGTTACTATTTGAGCTCGAATTTGAAGTAGCTCCGCTAGTACGGTCATTGTCAGAGACATGCTGAAAAATTGTATTATTAAATAAACGCATCATCATTCACTGTATGCCATGCTGCTTGTGATTGGGCAGATGTAACGAGCCCGCCTGTTGCCAAGGCAACCAGGCTAACTAAATAGTTGCCCAAAACGGTGTGAGCCCTGTGTACAGAAGTCAATGGAGGGCTCACAGATAAAGGTAGGTGACTAAAAAAGAAAAAGGAAAAATTCAAAAATTATAAACATGCCAAAACGGTATGGGGGATATATAATAGCCCATATAGTCATGAGTCATAAGTGCCAATGGATGCTGTAGGCTATGCATATTTGATCGCCACCATTCCCGAGGTTCGTTATGTGGCATGCCCTTCCATTAGGTACGCTGGTAACTAATTACTAGACTAGCAGAGATGATGCTGTAGAATGATTTTAGTAACACAGGGTGCAAGTCTGCCAAATGCATTGTAACCGTTGCACAAACTTGTGTAAAAAGGTTTATGATATGTATTGGGGGTGCACTAGCATGGGTTAGTGAATGTAACCCCATACAAGCAGGTATAATAGCTGCTGGAGCATGTGTATCTGAACAGGGCTGAACGCTGGTGTGTTAAACATTAGGAAGGGATCCTATAGAGGTGGAATAAGTTCTTCATTGAGCCCTTTAGTTTCCATCCGTAAAATCCAGCGTGCTTCTTTTGCAAGTAAGCTTTTGGACTTATTTGTAGAGTTCTTTACTACATCCAATGCCCAACAGAGTATTTCATTAGGAGAATGTTTCAATGTCAAATAGTGATTCACAAGTGGTGCCGTAGTTGTTTTGCATCTAATCCGAGAGCGGTGTTCAGATATTCTGATGTGAACCGCTCTGCTTATTTGTCCCACTTATCTGAGTCCGCAGGGACATTCAATTCAATAAACAACTTGTTTTGTTTTACAATTCGTGAGAATTGGTAAGACCCATTTTCGGTCCCCAATCATGAATTCTTTCATCTTCTGGGTAAAGGTGCATGCTGTACATGTACCACAGGGATAATGTCCCTTCACTGATCTCAAATCCCAGAGCCCTGTTTTTGGTAATTGTTTTTGAAAGCTTGAATGTACTAATTTATCTCGGATGTTGGGTGCTCTTTTAAGGGCAAGCCGTGGAGGAGGTTCTTCAAGTAGATCTAATTTAACAATTCCCCAGTGTTTGAGAATGATTTTCTTTATCTGGAAAGTTTTGAAGGCATGGGTCAAAACGCAGGTCATTTGGCTGCTGTCAAGGACCTGAGTTCTTGTAGTCAACAAAGAAACACGGTCCGTGAAGCGAGCACGCTTGCGTGAACGGCTAATCAGTTTCTTAGGATATCCTCTTTCCTTTAATCTAATGTCCAACTCATCGGCTTTCCTGTGGAAGTCCTGTAGATCGGTGCAGTTTGTCCTTATTCGCAGATATTGCCCATAGGGGAGATTGTCCCGAAGGTGACGGGGATGGTCGCTTGTATAGTGCAAAAGTGTGTTTCTAGCACTTTCTTTGCGGTGGAGACAACATTTAAGTTTGCCTTCGTCATGTTTAATTTCTAGGTCCAGCAAGATGACATATTTGTTGAAATATTCCATGGTAAACTGGATATTGCTGTCAGTCTGATTCATCCAAACCAAAAAAGATTGTAGCTCAAAATGCAGTGCTTCCCATATGAAAATAATGTCATTGATGTAACCTTTCCAATTTGTAATGGATTTGAAGAAAGGATTGGTCTCACAGAGGATATGTTTGGTCTCAAATCTGGCCACAAATGGGATTGCCAGGCTGGGCGCAAAAGCAGCTCCCATCGCGGTTCCCTTTGTCTGGAGAAAGAAGGTCCCATTGAACTCGAAATAGTTCTTGCAGAGTGCCAATTCCATTAACTCCATAATGAAGTTGGTAGGTACCCGCTCTTGTGAGTCGGATTCAGTCAAGTATTCCCGCATGCATTCAAGGGCTTGTGCCTGAGGGATGCTCGTATATAGAGATGTTATGTTCATTGTGACTAATATTTGTTTATTTGGATCAAAACTTAGATTTTCAAAGACTTGGATTGTGTTCATGGTATCTCTCAGATAAGTACTTGTTTGGGTACTCAAGGTCTTGAGGAAAATATCAATGAATTTGCAGAGTGTTTCTAGTTTAGTACCACACCCTGAAACAATAGGTCTGCCAGGTAGACTAGTGGAGTTTTTATGAATCTTGGGTAACGCATAGAAGGTAGGGGTGCGGCCCTGAGTGGTGGTCAAAAACTCATACTCATTATCAGACACCCAGTTGCGGTCAAAAGCATATTTGACTGCCTGGTCGATTTCTGTTTTGATCTCTTTGGTGGGGTCCTTCTTAAGTTTTTTATAACTGGCAGTGTCGTCTAGTAAATTGTTCACCATTTCCAGGTATTGGGTGTTAGTCATCACGACTATACCTCCCCCCTTGTCCGCTGGTTTTATCACTATGGCCGTGTTGAGTACCAATTCTTTAAGAGCTCTGTTTTCTTCAATGGACAAGTTGTGTTTGATGGAGTTTCTGCTGTTTTTATTTTTAAATTATTCAAATCCCTCAGGACACACTTTTCAAAGGTTAAAATTTCCTTTGAAATCTGATTGTCCTGAGGTGTGAATGTCGATGGACAACGAAGTCCAGAATCTTGTTCTGTTGTTCTATCAGGAAAGTCCTGAAAGAATGCCTTAAGTCACACAGTTCGTAGGAATCTCCGAACTTGCATTTCTAGAGAATACCAATCAGTCCCAATTGTTGGAACAAATGAGAGACCCTTTGACAAAACAGATAATTGAAATTGATTCATGTCCAATTTAGCCAAGTTAAAAATGGGAATTTGAGGATCTGATTGATTTAACGAGTTCTGCGTCTCCTGCCCCAGGGTCTCCGCATTGGTACATATGGTTGGAACCACGGAGAGACCCACTGTGCCATTCCAAACCCTCCTCTGCCTAAAAAAGGGGGATTTTGTTGGAAATTACCATATTGTTGTTGTTGGTTTAATGTGGCTTGATCGTCTGACCCACTACTACTTGTGCTAGAGAATGAAACACCTCTATTTTTCTTGCCCTGCCCGCTTTTGGATGCCGATTGTTTGTTTATAGTTTCCACATATGCTTCAGTTGTATATGGGATGACTTTATCCAATTTAAACTCGCGGATGTCCTTTGCCAGCTTCTTAGTTTTTTTAGCAATAGTTGTAGCTTTAAATTCCTCAAATAGTTTATTAGGAGATTCTAATTGTTCTTGAGCATCAGAGATGAGGGTATTAGATAGAAACTTAGCCTCCTCAGACTCTAGTGTCTCTTGAATTACTAAACTGATTCATTGAGCCGTAGTAATAGTTAGGACCATGAGGTCCCGGCTACACTTGATTGCTATTTGGCTGAAAGTGGTTGTGTATTGTTTGTTAGACAGGAAGAGACAGGCTTCGTTATGTACAATCAGCCCAGCTAGAATGGTATTGACTTTTAAATATTCACGTAAGAAGTGGCCATGTGATTCAGTCCGAAAGTTCTTCTTTTTAAGTTTTAGTACTTCATCGCTGCCAGTTGAATGGGCTATATTGAGATTGGTTCCAGCTGGATCAAAGATGGAGGGGCCACTGATAATTTCTGAGATTTGTTCATCTGTGTAACTAAATGTTTGATTCTCAGCCATACTGGATGTTGGGCCGAAGCACTGGTCAAGAACTCTCAACCGCTTCGCACACCGGCTCACCAATAGTCAGAGTTTATGTCAAAATGTAGTCATGGTATTTAAAGTGTTATATGAAAAATGGACTTAAATTGACTAATTCCGTCCCCGATTTCATTATTTTCCACACCCAAAGCACCAAGGTTGCCAGTAAAATGGATATACACAAGGGTTGCCCCAGAAAGTGGTACAGCTATGGCGGGGGTCTATGATATAGGACAAGAAATCCAAAAAAGCTGTATGAAGTGGTAGTACTTGAATCCTAAATTAAATTTCAATTCGTATACTCATTTGGTATCAAAAGATATCCTTACTTAATTAACCGTGGAAACCGAAGTACAATCAAGAGAAGTAAATAAAGAAAAGTGAAGCTTATATTTTTAAAAAATTCTGTATTTCATTAATGGGAAACTAGAGTTTGAAAAAACACCATAATAATAATTTAACAGATTGAGTTTCAAACAAAATAGGTCATATAAAGAAAAAGATGTAGCATTCTTAAATTCATTAAAGACATAAACAAAGGATGAACAAAAACAAAAATAGTGAAAAGGGAATCGTCACAAATAAGGAAGTTTGTCATGCATATTTAACAAACGAAAACAAGCAAACAAAGTGATAAATACAATTTCAAATACACAATAATATGAATTCACAGGTCTGCCTACGTAAAAAGACACAATTACTAATGTCAAGCACGGTCAGGAATGCTATTAGTTCGAGGAGCAAAGAATTCCATCTAGCATTGACCTGGTTATGTTTCGGCGGGCCACCTGTAAGGCCATTAATATAAAAAATGCCTTCCTCAGGGCAGGTTAGAGGTAGTAGTCCCTGTGGGGAAGCAGACATATAAGAATACTGAGAAATCTGCAAGGGAATCAAGTTAGTATGCACTTCTACATTGATTGTGTTCAGTTGGCAGGGTAGTTATGTGTATTCTTTAATGATTAGGTATGACTACTTATTTCAAGTGTCTTGAAGAGCCTTACCCAACATGGTGAAGGGGGGATTTCACAGACACCCTTTTTTGGCAAGAGCCTACGACGTGGCGAGCCAGTGCACGACAGCACGCCAAACAGTCGAGACCAGCGCTCAACTACAGCATCTTTAGATTAACAAAATAGTCCATCCATAAAGCACTCCATCGGTAATGATCGTGTTGTGTGCTTGAGAGTCAAAAAAGTTTGACAAGGAAAATGGTCAGATGCATACCTGGTTGGGAAAACTGTTGTACGTCTATGCCAGGGTAATGTCCTAAACAGTGGAGTTTCCGCATGGCACCTGGTGTGAGGGTGGTGCTCCAGCCCAGTGTTCAATCTAGTTGAATAGAGTTGATTACCTGTTAAACAAAGGGGCAATGCTTTGCCTGTAATGCATGGCGTTCCAGGGTAAGGTGAAGTAAAATAGCAGTGCTAGAATTTCTTACTTGTCATGGGGAGTCAAGCGCAGATTTTCCAATTGATGTAATTTTTTTATTTTTTGACACTCGCAATGCCAGCCGCTGTCTTATTCAGAAATGAATTAGAGCTTGAAATCTACCGCGTGGAAAATGCTAACCTATGAGAATTATTTTTTTTTAAAAATAAGTAAAAAAGGTTTTTAAAAAAAATCGAAAATTGAGCTGGAGTCACGATTCTTAAAATGGATTCATGTGGCTAAATTAATGGATCTATGTAAATCGAATCCAGTGCTCGTCTGAAGTGGTCCTTGTTTAAAGTCAAAAGGACTTCCCATACTGAAGAGATAAATGAAATGCAAAGTATACAATCATAAAAAAGTACCAAACGCATGCAGGAGTGAGATTTGGAATATGGCGGCTTGCGTGCTGATTTGTATTTAGTCCGAAAGTATGCTAACATTCAATTCAGTTAAAGGAAGGAATGCATGTAATGAGTAATATATTCTGACCTGCGTCGCTGCAGGAGAAACTGCGGAACAAAGCTGTGTTGCAGAGGGGAGCTTGCTTTGAAAAACTCACTCGGTTAGGTTGCGGTGCACAACGTTTCCTGTTTTGTGATATTGCAGGTAATGTTGATTGGGCAAGGGCGACACACCCTCCCTGTTCCCGCGGACCGGGGGTTGCATTTTGTTTAAAGCTTGTTAATCATGAAGTGTGAGCCCTAAACTATATAAATAGTATTTTACTATTTGAGGTCGAATTTGAAGTAGCCACGCTAGTATGGTTGTTCTCAGAGACTTGCTGAAAAATTGTAATATTAAATAAGCGCGTCGTCATTCACCGTACACCGTGCTGCTTGTGATTGGGCAGACGTAACAAGCCCTCCTATTGCCAAGGCAACTGGGCTAACTACGTAGTTGCCCAAAACCGTGTGAGCCCTGTGTACACGTCAATGGATGGCTCTCAGATAAAGGTAGATAACTAAAAAAGAAAAAGGAAAAATTTAAAAATTATAAACATGCCAAAATGGTATAGGGGGACATAGTCATTAATCATAAGTGCCAATGGATGCTGTAGGCTATGCATATTTGTTCGCTCCCATTCCCGAGGTTCGTTATGTGGCATGCCCTTCCATTAGGTACGCTGGTAACTAGTTACTACGCTAGCAGAGATGCTGCTGTAGAATGATATTAATAACACGGGGCAGGTCTGCCAAATGCATTGTAACCGTTGCACAAACTTGTGTAAAAAGGTTTAGGATATGTATTGGGGTGCACTAACATGGTTTAGTGAATGTAACCCCATACCAGCAGGTATAATATCTGCTGGAGCATGTGTATCTGAACTGGGCTGACCGCTGGTGTGTTAAACATTAGTAAGGTATCCTATAGAGGTGGAATAAATTCTTCATTGAGCCCTTTAGTATGAGTCTCCATCCGGAAAATCCAGCGTGCTTCTTTTTCAAGTAAGCTTTTGAACGTATTTGTAGAGTTCTTTACTACATCCAATACCCACCAGAGTATTTCATTAGGAGAATGTTTCAATGTCAAATAGTGATTCAGAAGTGGTGCCGTAGTTGTTTTGCATCTAATCCGAGAGCGGTGTTCATATATTCTGATGTGTACCGCTCTGCTTGTCTGTCCCACGTATCTCAGTTCGCAGGAACATTCAATGCAATAAACAATTCTTGAGAGTTGGTAGGACCCATTTTCGGTCCCCAATCATGAATTCTTTCATCTTCTTGGTAAAGGTGCATGCTGTACATGTACCACAGTGATAATGTCCCTTCACTGATCTCAAGTCCTGTTTTTGGTAACTGTTTTTGAAAGCTTGAATGTACTAATTTATCTCGGATGTTGGGTGCTATTTTAAGGGGAATCTGTGGAGGAGGTTCTTCAAGTAGATCTAATTTTACAATGTTTGAGACTGATTTTCTTTATCTGGAAAGTTTTTAAGCCATGGGTCAAAACGCAGGTCATTTTGCTGCTGTCAGGGACCTGAGTTCTTGTAGTGAACAAAGAATCACGGTCCGTGAAGCGAGCACGCTTGCGTGAATGGCTAATCAGTTTCTTAGGATATCCTCTTTCCTTCAATCTAATGTCCAACTCATCGGCTTTCCTGTGGAAGTCCTATAGATCGGTGCAGTTTCTCCTTATGCGCAGATATTGCGCATAGGGGAGATTGTCCCGAAGGTGACGGGGATGGTCGCTTGTATAATGCAAAAGTGTGTTTCTAGCACTTTTTTTGCGGTGGAGACAACATTTAAGTTTGCCTTCATCATGTTTAATTTCCAGGTCCAGGAAGATGACATATTTGTTGGAATATTCCATGGCAAAATGGATATTGCTGTCAATCTGATTCAGCCACACCAAAAAAGATTGTAGCTCAACTTGCAGTCCTTCCCATATGAAAATAATGTCATTGATGTAACATTTCCAATTTGTAATGGATTTGAAGAAAGGATTGGTCTTACAGAGGATATGTTTAGTCTCAAATCTGGCCATGAATAGGATGGCCAGGCTGGGCGCAAAAGCAGCTCCCATTGCGGTTCCCTTTGTCTAGAGAAAGGAGGTCCCATTGAACTCGAAATAGTTCTTGCAGAGTGCCAATTCCATCAACTCCATAATGAAGTTGGTAGGTACCCGCTGTTGTGAGTCAGATTCAGTCAAGTATTCCCGCATGCATTCAAGGGCTTGTGCCTGAGGGATGCTTGTATATAGAGATGTTATGTCCATTGTGACTAATTGTAACGCTGACCTGATATCCACGGGGACGTCACTCAGCCTGTTCTGAACTCTTACGACCTCGAACCCTTCCCTGGAGTCTACTCGACTGGAGACTGGGCCTGAAACACAGGATTGGTAGAGTTTAACTCCCTATTGTCTCTGTGTGCTTGAACCCCTTCTTCCCCGGGGTCCAACCCTTCCCTTTGATCCGCAGCTCACCTTGTTTTCTTGGAAAGTGTGCTCTCCGTCCTGCTTTCAGCGCAGGGGTGCGTTGATTGATGCGGACTCGTTGCTGCCTAATTACTTCACTGGCAAGAGTTCGACAGGTAAGTATAATGAGTCTTTTGAACAGTTCTCTAACTTTGTTCCTTTCCTTCCTTAGATGATGGCCAGCGTCCAGGGATGGCGGCGTGCTGCTGAGATGAGTAGAGCTGACGGCGAGTGAGAGCGCAATGCGCGATGCACCCCTTTCATATTTGTATTGAACTGAGTTCTTCTTCTGTGTCTTTTAGGTGCCGCAACGTTTTCAGCGTGGATGCCGGTTATGAAGAAGAAATGCGGTGAGTAAGCGCGGTATGCGGCGCCTCTAGATGTTTCCACGATAACCTGGAGTGTCTTTTCCCTCTTGCAGATGGATGAGAAGTTCCGGAGACAGAGTTCCCCCAGAGCGGCTGGGATTCAGGTAAGCGTTTGAAGCTCGTACAGTCTTTAAAAACAAGCGAAGATTTGCTGAATGCTTACTAATGCTTTTTTCTGTTCTTTTCCATTTCCTTAGGACGCGGCATGCCGGGATGGGAATGACACCGCCGAAGATGCCCGCAGAACAGAAGGAGCGATGAATGATGGGCAGAAGCGCCGCAAAGTAAGGCTGTTCCTAACGGTGTTCTTGTTCTTGCAGGAGCTGAGTGCAGAAGAAAGATGCAGGCCTACTGGAGACCGATCTGAACACGGTGAGTGTCACGCTGTAGGTGCAGAAAAGGCAAAGCATGTTTCTCAGCCTGGGCGTGGCTTAAATAGTCTCTGGGTATCCCAGGTATCTCTGGGCTGAACCACACCCAAAAGACTAGACTGCACATGCAGTTCTGGGAACCGGAATATGTGGGGGCATCCATCTTGTCCCCATCAATGCACTACAAGTCCAATCCCCAATGTTTTCCAATGGGAGTGAGTGAGTCTGGTGCCACAAGCGCCAAGTCTGACTCCAAGTGGGTCTTTGGAGGGATGGAGAGGCCCTTGAGGGCCATGTAGGTGATCGTGGCCTGGCTCCAGCCTGTTATCTTCGAGCGCTGCGGACATGAGGTGCAGGAATCATGACACTAATATTTGTTTGTTTGGATCAAAACTTAGATTTTCAAAGACTTGGATTGTGTTCATAGTATCTCTCAAATAAGTACTTGTTTGGGTACTGAAGGGCTGGAGGAAAATATCAATGAATTTGCAGAGTGGTTCTAGTATAGTATCACACCCTGAAACAATAGGTCTGCCAGGTGGACTAGTGGAGTTTTTATGAATCTTGGGTAACGCATAGAAGGTAGGGGTGCGGCCCTGACTGGTGGTCAAAAACTCATACTCATTATCAGACACCCAGTTGCGGTCAAAAGTATATTTGACTGCCTGGTCGATTTCTGTAATAGTTAGGACCATGAGGTCCCGGCTACACTTGATTGCTATTTGGCTGAAAGTGGTTGTCTATTGTTTGTCAGACAGGAAGAGACAGGGTTCGTTACGTACAATCAGCCAGAGAGTTTCCCAGACACCCCTCTGTTTTGCATACCAAGTAACTTTTGGGTCTCTCCCTAAGTTACCAGGGGAATCCAGACGTGGACCCCTTGCTCACTGCTCTTAGAGAGGCAGAGCTTCACCTCACTGATGATGCCCAACTAGGCTGAAACACGTGTATGGGGTTGCTGTGGTACTCTTGTTCAGAGGAGAGTTGCCTGGCATTTTGGTGCTGGACTGCCCCTGGGCAGGACAAAGACTGCTATGCAGGGACATTTCTTCTCTGTGAAAAGAACAGTGAGCTAAAGCCTTGGTTGAGACTCTCCCGGGGGCCATCCACCCAAGAACAAGCCAATGGGCTGTGTTCATGCTGGTAGAGAGTTTCCCAGACACCCCTCTGTTTTGCATACCAAGTAACTTTTAGGTCTCACCCTAAGTTACCTGAGGAATCCAGACGTGGACCCCTTGCTCACTGCTCTTAGAGAGGCGCAGCTTCACCTCACTGATGATGCCCACCTAGGCGGAAACACGTGTATGGAGTTGCTGAGGTACTCTTGTTCAGAGGAGAATTGCCTAGCATTTCGGTGCTGGACTGCCCCTGGGCAGGACAAAGACTGATATGCGGGGAGATTTCTTCTCTGTGAAAAGAACAGTGAGCTAAATACTTGGTTTAGACTCTCCCAGGGGCCATCCACCGAAGAACAAGCCAATGGGCTGAGTTTGTGCTGGTAGAGAGTTGGTCCCTGATTGTCGGCTTCCCTCTGCCGGGTTCACTCTCGCCAACTTTTACAACCCACTGTTCATGTGCTCATTTCACAAAGCAGGATTCATTTCCCTTAGCTTCGCAATCATCTGTAGGTCAAAGTCTTTCGACGGTATTGCGGATTTTACAAGACCCTTGTATGACCACTTTGACCTCTTTTTGCCTCTTTCCAAGGGCTTTTGGTTCTTCTAGTTTCTACCATCTGGTAATCGCCCAAAGTTTCCTGCATGAGCACCCACGTGGTGCAGGCCTCCTCTGTTGCTGGTTTTCCCCCTCTTTCCTCCATTGTATCTTTAAGCATTTCAAAGTTCAAATTAGCTGTTGGCTACTTTTTGTTCAACACAGTTCGGTTTCTTTTCGATTCTGCCCTCAACTCAGCTGCTGTGATGAACCGCTATGCCTTTCTTTATCCTTGGAGTCAACGTTGGTACCACCAAGACCAGAGTCCTTGCTTATCAGCAGAGGAGGGTCTCATGTAACATAGACATCTGCTGCAGCACACGCTGGCTATTGTTCGCAGTCTTATGTTTCATATCTGCAGAGGTTTCACAGGCCTTGATCGGAAAGGGCGAGGTCACTTCTCTCCTTTTCACCCTCTCGGTATTCGCTGTCTTTCCCCTCCTCTTGCACTGCCGCGCTGAGTTAGCTCACACGTTGTGTGGTCTGCCTTGTTCGTCTTGTGGTCTTGTGCTGCACCTTTTATCCCTGTGGGGAAGGGAAATGGCCGTCAGGTATGTATAATGCTGGTCAATTGCCTGACTTTGCCTGACCCTTGTATTGGGACATGTCAGGTAAACAGCTCTGGTGTTAGTCCGTTGTCTTCCGTGTTGTGTGAAAGTGTTTGTGTCAGGAAAGGGGGGCACTGTTTTTTAATATCGTACGTGTTCGGATGTGGAAAAGGTATTGAAAGGAGGGGGATACTGCGTCTCGCCCGTCAGTGTCCCAGTCCCACTCCACAAGGACCCTCACATCGAGGTGATCATCCTGCACTGGCCCACCCCCAGGAACTGGATCCAATAGCGATGGCCGTGTCCTGCCCACCTGGATGACAGATCCACAGGGACTAGCCAGGGAGACACCTTCAGGTTCCTGACAATTCCCATTTGCAACTGAGGGCCACTTTTTTAGTTGGTGCACAAGACAATTTTGTGCCTCAGTCTGACCATGGCCACATCCTGTTTTCACTGCAATTGATGAGATGTTTGCATTCTGTCGTCTTGGACTTTCCATCATCAGCTCCCCTGCAGGTGTTTACTGCGCTTTCCTGATTCCACATTCATCAGGGGATGCCATTTCGTGTCACTGGGAGTGCTTCCAAGCAAGGGAATCCTGGGTTTCCAACCTCTCAGTGATCTCTATTTGAGAGTCCTCTCAGTGTCATTCTGACTCAAGCTGGATCAGAGTGTTCACAATGTCCCCTCACTAGAACAAGAGGTAAGGGGTACCTGGCACTTCCTTGCATGGCACTCTGTGGGGCAGGCAGCAGAGGTGTTGTGGTTGTTGAAGGTGTCACTGTGTGGGGTGTTTCAATGGCATTTTCCTGAGGTGGGCAGATCTGGATGCATGGGTTCAGGGATTTATGGTGATGGATGGCTGGGGAGTTCTTGTTTTTTGTTGTATGGCACTCATTGGGCCACATGCTGCAGTGTAATTGGGTGCATGGATGGGTTACCTGCCCTGACCTTGTGTTATTTTTCTCTACTGAGTCATTCTGCAGGGGAAGTTCTTTGCTGCAATCGAAGGGGACATTGCTGTTGGATGCGTGCGCACAACTCATCAGCAGGGCTCGGTAGTTTTAAGACCTATGGAGGGGAGCATTGATGCATTCAACAGTATATCTGGTGCAGGTTCAGAAGTGGAAAGATGTGAAGTGATATGTGCATCACTCTTACAGTGCTCTTGCATTTCTCAAAGTCTGCACGACTGCTATGATATTATGTGGCATTTATAACGTGCCTGTATGCAAGTGTTTCTAGGCATGACAAGACAAGGAGGGGGAAACAAGGGAGGACAAAATAACAATCTTACTAGGCCTTGTGTCATTCAAAGCGCAAATGTGTGGGGAAGAGGGAAGGGGAGAAGTGCCAGGGGTTGGGGAAGGGGGAAGTGTAGTTAACTCACAAGTGCAGCTAACGGGTGGTTCATAAGTGCAGAGAGAAGGGACTGTAGGGTTGCAGATACAGACCCTTAAGTGCTGGGGAGTTGGGGAATACGCATGATGTGAATGTGTATTGTGAGGATACCTGTCATGGAATGGGGCGGCCACGCCACCTGTATATTATTGTGTGACATGCATAAGGTGGCCAGGGCAGTCCTTAGATGTGTCAGTTGCTTTTTCCATTGTGTGCTGTGCCTTCCTATTTGTGTGTACATGTAGAAGGTGTGCAACCGCATCGAAATCCTGACACACTCTCTGCCTTTCTTCCAGAACTGGTGGAGACAGCTGAATTGTGTGGCCTGAGATATCCCACCAACTATGGCAGTGGTACACTGAAAGGAGCCTGTGGCATACAATGTACAGCTGTCAGCACCTTTTCAAGGGGTTAAGGGCCTAGGAGCAGATGGTGGGTGATGCTAGGTCTTGCTCCCACTCCCTGACAAAGTCTAGGATGACATGGGGTGTGACCGGTCTTTAGCATACACCTGGTCATCAGGCATCCCAAACAGCGTGGTGTGTGTTGCAAAGATTTGGGGTCTGTGCATCCTCCTCCTCCTTCTGTGTCCATGTACGATGGCTCCTACTATTGCAACATTCATCCTGGCTGTGCAACGTTTGTATGGTGTGCATTGTGGGCTTTATACGCATTTGATCCTTTGCACATTGAAATTTACGCCTGCTATCATGTGGCAGTTGGATCACAGGGTTTGCGTGTGACTTTTCCCAACGTGAGGTTGCATTGTGGAACCCAAGAATTTGGTTGGGTTTGCAGTGGATTGGGCGTGCCATTGCTTACTGTGCCCCGTCCCTCAACACCTCCACATTATTCCACATTCTGCGTGTAAAATGGGGTATATGCATGTTCCGCACCCTATTTTTATTTTTGCCCAGGCCCCACCCATGAGCTGCGAGGAGTCTAGCGCAATGCGCTAGACTTCACGCAGTGTCGTGCTAAACCAGCGCAGAGTTCTCGCAAGGTCTAGAAAAGGCCAGCAAAGTCAACCCATGAATCAGTGAAGGGGGATTTTGCACGCAGGATGGCTCGCAAAGTCCCTATTCACCGCGCATACTATTCCATGAATCAGCCGCTGTTGTGTAAGCTCCCTACTGTCTGATTGTCTTGTGATAATCAGAGGCTATTATCCTTATCTTTGTCGCTATTGTAATGGATGAACCCCACTGGGGCCTCAGATTGTTTTCGCTGTAAGTAGAGGGCCCCAACCATCATGTTGAAAAGGGCCCTCACACATCTTCTAGCGGGGCCTGCTTACCATGAGTTTTACAAGAATGTTTTGTAGATCGACACTGCTAAGTGTGGATACTGCCAGTGTGAAAGTGCTTATTGATGTTGCATTTTGAGTCGTCAAAAATGTATGGGTAAAGTGTAAAAGGCAATCGGTTTGCTGCATGTAAACGCATTCAATGGAAAATCAATCTATCAAGGGTATACCTGCCCCTCAGCCCCTGTACTGAAGCCACTCTGGAGCAAGCCAGGTAAGATTGCAGGGTTTTCTCCTGTTGATTTTGCCTCAGCTTTGCTTGACTTGTCCAGTAGCCTTAGTCATAGCTATCAGAGGTGGACTGGAAACCAAAAGAGGCCCTGGAAAATAATTTTCAAAGTGGCTCCATGTTATACATTTTCAGCAATCACCTACCTTTTCTTATGTAAACATTTGGAAATATCACACAGAAGATGCCCAGAGTGTAGAGGCCTACCGGGAAATCTCCAAAATCTCCTATAGACTAGTCCACCCGAGATAGCTATGAATGTACCACTCCTCCTTGGCTCCTAACAGTATAACCTATATATTGTTTGCCCAATTGGCTGATTGCTTGATTACTTTTCCATTGTTACTCGGACAAATCAGAGACTCTTTTTTGCACCTAACATGTATATATTGGACACCACGCACTGCACACTGTACTTTAAAGTGCAATAGTAATGATTGTGTTGCACAATCTGCCATTAATCTCTTTATCGGTTATTTTAATATGGAGGCAATATTATATTATAATATCAAATATTATTAATATTTGATAAGCAGGCTTAAGCTGTATTGGGTTGGTTGCCCCATACACCGCATCAGATCGAAACTATCCTGGGGGGTGATCTGTTAAAATTGGCATTTAGCTATACTATCAGCAGGATAGCCGTGGCAAACTTTGGCTGCTGCGACACTCCCAAACCATCCGATTCTTTCCTGGTAAATGTCACTGTTGAACATTGGATCAGCGTTTGGGTCTCTCAATGCCTGGTTGATTAGCGTGCCCAAGTTCTTTTTCACCGTTTCATGTAAGTATTGTAATTATTGACTGGTTACACAACTTTGGATGCTCAAAGAGGCTTTACATGCATAATGCTGCATGAAGTGATCAATTACCTTGGGAGGGGGGTCTAGATTCTTCTAGAGTTGTGTACCATGAGGATTTATTTGACCCCACTGTGGACAGGTCGGAGGTATACAGTTCTTTTGATGCCAGTTTTTTTGCAAGGATTATTTTAATGAAAGATATTCTTTGAAAACTCATTGAAAAATGAAGGGGGGTTGGGTAAGGAGATGAAAGGTGAAGGGGGTTAGAAATAGGGATTAAATAATAGGGAACCGAGGGTTTTGGGGTGAACCCCCCAAATATAAGAAAATGTTGATGAGTGTTTTCAATGAAAATTCTTTGTTAAAACACTAATTGAAAAAAACCTGGTGGCAAAAGAACATAGAACCGGTGGGAGGGAGACAGTCTTTGACAGCTGCTTGAACACGCTGTTTCCCGCTGAGGCGTGTGTCATGGGAATGGGTTCACCTGGAGCAGCCCAATCACGCGCATTGCGATAGCTACTGAAGTGAGAGCTGATTTTGTACTAAAGTTATTCATATTTTTGTGTCATAGGTATTCCTTTCCTTGATGATAAAAAAGAAAAGAAAATCAAAAGAATACGCCCCTATATCAGCACCCCTGAATAAAATAACCTTGTTCCCTCATTGAGGAGGTTGAAACATTATTACAACCCGATCAATTAACATTTCAACCACCAAGTTCGAGATCACGCAAGGTTCACATTGTGATGAAGGAAAAGGGAGAAAATACCTGGATGTGGCTTCTCAGTAGTGACAGGAAAGGGTAGCACAAAGACAATCCTGAAGAGTAACATGGGAAAAAGGAATCTCCCTACTTCCATACATAGAGAAAGTATGATGAAAGTTGTCCAGGGTCAAGAAATTGTATGATGGGAAAATCGAAAGCACTAGGGAGAAGGAGAAAGGAGCTGAATGTAATGAAAATAATTGAGGTTATTTTAACCTAATACCAAACTTTGTGATTGCAAGGACGCTCTGAACATTTTGATTGGAGCCGGGTGGAAATATCAGAGGGATGGGGGGGGTCCTATTTGGGAGTCAAAAGAACAACACCCACAGAAGAATGGAAAGTCAACCTGTTAGGAGCTTGGAGAACCATCAAATTCTGCAGGTTATAGAGGCACAACAAATACAAAATCCTAAGCTAGCATTTAGAGCAAGAAGCTATGTTAAACAGAGTCAGGAGGTGCACCAGAGGAGCCAAGAAGGGTCTGTTGAGAATAAGAATTCATATGAGATTGTTCCACACCTGATAGAGCCACTCAAGAGATAATGCTGATTAATGCTAGAGTTCTTACGTTAACTGGAATAGTTACTTTAGCATTGAATACTGTTAGGGAGAATTCTCATTCTATGGCTAATTTCCCTTACCTATAGAGTCCCCCGGCAGCTTTGCTGGATTTGAAGGGTTTGTTTCTTTTTTCCTGCTAAGAGTGAGACTCTTTTTCCCACTCTTGGGGATTTTTTGCTATGTGTGTTCTAGGCTATTTTTGTGTTTAATGTCTATGGGATTTTCTCAACCCCATAGGAACCATCTTTATTCACATGTGTTACACAGCACCCTCCGTGCAGTGACACAGGGGTGTCGTAGCAACCCCAAACATAGACTCCATACCCTGGGACTGACTACTGTCTCCCAGGGCATGTAAAGTCCCCATTGACTTTACTAGTCCATTTTTATGAACTAAACCAGTACAACTCACCTTACTATGGAGGTACTGGAAAGGGTTGATAGTTTTTCCCTTATGTTCAGTTTCGAGAGGGTACCGTACAGTCCCTCTCTCAAAAGTTTCTGGGTGGTGGCAGTGGTTACTACCATAAATATTCGACCGCAAATATTTTCCTATGGGATTTTCCCATTGTTTGAGGCTACCCATTTTCTGACAGCCTCTAACATACCGCCGGTGCATTTTAATATTAACTTTACTCGGGTAGGTTTTATTTGCCAGAACTTTAATGTAACTTCTTTCTCGTGTCTTTCTCTAAACTCCTAAACCAGGTCGGGGATCCTTTGTTCGTCCGTTTGGTGGACTTCTGCCAAGAAGCCCTCCTTTCGGCACCACTGAGTCTGGGGTGGGTCCATTGTGTGGGAGGGGGAGTAAGACCCCTGGACAGGGTTGCCTCATGTCACACTCTATCCTGATAGGCTGCAGGGTCTCCCGCCAAGATGAACACTCCACTGTGTGAGTGACAGCTAGGCTGTATGAATGGGGATCTTTTTGCATAAAAGCAGGGTCCTGAGGACTGGAAGAGCAAGACGTTGTCACTGGAACTAAGAGCCCGAAGAGGAGAGAAGCCAAAGACATCTGCAACGACTGAACCACCGGTGAAGCCCTGCTGCAGCATCTCACCACTTTTCTCCACACGATGAGAGAAGATCTTCATCTGCAAGAGCCTTCTTCCCTTGAGCTGGTGGGGCCAACCAGTTTGCGAATCGCCTTCCTGGATATGCCATTGGTCGAATCACCAGTACCCTGTACTCGGAGGCCAGATAGCCAGGCACCAGTCCACCCGGACTGCGATTTAAAGAAGCGTACCTTTTATTCGTCGGGCAGCACCGCGGCTGGTTTCATCCCTGGGTAGTGCAGTAACACGAACCTTCCTCCACGACGAGAGCCTCTCTTTCTCTGCTGGATCCCCCGAACTGCAGGAACTACCAGGAACAACCGCCACCGCAGGAGCCACTTCTTCATTTTAAAGGTACATTGTTCCGCCAGGCCGCCCTTTCTTCGCGGTAGCACTAAAGGTATTTTAAATCCTTTACCTACCTGTTGGGTTGGCCACCCCTCTCTCTTAACATTGTCTTTCACCTTCTGCATCCACCTTTTCAAAATCGTTAACCAAAGACTTGACTGCAGCTACAAGAATATTTTGCTCCAGTGCCCTTGCCCTGTACCACTGACTCTGGCACAGGCCTACTAACTCTGGCTACATTTGTTAGAACGGCCTTCTTTAGATTGCTTCTAAACTAGAACTGTGTTGATGCACCTACTTCTTATAACTACCCTTTTCTTCCCCTTTCTAAACCTTGTGAAATGCCATTTTGCTCAGTTTACATTTAAGTATTACCTATACTGATGCACTGTCTTGCTTAAACTGGTTCACAAACTTATGGGAAGTGTTGCTAGGGTGTGTAAGAAGCTATTTCTATATAACGTGTGCTTTCCCTCCCTTGTAAGAAATTGCTAGAGTATCCCTTGTGTGTGGTTTTCACTGTGCCGTTTTGCTCAGTTTTCACTCTGGTTCACTTGGTCTACAATTTAACTAGGGAGTGTGTATATTTTTCTTTGACTTATTTTAACTTGCTTGATGACTGTGATACATTTGTTTTACTAGAAGTGTATAAAATAAATATATAGCTACTTTTTAATACAAAGCTTTGGTCAGTGTTTCCTTGTGTCATAGTATTGTAGGCCTATTGTGTAAACCGTGAATACTGCTCATCTCCCTCTTGAGATAAGTCTGAATGCTCAGCCACAGCTACCAACTAAATCTTTGTGGTACAGACTGATACCAAAGGGGATTTATTGCTCTCACCTGTAGTCCTAATCTTCTGTAGTGCTCCCTAAGGGAACTGGACAGGATTCTGCCTAACACATACTAATGAGGTATTACAGCCAAGGGAGTAAATGATGTAACAGGCGTTATTGGCCCACACCCAAGTTATGAGCCCAATGTGAAGCACAGGTAGGTTAAGGGATGATAATATATCTTACAGCCCTCACCCCCAGGGCTGTAACATCATTATAACATGGGAAAATACATACATATGTTGAAAACAGTTAGTTTGGAAACCAAAGAAAACAGCTGGGAAGGTTCTCAGAAGCCTGCAATGAGAATTTTCAGGGTGAAATGTTGGCTCTGGGAAACACTGAGGATTGAGGCAGAATGTTGGGAGAGAAACATCAAGCTTTGTAATTAAGCCTTAGCATGCGGGTTAGATGAAATTCCCAAGCAATAGGTGCCCAGAAGTCAGACTTAGGCCCTCATTACAAGTTTCTCTGCACAATGCCGGTGATACCGTCAATCCGGTATTACCGTTAGTAACTACTGGAGTGATGGAATCACCAGCATATTCCAACTCTGCGGGCGCACGCACCCCGCAATTTCGAAAACGTTGATACCAGCATGACGGTAACACCGGCAAAAGAGAGAAATACTGGTGCTACCACATGAAAACATGGCAGTAACAGAGGTTCCATCCATAATGTGACAGAAACACTGGCAATGTTGATTCCGGTGCTGGAAACACCAGCAACGGTAACACTGGTACCGGCAGCATTGTCATCTCACGAACTGGAAAACTCAATCCATTTAAAATCAGGCATTTCCTGTTACCATCCATTCATGCAACACCGTCAAGATGTCTGGAGGTCAAAAACTAGGCTGACTGAAGTCCGGCTCCGCAAGCCTCGCTTCTCGGAGGCAGAACTGACGGCACTCACAGACCACATCATGGCAAATACAGAAAGACTGTTTGGCCGGGACAACCGCCGCACCAGCCAACGCTGCAAGTTGGCCATATGGGAGGAGGTGGCCAGTAAAGTAACAGCGTTGGGGCAGGTCCCCCGAACCTCAAAAGACTGTTGCAAGAGGTCAGATGACCTGCGACTGCAAGTGTGCAAAATACTGGCAGCCCACCGTCCTGAGTCCATGGCCACAGGTGGCGGGACGGTCTCCGCCATAAAGCTCATGCCTTTGGAAGACAGATGTAGTTCAATAATGCATCTTGAGAGGATCGAGGACGTTGGAGGTGCCGAGGCCGGAGCAAGGACCCAAGGATACAGAGGTAAGTACAACAAGCCACACCTGAATGCCCAGCATCACACAAATTGTGCACACACAACAGATCAGGCAAATGTGTCCAAAGAAAGGGGTACTAAGTGTGACGTCAACATCAAAATCCATTGTGCACGCATAGATGACAGGTGTCGGAGTCAATGTAAACCATGCAATAGCATTGTATACAAAAACATCCATGCACATGAGCACTGGCCATGTGCACAATGGAACGGCCGGACAAATAGCACATCCCCAATGCACACACAACAACAGGCCACCGTGCCATGGGATCAACGAAAATGGACTCACACCACACTTGCATGCATGCACGCATGCATCAGTGCACAATTCACCCGCAGACATCTTGTTCAGGCCAGGAACAGGCAATGTTGAATTTGTGCAATATAAGAGCATCAATGTAACACACAGGCATCTAACTGCTTTGTCATCTCACCCTAACAGGCACATCCACTGACAGCAACAGTGCTGAACCATCCTTAGGCCGTGCGAGAAACGGTTGGGCCGCCCACTGCTCCACCGCCACCACATCCGTGACAACACCTGCACAACTGACCCAGGCAGAAGACCAGGACCAACAGCCACCACCCAACACAGTCCCAAGTAATAGGCCAGGACCAACAGCCTTCACCAAAGGCCCAGGCAGAGGCACACCCTAGGCACACATAGAAAGCGCCCATCAGCTATCAGCCCCCATCTATCACAGAGCCACCTCTGATGAGGCTGAAACAGCAGATCAAGAGCAAGACACTGATGCCTTACCAGAGTGGTCCACCTATCCCTCCCCCACCTTCAGTCCCTCAACCCTCACCAGCTCTCCATGACCACCAATGTCCAACATCCGTGATATGGACCAACAAATCCGCTCAATGGAGGCCCATCACAATGAAATGGTGGAAATACTATGACAGCACCTGCCCGAATCCCGGCTGATGCGGGAGTGTGTACAGGCAACCAGCTGGTGCTGTGCCCATGCTCTGGGCTGCACTACCTCAGCCCTTGTCCTACTGGCACATAGGGTCAGTGAAGGCAATGAGGGGGTGCCAGCTCTTGCTGAGTCTGTGGCACTTTTTCTGCAGGCTAGCAAGGAGTGCATGGGGGTTTAGAAATCAGACCCCCTTTCAGTACCAACAACCATGTGAGCTCAGTGCTGAGTAGTCTGAGGCGCTGATCACAATGACTAACGGACTGTCACATGAGACTTTGTTTTTGCGGTGTGTGGGGAGGTGGTGGTTGGTGTGTGGGGAGTGAGTGGCGGGTGTATGGGGAGGGGGTGGTGGGTGTGTGGGAAGGGGTGGTGGATATGGGGGTTAATCTTTAGACTTTAGTACATTTCAATATATTTCATCACTTGAAACAATGAGTGGACAGTCCTTATTCATGTGTATACATTTCATTGAGTGAGCACATCGAATGCAGTAATGCAGCATGGGTAGTGCACAGTGTGGGGGCTGCAGATGAAGTTGTCTATGAGTTCTTGTCAGACTATACGCCATCCCTGGCATCCATGTGCCTGTGCCTGTGCCTGGCTGGTGCTGCCTCGCCATCATCATCTCTGCTCTCTGATGGTGACATGTTCAGGTCTGGGGGTAGGGGTATGTTTCGTCTGATACAGATATTATGCGACTTTGCAGAGTCCAGGTCCATCTGCCCCACCTTCTCTGGCCTGTACATAAGTGCACCCCTGATCAGTGTAGGCATCTGAAACGTTCCTTCAACAGTCCAAACGTCTGCTCAATGGTTACCCTGGTTCGTGCATGGCCTCCTGCAACGGTGGTTACCTCAGCAGGGTCATTAGCCAGGGCAGTAGTGGATATCTGGAATCACCTGCAAGGGGGAGGGGGGGACACAAGGTGAGCCATGGCATGCATGTGGCAGGATTGACGTTCTCATAGCACATTGTTTTCCTTGATACATCATGCATCTCGGACCATGGTAATTATGTGCATTATGCACTGTGCTGCACCCTGTGATGGGCAATATGTGTCATCCGTACCGTGCTGTACTCCCTGGGGTGGATTGCTAAGGGTCTACACTAACCACCAACAGGACCTACATGCATATCCTCTTTGGTGTGGTGTTGTAATCGCCATGCCACCACACCAACAGTGTCTGCACACACTACAGGTAACCTGCACTGCAGTCTGGATATACACTGACATGCATCACTGCAGCATGAGGGCTTACATGCACAGTAGGCCCGGAATACACATGACATGTTTGGTATCACAGTAGCTGGCAATGGCACTCCATGGACGTTTTGTCCATCTCCCATTCAATCCCACTGACGTACGCCCCTGTGCTTGTCAGATGAAAGTCACACTTATGCCTGCATTCACACAAGTGGCAATGGTGCACTGCATGGGGCACTTTGACGCTCACATTGACTGTGTACATGCATGGCAGGTGTTGCACGGCAGTGGTGTTGCCTGTGACTGAGGGTGCTACACAGTCAGTGCATGCATGCACCTCGCAAGAACATGCCCTCATTGTCCTCTGTGGTACAGTGCACTGCAGGACTTAATTTGGTGGAGTGGCAGTGTCGAATTCTGGTACCTGTAGTGTGTTGTATGTTTTCATCCTCAGGGTTCATAGATGTAATTGCCACTGACTGACACAACAACAGTCTAGAGAAACACTGGTGTTTTGTGGACTGACTGTTGGGCATATCTGCTGGCTGTTACCGCTGATGCATGGTGGTTGTGGGACATGCATTTGTGTTACCCCCGCCCCCTTGGCCTGAGACCAATGCAGCAATGTTTGTGTACTTTTAAATGTATTCACCCAACATCCAGGTCCTTTGTATGCTGGTAGGGTGCTGTTCCACAGTGCCATAGAGTCGTGGGTTGACCCTGGGACCCGGGTGAAGCAGAGCGTGATGGTGAGGTTGGCGTCACATGTCATCTGTACGTTGAAGGGAATGTTACTGCTTTCTTGTACACCTCCTCTGTGGCTCAGGAGGGCACCAGATCAACATGTGTGCAGTCCAATGCACCAAGCATGTTTGGCATGCCTGCAAGTGCGTAAAAGCATTTACCTGTGCCAGGGTGGTTGGGAGGGCGATGTGCTGACCCACAGGGTGCTGGAGGGCCTCCAGTACCTGCACCAACCCTCTGGAGAAGGCAGGCTGCGATATGCCATGCAGGTGGCCCACGGAGTGCTGCAACGTACCTGTGGCGAGGAAGTTCAGGACCGACATCAGCTTCAACAGCGGTGGTATATCTGTCCCGGATGCCGATCCTGCTCCTTATGTTGCCATTCATTAGGTTCAGTAATTCATGTATTATCTCCCTGTTTATACATTACAGGGTATCTATCTACCTATCTGTCAGGGCCCACAGTGTGGCCCTTGTGCGGGGTATGGCTGCTTGCTTCTGCCTCGTCATTTACATCCCAATCCTCCTCCTACTTCTCTTCTGGCCTCCTGTCGCAATTGGTGCTGCTCCAGCTCATTCTGCTGCACTGCAGCGTGCAGCGCCTCCATGTCCATTGCTACTACTGAGAGAGGCAGCATGTCATGTTGGTGGAGTTTTCTGGGTTCAGACCTTTTCTAATGTTCCTGGTTGTGTTGGGTGCATCTGGGGGGCATTGGTGCTGCTGTGGCCTATTTAGCGCCCCCTGGGACCATTTACCACCTGGGCTGTAGTGCCGGTGTTTCGGGTAGTCATGAAATGTCCATGCTCGTAATGTGCCTGTGGCCCCTTGCTGCTGGTGTTACCAGCAAATGTCTTGGGATTGCTGCTACGATTGATGTCTGTGTTTCTGGCACCGGTAGCACAGAGTCTGGTGTTACTGGTGCCCGTGCTTCCAGTGTAATGGCTCAGAATTGGCCGATCCAGTAATTGTGCCGGTACCAGCACCCTGGGCACTAAGGGATTTACACCTGTAGTCAGCCTAAATCAGCAGTTTGGCTCTTTCTGTGGCATCCCTCTTGCAGTAAAAAGCCATGGGAAAATGGCAGCATTGGGGACTCCACCTAGAAAGTACCATGAGTTATGTTGGCCTGCGCCACTGCTAGAGCTAGAAGAATACAGCTAGTAACAGGTAAGGTATGGGAATGTGCAGACCCCATTGCGAAGGAACACTGCCCCATGGAGTCTTGACATAGCCAAGCCACAGTAAACATTCCAAGTAAATTCTGGGTAATGTGAAGGGTCCAGGCTGGGCTTGACAAGGGGCAAAAGGGATGCCTCTCGACCTGGGTTTTACCCAGGCGAAAGCCAAAACCAGCTCTGTCCCAGAGGTAGGGTGAGTTGTTGGGGCCCTAGTCTCTGAAACCCACTCATGTGCCCTGAATGCTAATGTGGGTACCACCTTCTGTCACACAAAGTTCTCTTTTGTCTTTTTTTAGAAAAGCAACTCTCAGAATGCACCTAGGCACAAACAAGAAAACCCAGACTGGAATCAGAGCAATGGAATCGAGAACAAAATATAATCTGCTGGGATCTTTCTTGCCAAACAGAGATAAGACACCCAAAACCCAACCTACAAACCGCAGACAGACCCCAAGGGAATAGCACAGTAACACAAAAGGAACTGAGTGAGAAGGGACTGCAAGGAAGCAGGAGAGAGACAAAAATCCTCTTGAAACCGAATTGAAAGCAAAGCTCATCAGCACCTGAGGAAAACCACAAGGAAAACAAGCGGCCTTAGCACCTGGCTGCTACCATGTAAATGGAGATTCAAAGGGGGTGAGTCTAAGACTTTTTTATGCTTTGCACCTATGTAACTCAGCATGTTGGGCAAGAATCTCCAGAAATTGACCACTGAGAGCATGTGATTAAGGGAACCAAAAGGGGCTGGGAAGAGTGTTGGACGTGTGAGGACTGGGCTATAAAAGTGTGGTGAGGTGAGGGGGAGGGCAGAGGTGAGGAGGGATGTGAGAAGAGGTTATCTTCAAACAACACAGTAGCAAAACGTACAAACCTTGTGAAAGAAAAAGCTCAACCGCATAAAATATCAAAGCCTGTCCAAAGGAATAGCGGTAGTAATGTTGATGCAAGTTTACTGGACGCTCAGAATCTTCTGAGTCTGGTTATTCCAAAAATATTACCAAGAACAGAAGATAAACATCTAAGATAATTTGTGTCCTTCACACTCAAAAAGAGAAGCTAATAGCTGATTCAAAATATATTGGGCCTCACAAGAGGTTGGTGGTGCAGGAGAAAAGTGACAGTAATTCCGTTATCGCAATTTTCCTGCACCGCCAAATTATACATTTGGTGGAATTACCACACGCGGAATTACTGAGGGGTAATTTGGCTGATTTTTTTGGGAAAAGTGGAGCATTTACCTGCAACCTGCTGGAGGTAAATGCTCCACTTTTCCTACAGAATTTGGCAGAATTATCAATTGGAAATTCTGCTGGTGCTAAAATCCCTAATGGAGTCCTATGGATGCCAAATAATGGGGATTTACATACACCACCTACTACCATTTGTAATCCTGTGGTAAACCCACAGGATGAAGTGGCAGTAACAGTAATTATGTTTGGTGGTATTCTAGCCATTTACTGCCAGAATACCACCAAACTCGTAATGAGGCCTACAGTAATTTAATCACTGATATAGGAAAGATATTTCATTTACCTGTTACACTGTGATAGTTTTTGGTGAAGAGCTACCTGCAACTGTGATGAATGGCAGTGTACTTGGGTCAAGAACATTGATACTAACGCAGGTTCTATTGCATAATAGATGCTTAGCTGGTTTTCCTCTAACTATGGAAACCAGACAAAATGGGATCTTATTCCCTGTATTATCAACAGAGGAAACTGCAGGACATCCAAGTAATGTTGGTTGACTGGTGCAACCCTTAGGTGCATAAGAGTCTTTGCATATTAATGACCAGCTTAAGATCCTGTCATGGAATGTAGCAGGGAAGAGAGGGAAATTAGAGGTAACTGATTGGCAATATAGAAGTGAGAAGGAGGGCTATACTTACTTCTATATACCTGATATAAATCAAAAATAAGATTGGATTACTACAGTTCCCGAGGAAATTCTAACATTCCTGGGGAAATAGCTGTTAATGATAGCAGTTCCATATCGAACAGTTCACCCTCAGCACAGCGGATAACTACGATTTACATCTCTTAAATTTGTACAATTAAGAGAGGGAGCTAATAGGCGAATCTGGTACTCTGTGTATGCTAAACGTTATTTCGCAATCTGAGTCAAGAGATCAGGCTCACACGTCAGGATGATTAGACTCTTGGTTGGTGATCTAAATGTGTCAACTTCTGTAGTTAATGAGATCTCAAATGAAACAAGGTTTGAATATAGGTTATGGAGGTTCCCCTCACAAAGCGTTCTCTAGAAAATGATAGTTAAGTAAGTGTGAAAAGAATTGAAACCGCTTGGTTAAGGTGCACAGGCTTTGCCACTTAAATGACGAACACAATCGGACATTTCGGTAAATAATAGCTTTCAGTGCCAAAAACCTGGAAGACTAATTGACTATGCAGGGATTGATATGATGAATTGGGCATCTATTGCGGATATGAAAGTCATGACACTGGTTGAGAGTGATCATAACCCTTTGTGCATGATCCTGGATATCCTGGTGGTACAGGCCGTTTAGTCAGAGAAGGGCTGTAATGTAATATTGGCCAATAATAAAAGGCAACGGACCATTGCCCAAGCTAATCGTAATGATGCCTACTATATTGGGGATTGGTCTGCAGGAAGGTATTGTTATTTTTGTTGATCAAATTCATCCAGAGGAAGTGGTTAGGGTATATGAAGAATACATAAAGAAGATAACATCCCTACTTTTTACAAACGCTAACTTTAGGGTAAAAACATTTACTAAACAGAAACCCTTTGTTTGAGAAGGAGTGTAAGGAGACCAGGAGGTCCATGGGTAAACTAATTTAAAAAAGACTACATCACCCCGATGAAACCTTTAGGCAGGCAAGGGTAGATTTTATACTTCTGATTTCTTCAGAGAAGACATTGTACACTAATCTGAACTGGGAGGCCATGTCTAAACCAAGAACCAGAATTTAATTTGGAAGTTTAGTGCAAAAGTAATAACATTGGGCTTGTTACCCTCAAATGCTATGCAGAGACTCAATCTAGAAGTCTGGCTTAATCATTTTGCATCAAAGATGTTACTGTGGAATTGCAGAAGACCCCCAGATCTGTGGCTACATGGGAGGATGCTCTGACATTTCTCAAATGTAAGTTCACACAAATTGAGAAAGCTATAAATTGGCAAAAATCATTAAAGGCTCCTGGGCGTGATGGAATGCCAATTGATTTGTACAAATCTCACAGAAGGATCAGGTCACCTTTTGGCTCCAGACTCATTGAGAAAAGGGAAAAGAGCAGAATTATCAAAAGAATCTGGACAACAGTAATTCTATTCCCAATCCATAAAAAGGGTAATATAAATAGTGGTGGAAATGAATTGTTGGACTCAATGTCAGGTGAGATTAATACATCAGATTTTTAAAAACCAGCACTGCAGGAAAACACAGGCAAGAAGAACACAGGGATATGCATATCGCTGCATAATTCTCAACCCATAATTCCCCAGTCCTTTAAAATGACTCTTCTTCATAGCTTTTTACTTGATTACTTTCAATGCAGCAATTGGAATACTACCACAAGATAATCAGTGAGGGTTGGTCTTCTCCAATTAGTGCCATACCTTACTATGGGAAGCCAGGCCCTACCAAACACCCCAAGTAACAAACTAAGTCTATGTGAGATAACTACAGCTTTAAACACGTACAATTAGGCATTGCAATGCTCATAGCCGTGATAGAATGGGAGCACCCTTTATCAGAGTACTAATGCAATTTAACATATATGATATGTTGTGCTAATATTATTTTGCAGTGAAAGCATTCATCTAAATAATTATGCTGGTACAAAAGTTTCAAACATTTGAGTAAATGCATCATTATTTGAAAAGATGTTTGTTTCCATTCTATTTGAATACACATTATCCAAGATTGCTTGCATTTCTAAAGTCAAGGACCAGTTTTTCCAGCAAGCACACCGCCCATAAGTGCATTGTGTAATCTTGCAGTTCATTTGCCATCTACAAACACACATGTATTTACATTTTTCCCCACATATATATTATAGGGTATCTGGTTCAAATTCTGATCTCCCAAGGTCCACATATATATTATACATTCAAAAATGATCATGACCACTATATCATATAGGCCATCTCATTCATTAAACTAAAGACCCTCAATGCATCGTTTATGAGAAATATATTCACACTTTTAGTCCAAAATGTATCTCTAAACCACAATCATTTAAATGAGCGGGGTTGTCTTGTTAGATGTACACATTGCAGCACCCATGTAACGAGTCCCTGGAAAGATGTTTAGTGGCATGCGACCAGTAGATGATGGTTGTCGTATTTGGTTTTGTGCAGAATAAGGCTACTGTAGATGTCGATCTGTATGGGCACTATCTATAATGTCTAAAGGTATTCTCCTAGATAGATTATGCTAGATAGGATGGATTGCCCTCCTATATTTGATTGAACATGAAGACAGGGACAATTCTGTTCATGTGGCACGCACTGATTGGCTCACAGCCGACAACACTAAGATAACTCTGTTGTTGTTCTATGTGTTTTACACATAGATGGTGCCAGATGAAGCAAGATTAACTCAACTACTTATGAGGCACTTAAGTCCTCTTGCTACTGAAGGAAGACAGTTACAACTAGATTCCCCTAGAATAATTGAACGGAGCACCTTGAACTGGGGGGTGAGCACTGTGGAGGAAATTCAGTAACTAAGGTAGAGATATTGTGGTAATGAGGAGTTAGTTACTACCCTATGGTAATTTGCTTGTAGGTACTCCGTAAGTACATGTTTGGCATAGAAGCAGAGCGGAAGATTTAGGTGTGTCAGTGTGAATCAGGCGCTAGTTAAAATGATATCCATGGCATATAATGTAAATTAAAGTGAGCTCAGATAGACCAGTCTAAACTTGTCAATTTCGTTTGCTTTGTGTTTTTTTCACTGCAAGTAGTCTAATACACACGAGCCCATGTTGGGGGGCATGTCAAACAATCCATAGTCCTGATGAAGGCTGTTTGCATCTTGAGCGCTATTTGGCTTGTCGTGGACGAAACACTGGGTTTTTGACTGTTTTGTGAGCATTGAAGATTTATGTTGATGTTTGAATAATTTCTGTATGTAATAACAAAGACTTGGCATAGACGCCTGAAATGAAATGTGAGGGGTCAATTGGAGAAAGAAATGGCTCCTAGAATCTGTAACTAGATAAACGTATGTGTTGTTGTTCCTGTGAATATAGATACATTTTATGATTTACATTTGTCCCTACAGACCTCCTTCCTTTGAGGATGTTTCTGTGGGGAATTTCCATCTGGCAGGGGTGTTATAGCCCTTTTTTTATTTTTTTTTTACTTTTATTAAATAATAACATGATGTGGGCAATTCCAGCTCAGAAAGGGTGGTCTGTTGAACAAACCCCACTTTTTTCAGAAGAAAGTTCCACGCCAAAAGCATAGTGAAACCTGTGTCCTGCTGCATCAGTCTCCTGACCTGCAGCGCCTACTCTCCGATGGCACAGAGCAATTCAGAGTTCACAGGTGCCCTGTTTGAAAGCTGCTGTGACAGCACAGTCACTGTAGTGCAGATGTTTCATTTAAGGGGTATCCTACTCCTTCCTTCGTTTTGGACTTCAAGGAGAATTCATTTGGTCTTCTACTGGGAGAGTAGTCCTTCCCAGAGTCCTCCTGCATTAAGCTGCAAGGCAGAGGAAGGCTCTGCTCCCCATCCATTCTCAGGGCACATTGGGGGTGAACTGCTATTGTGGACCAGATCTGTCTCTCTCGGCCAACTGCTCTGTTACCCAGGCCCCACACTGGAGATGAAGGATTCCAGCAGGTGTTAGCTGTCTTACTCTGGTTTGGGAGTGAATAGAACAGGGACCAACCTTGTCCCTGAGCCCCTGAGTTTGGTACTCTGAGCACAAAAATTAGCAAAGCAACTGGCTTCCTGTGTTCTACAATGTTGAACCACCATCGAACTGTGATTCCACTGTGTTTGACTACCTTCAAAGCACAAGGACCCTCAGTGCTGTCGTTGACACATCTTCAAACTCTTTCAACTGCTTTTGCTGCATCATCTAACCAGCTTGAGACCACATCGTGCCAAGCAGACCTTGTCAACGGTTTGACTCAAACCACCAGCTCATTGCTGGACCTTGAATGCATTGACTTGAACCAGCAGATACAAACATCTGGAACTGGCTCGCCTTCTAATGCTGCATTTGCACCACACAGATCGAACTAACTTAACACCAGTTCACTGCTTGGACAAACATGACGTGACCGCATCTGAACCTGGTTTGACCACTTGCACAATCTTACTAAGTCTGGTTTGCCCCTGTCGAACCTCCTAAAATATGGAATCAAGTACTATTGGGAGCCCCTGTGCATTTGCCCATTTTTTTGGACTTGGCCACTGGCTACATTCCTTGTTGTATCTTTTATTCTGAAGAACATATCCTTTTGCCACTGCTATATTACCCAAAGAGCTTGCTTCATCAAAATTATTTTGTAAGTGTTTTTCTTATGTAGTTATACTGGATATAGTGTGTTATATATATATATATATATATAGAACCTTAATTGGACATGCCATTATTTTGGATTGTGTCTCTACTGATATTTGGGTTGCTACTGTATTCACATTAACACTGCTTCTATGAGAATAGCCTTCCCTTGACCCATGTTACCATTAACAGCAAATGGGGTACAACATATGACTGTACCTGTTTTACCTTTTTATCTTCATGATTGTGATCACTGTTGGTTTTTAAAATTGTGATGGCTGAGTAGACAGTTTAAGCCCTACTTATCATTGTACTGCTGTCGAGCAGAAGTTATTTTGCCACAGTTACCAACTAGGCTCATCTTCTTAAATAAGCATTGTCTTTCTTAAACACCTCCTGTGACTTTCATTAACATCAGTCATTCTGGATCTTCAGTGTGCCCATAGTGTCCTTGTCAAAGCAATTGAAGACTCATATGATCAGTAGATATAAACAATAAATGCCCAGGAATGTAGCAAACACTAATGGAAACCCCTGAACTATTGAAACTCACAATGAGCCAATTAACCTGGTAAACCACGACCAGATACACCAATCTCTTGATGTCTTTTCTCTATGAAGAATAGCAGCAGAGCTTCCAATGTGAGAGATTATATCTATTACATTGTGAGAATAATTATGAACAAATGTACAAACCTCTGATCAGATGAAGTCACATAGACCACCCTGGAGGCTAGGATGGTGTCCACTGTCATACTGTTCTTCCGTACCATAGCGCACAAAGCCACTTGATCATGAGTGATTTATAACAGAGAATATGATGTATCATTTTCTACTTTCTCCAACAGTAATGACAGCTTATGAATCTTGTCATGATTTAACTTCAAGACTACTCTTGGGATCAGAAAACACATGCTTCAGCCAATGTCTCCCATTCTTATCTAAACTTAGGGAAAGACGGTAGATTTGTAAAGTGCCTACTGGCAGGTAGCAGATAACTCATGCAACATCTTCTACCCCAATTTATTGAATTCCATCTATAGGCAGGATGTCTACAAATTACCATGGTAAGTTTCATAAGCATATGTGGTGAAAGAGAATACTTTGGCAAAAGAGGAAGACACCATTAATTGTAGCATTCTTTTCTGTGATCGGTGTATTTCCAGGTGTTGATTTCCATAAATAATGTGCCATGATTAGTGTATGCGAGAAGGCATTTTGAAGCAGATGACAGTCTGATAACAGTAGCTTGTGTTGTGGAGTGGGTCAGTAGGGGGACATTTGGTAGACCAGTAAAAACCAACTGAGAGTAATGACCAGAACAAGTTTCCCGACAGTAGGATTTAGAAACAAATGTCAAGTAACAAAATATATCTCCCCAATTGAAAGGGACTGGTGACATACACACGCCTGAGTCAATGGCATAAGTAAGGCAATTGCACACCCAGCTTTCTGACACATTCTAGACACAGGCATGTTGCAAGGTGGTTGTCACCAGTCATACTCCCTGGAAACTGTTGGACTCGTGGAGGAGCCGCCATTAGCATTCCATCACGTTTCCTTTGCAGTGCTGTTGCCGGTCTAGTTTTTAGCAGGATCTCTAAGCCCAGAAGCTTTAAATTGTTTCATTGCAATGCCGACCCTCAGGTTGCAACTCTCGTCCTTCGGCCCCTGAGTAAGACGCTAACCCCCTTGCTTACTTATACTTGCCTCTGCTGCCCGCCTATGTATTTCTCCCGCTTCTGTCCTGATATTCTTCGCCTGTGTTCTGCTCCCCTCGCGGTCCAGGCTGTCATTTAGTGCCTTTCCCTTTACCGCCACTTGTTTTTTTCTCAGAACTTTTTCGTGGGTCTTTCCTCCTCTCCTCATTTTGCCTGCCTTTCCTCCACTCACTTATGGAGCCCCTTCTTTCTATTTTATGGCAAGGAGCTTTTTGCTGTTGCAGTGCATTCTGGTCCTAAATGTACGCCTCCTGTATTCAATTTCTGCTTCAAGACATTCTATACCTTGCAGCTTATTGGGGACTATGGAGCTTTACCATCAGCTTCCTTTACACCAAGAATCTACGAGCTCTGCTGAATCCTTACTGTGCATTTTGGAAACATGGTTTTTTGGCCGAGAAGACTTTTTCCCTGTATCGGGCTGCAACCGAGGGGTGACCCCTTGCCTCAGCTGGGCATAGTGGCTTCCTCTCGGGGTAAATCCTTTCACTACGAGGGGCAAAAATCCTCAAGAAAGAAGACTGCTATCCTGAATACGGAACAACACTCCTCCTCTTCTTCAACAAGCACTTCAGGTGAGAAGGATAGCTCTGTTAAATAGAAATTCGAGAGCGGTGTACAGAAAAGTTATATTTCTCTCAATCTAAGGATGTGCATCACAACCTTGTGATGGATGAAAGGAAGTGTTGAAAGCCTTTAAAATCAATGTAAAAAATAGAATCAACAAGTATAAATGTCACATGATAAACAGTTCAGTTCTTTTTCTGGGTTATTCTTATACAGGTTTGTATATGCAGTTCAGGAGTTCCTACATACTTTACAGACTTTAGAAAGTTGATTTGTAGTAGTACAAACTCACATGTAGGAAGAACGGCAATTCCACCATAATCACAGCTTATTGTCTTGATGTGCATTTGGTGGAATATGAAACTCAGCAGTGTCTTGTATTGTTCCGCTGCACTATACATACACAGAAACATTAATATGCCAACAGTGAATAGGATTACCCCTGTGATAACCATATAGCAAGGCAGGTAAAGGTATTGTGAGCAGCAGTGTTCCTCACAGCTTCACCTATTTCTTATGCTCTCTGTCATTTCAACAGCAATCATAACACAGGCCATTTGGATGTATTCTATTGTCGTTTTGCTATCAGTATTTTCTCAAAGAGCCACAATAAATAGACTACTGTTTCCTGTGTGGACGAAAATGATACTTGCAGCAAAAAGTAGAATAAGGGCTTTGGAGGGCAGTGGCCTGCTGATGCTTGATCTCTTCATCTGTGACAGCAATCATGGGAAATGAGATGGCATTGCTGACTGGAGATGGAGTCTGCATTAAAAGTGCCTAACTATCTGGAACATCCAACGAAGTTGAGGTGACAATGAGATTAGAAATCAGGCAACTATTTCTCAGCACATAAATGGGTGAAAGCAATTGTGATCATATACGTGTAGATTGACTGTATGCTGGCAGTTCACTGAGGGATGAATCTAGACTCTGGGATTGAATCTGCCCATTCAGTGGAGATGGCCCAAACCCGAAAGCAAATGAGGATTTCTGGGAATAACCAGCTATTGCGAGTAGTGGATATTGGCTATGCTTCATTCATTAAACCCCTCCAAACTCTTACCCATGAATCTGTTCACATCCTCCTACCCAGGCCATCTGAAACAGACAAGGCTTTTGCCAGAATTAAGCAAGAATTGCCAAATGCTCTGCTCTGGGTCTGCAAATTATCAGGAATCCTTCACTCTGTTTTGTGATTTTCTCCCTGTGTGGTGACTCAAATACATGGTGGCAAGCACCGCCCAATTGTATATGTAGTGCTGCATTAGATTCTATGGCTCAGATAGGCACAGCTTCACCTCACTGATGAGGCCCAACAAGGCTGAAACACGTGTATGGGGTTGCTGTTGGTACTCTTGTTCAGAGAGGAATTGCCATACCATTTCGGTTCTGGACTGCCCATGTGGGCGGGACAAAGACTGATATAAAAATTGATATTTCCCATCTGTAAAAGGTACAGTGAGCAAAAAGTGTGTGCTGCAAACTCTCATCTCAGAACAGGTTATCATGCCATGTTCTTTCTGGAGAGGAGCGCCTGCTACCTTTTTTGAACTCTTTGCACTCTAGCAGATCTGCAATGGAAGGAGGGTTGCTGGGTCTGTTAGTAGGGTTGAGAGGGAGAAGAGCAAAAAAGCTTTGACATGCTGTTGGCAGCTTCAGTTAGGAGGAACTGAACATTGAACATTAGTTTGTTTTCGGTTTGTATCTGTCATGTGATGTTGAGGTGTGATTGTGCATGGTTTGTTTTCATGTCGGGTGCTGTGAATTATGTGTGGTTTGTGGTGTGGTAGAGGTATGGTTGTGTTTAGTTCATAATCTGAGGGTGCGTATGCAGAAAGGTAATTTTTTAGTATGGTAAGTTAGTGCCAATACTTTTCCTACATCCTACATTCCATCTAGATGTGATACATTTCCCACCCTCAACCGTTCATTCCAGTGTGATGCATTTACCTCCAGCAGCAATTCATCCAAGTGATACACATTCCCTGTCCCAAGCATTCATTCCTAGTGCAGCATGGTTTCTGCCCCTTTAATCCCTCTTAGTGCCATGCATTACACCCCCCAGCAGTCCAGGTAAGTGCAATACATCTCCCGCTCCTAACCGTTCATTAAACCGAGACACACTTCCCAACCTCAACACCCCATTGAAGTGCAATACCCTTCTTGTCTCCAACAGTCCATCTGTGTGTAATGCATCTTCAATTCCCCACAATCCATCGCGGTGCGATCTCTACTGTCCTTAGAGGGTAGGAAGATAAGAGCTGAATATCAAATCCAATTGGAAAAATCACCTATCAAAATCACCATGGTGTCTTCGCAAAAAGCAACACAAAATTTAAAAATGCCTTAAAAGGTTCAGTATCAATTGGCATTGACCATGAGGTAGCTCGGCCAAAAAAAGTAGTCCTTCTAAAAAAACAAAAAGTATTTTTGAGACTATGCAGTCCAAAAATGCAATTTCAGTTACTTCAAAATGCATGCTGAAAAAAGGAGGGATAATTCCCCCTCCCCTCTCTACATGCTTTTATGGAGAGAGTGGTTCCAGCTTGCTCTTGGGCACTTCAACGTCTGCCTCCAGCCTTCAGTCTTGTCTCGTCCAGAACTCAAACTGCAGCTCTCTGACTGGCCCCACCGGTGGACATCTTTTTATAACATTGGAGCATCATTTACCTAAGCTGTCTCCTCCCCAGACGCCTCATGTCATCGGCAAGATGCTGAATTATCTCCTACTGCTCAAGGGCAACGACAAGATGCTCTGAAGCCAGAAGAGAATGGCAAGATGCTGAATTATGTTTAGGTTTATGTTTATTGAATTTATATAGCGCTTTAAGCCAAAGCGCTTTACAATATAACAACAGGTACAAAAGTGAGAGAAGCATATTTACAAACATGAACAGGTCATTAGAACAATAAGTAGAACTATTTACAAGGAGGGGGTGGGGGGAGGGTAGAGGAGGGGGAAGGTGAAGGGAGTTATGGTGTAGGATAAGAAGTAGGGGAGGGTGAGGGAGAGGGGACGGGAGGGGAAGGGAAGGGGGAGTGATCAGGTGTCCTCATTGCCCTTAAGTAGTATTTGTTACCAATTTAACGTCAGAGGGGAAGGAGAGAGGATGGGGGAAAGGAGGGGGGGCAAGGGAAGAAGGGAGGGGTAGGGAAGGGAAGTCAGGGGGGTGAAGAAGATGGGCTTTCAGGGAGTGGCAGAAGGATGAGTAGGTAGGGGCGGAGCGGATGGAGAGCAGGAGGGAGTTCCATTGTAGGGGGGCCAAGAGTTGGAAGGAGCGGAAGCGTGAGGAGGCACATGGGCTGGGGGTACAGTGAGGAGGTAGAGGTTTGCTCAGCAGAGAGAGCGGGAGGGGGAGTAAAATGAGAGGAGGGAGGAAAGGTAGGGGGGCGCAAGGTCATGGAGAGATTTGTAGACAAGACAGAGGAATTGAAATTTCAGTTGTGAGAGGAAGGGAAGCCAGTCAAGTTGAGAGAGAGAGGAAGGAATAGAGTCTTGAGGGTCGAGGAGACATAGAATACGGATAGAGGAGTGGTAGATGGATTTTAGGGGAGATAGGTTTCCCCAACAGTAAACAATCTTCCTCACGTGTGGGCTAGCCCGGAAACATTGTTGTCCATAGTAGTCTTCTCTGGCTTTCTTATTGTTAAAGGGGACACTCTGAAAGGTTTACTAAAACAAAGAGAACAACAGGAACACATCCCAGATGATTGAAGTGCAGCCCAGAAGTATTGTTATTGGTTTGTACGCATTTGCTCCAAAACAATCAATTAGTCTGGCTCACAGCCCAGACATTCAAACTGATTGAGAAACTCTGTTCATTACTGTTAACATATACTCACTGCCTGACGACATTTCAATGCATTTTACTATGTACATGCCAGCATGCCTAACAACTACATGGCTTGAGATATCGCTCAACCCCAGGCATGGCCAAAATGCATGTCCGAAAAGCCCAGAGATAGTTTGCAATAAACTCTCCATGTATCAAATTGCAAATGCTCAGATCTGCTTAACAAACCTTTTTTATTTTTTTAAGTAAATTAATGATAAATCAAATGGTGTCTCAGTCATATTTATTGAATTATGCTCTACAGTTTGGCTACTTTTTTTTAGGTAATATTCTAACTGTACCTATAAGGTTTTATGGACTGCATTGTGAAGGTGTACCATTCATAGAAGAGATTGTCAACCTCTTACACAGTGCTTATTTCTGCCTCTGGCCACTTGCAAGATGTCTGCACCCGGCATCATTTCACATGGGATCCTCTTGCTATCAGGTGTCAATGACTGGGGAAGGCCATTCGGATGGAAGCAGATTGAGCAGGAACTGAACAACACTTAAATAAGGTGGTGGAGTAAGGGTTCATCATGAAGTGTACTGTAGATTATTTCTGTTTTGTGTTTTATGTAGTATGCCCCATGCATGTATATGTACTGTAAAAACAGAACAGGATGAATACAGATGATAAGTAATGCTGCACAGTCGCTGCTGCTTATTTTCTACCCCGCAGAAATGCCACATGTGTAAATTGTACAATTACTGAACACTCCCTACCCACTTGTAGCACGCCTGTAGCCATGGCCAGCAAAGAAGGATGTGTCTGCTTATTTCCTGTTGAATGACATGAACCCTCTATTAATGAAATGATAATCAGTGACTTGGCATGCTGTACCCAACCAATATCTAAGATAGATGGGGCTAAAAACGCTTTAAGATCTGTTGCTGATAAAACAGATATGAAACATGCACAACTCACAGGTACTGTAATGTACATTAAACTAATTACAGATATGCAGGAAAAAGCCAGATTACACCCCCATTCGACAAAAAGGCACAGTTTAAAAATAAAATGTCCATCTTAATGATTAAAAGTGACTTTCTGCAATACAAATTGATAGATAAACATCAATAGCTCCTGACCCTAAGGGAATTTAACTCTCCTCTGTTAGAAGCCCTCACACCGATGATTACAAGAAATGTCTATAGTGGTCCCCGAGACATAAGTATTAGGTACAACTTTTATTCAGTACCTCCATGCTCAGCACAGATTTTGGGCTATGCATTTTCATTGGTTCACTGAGCACTGCACAAACAATATTCTCTCTAAGGTAAGGGCTGTTGTTCTACTGCTCAGCCCATGTGCTGCTCTCTCAGAATGTTTTTATATCTGCACTTGGGGGATGACTGAGACTTTATCGATTTTCTTATTATAATTGGTTCCAGCCAACTATGTGCTATGCTACGGTATAAGCTTGTATGCATTGCCCGATTGGATCTGATTCATATTACTACCAAGTATGTATTGGTTTATAATTTTCTTAAAATCCTTTCAGCTTTTGGTGTAAACTTGAATTATTTCTGATGATGGCTTGTGTTTTGTAGTTTTCTCCCTTTGCTCAGCCTTTTGGCTGTGCTGGGAGTACTTTTGGTGGTCGTGCACATAAGGTGGTGGTTGTGCATTAGGTTGTGGGAACTGTGACAAAAATTGCCAATTCATCCCTTCTTCCCAGGGGAAGCCACCACCTTTGAAGCTAGGGAGGTAAGCCTGCTAAGCAAGACCCTCCCTAGAGTTCTGCAACAGTGGGAACTATCTGGGAGTGACTCCCCTGTAGGGGAAATGACTCCCCATAGGAACTCCCTACAAAGAACACTGTGTCTGCTTATATACTAATAGAAAAGACTAATATTATTGCTGTGGATTGGCATACTCAACATACTAACATTAATCCCATATATTTGCCTGAAAGCAATGCTTGATCCTCGTAAAGTTAACAGCTGATGGAGAACAACATGCCCTGTGGAAATGCGGCAGTGAAAATTAAGAGACAAGGACGATGGAATGGAGAGAGAAGAATCTTACGCAGAGGCAAGCCTTTGGTAGTGAGAACGTCGTAGAGGGGTGGAGCCATGGGACACTGCGGTACCGTGCGGAGCACACAGCAGCGTGTAGAGAGGCGCCAGAAGGTTGGCATTGTGAAGGGTGACAAAACAGAGACAGAGACCGGGGACGAGAGACAGACTGTCTTGCCTGGTGGCAGGACCACACAGCAGCCATGGTGGGCAAGGGTGCCCATTAACCAACACTGACATGAATCCAAAATGGAGAGACCAAATCCCTGATCGTTGTGTGAGAATTTTAGCAAATGCAAATGCTGTCAGCCAAAGGGAAGCAAACATTCCCGGGAACGTAAAGCTGTGAAAATGGACAGACAATTACGTCCCTGAGTTAAGCAAATCCAAAGACACAAGGGGCTCAATTAAAGAAAGCGAGACAAGAAGCTGGAGAAGACCAAAGAGTTATGGGAGTCTGACACACCCTATTGCCGAACGCAGGCATACACGCAAGAGAAACCCTGCTGAGTTGAGCAAATCAGAGAGCCAGAAGGCTTTCGGAAGTCCTAGAAAAATAAGTACACTTCGAAAACAGGGAACATGGAGGGTTCAATTACTCAATCCTAAACTTGAGAACAATTTGAAAGACAATTTCCAAGTTGGTGGAATCGCACTAAGAGAATCATTTCTCCTTTTAGCAAACTGGAATCATTGGATTTGTGTAAAGACTTAAATCATATTATAAAGAACCTGAAGAGAGGACTGAAAACCGTACTTTGACAAACTATTGGAAACCCATGTTAGACTGATGAACAGTACTTCAGAGTAACCTAAGTAGCTTTGGCCAGAAGAAGCCAGAGTAGAAAGGCTATTACTGTGGCTAACTATCATCTTTAGTTTTTTTCAAAAAGTGGTAGGGCTTGACAGTGGTTAGGTTTCAGACTGAGGACTATTTTTTATTTACACAATTGACTAGCACACTTAGTTTAGTTTTCTGGGCAGGAAAAATCCATCATAGCCATATGGACAGGAGGCATTTTCTCTTTAATTAAAATAAACAACCTTGAAATGTTAATATCTCATCCAACTACTTCTTCTGGTTCACCACAGAACACTTAATTAGGTTTAGTTTCTTCACCTTTTCTTTTCTTCAGGTCAGTATTGAATTGGTTGGCCTTGAAGGACTGGGTATTCAAAGGATTTCCTTTCACAAAAAGCTGATGCAGTACTAGATAGCTGGTGCGGAGTAGATGAGCTTTACTCTAAGTGTAGTTTTCTTCTTTTCACTGTAGAGTTTTTGCACCGTGACAAAGACATGCTAATAATCTGCAGTACATGTCAAAACCGGTCAGTGAGTCTGGTGTTACTTTGAGGATGTATACACACATTTCCATTACATCTTTATGCAGAGATGGTATTAAAGCTATTTGAAATGGATGGATATATTGAGAATTCCTTCCAATATTAGATGCTCTGATTCATCAACAAGTTATAAATCTATAATTTTTTGATTTCACTTTTTGTGATTGTGTGTATTAGCTTCTAACAAATTGATCGTTCATGTTGATGTGATTCCTTAGCCTGTGCAACATGCTTTTTTGACTGTGTATTTTTCATTTTTTTGATTCATTTTTTAGTTTCTTCATGTTATTATGTGCATGTTATCTCTGTGACAATGTGACACTTGTTTCTTTACAGTGTTCTCAGTTTCCTTAACTTTAGGAAATTATTTCTGCTATGTGGTTTATATTATGAATTTGTTCTAATATGTATTATTATTAAATATGTTTCTACAATTGTGTGTTTACATTTTTACCATATGTGCTATCGTTTTTCGATATATGCTGGTTAATCCCAGAGTTGCCTGTGGGTTACAGGATAGATGCCTTTCTGGTTATAACCTGATACCAGATACAACTAGAATGAATTAATTACACCAATCTCCCCTCAGCTGTAATGCATGCAAAAGAAGAAAAATGTTGGTATATCTACATAGGCCTTTCTCAAAAACTAAGGCCACCCTGACCAGATAAAGGCTAAATAGCACTGGGGCAATAACATACTTAAATGGGTGGTTATTCCGAAGCTCTCTTTCATCTCATTGACTCGCATGTTACAAAAAAAAATTAGTTCTCTTTATAGAGCATCTTCAACTGCATTTAACAGTGCACTTCGATTTCTGCCTACCCTAATATCACCGACTGCTAACTTCCATCTATAGAGTCAAAGGCTACTGTGGTAGGTCAGAAGAAGGGAGATAGAACAGGTTCTTGCATCTTAACAGTGATTTATTCAAATAAGAAGAAAACGGCCCCACTAACTCTTAATCTATGGGTTGACCTGTCTAACAAAACCTAAGGTGCACGTCGTCGATAGTGAAGTTCAAAAGTAAACAGTCTGTCCTCTGTCCCAACACTAATCTACTTTACCACTAAGAGAAAACAACCTGAGGCCCAGGCGAAAAACTTCCTTCTCCTGGCTAGGCTTCCTCAGCCTCAATAGGTGATCTTCAAATAGTTTTGGGCTATTTCTTGTATTAGATTATGTAGTTAATCAAGGGGTCTTTTCCACCCTTTTGCTGCCCCAGTCCTTCTTTTTGCCAAACATCCTCCTGCTGCTATGTTAAGGTTTTGACCCTTTTTGATTACAGTCACTCATTGGGACTCTGAAATGTTTCTTCTCTCTGTTATCCTTAGGGAACTCACGTCCCTCTTTATTGGGCTATTTATCTGTCGGTTTCTTAGACTCTTTAATTCCTCCAGAACCATATTCATTGTAATAATTGCCTTTTGATAATTTCCACCTTTCACAGGTTTAGGCCAATCACTGGAACAAGGAGGAGAAGTCCCTGAGTGTTCCTCACTCTTCTATAGCTTTGACCATATGCTGGGACGAGTATGAGCAGTCCCTGAGTATTCTTCCCTCTTTTGTCTATTTGACCATACACTGGGATGAGTATGAGCAGCTCCGGAGTATTATTCACTCTTCTGTCTGTTTGACCATATACTGGGATGAGAATGAGTAGCCCCTGGGTGTTCCTCTCTCCTGTGTTCCCACCCGGGTCTCTCGACATTCCTGTAACCTTGCTTTTTACGGATAGGTGTCACCGGGTCCATATAACAGGTCGGGATGCCACTGGGATCTTAAACGGCTTCAGCATTCACGCGTTTGCTTTCTGATTCTTCTTCTGGCTCATGGCTCTGAAGAGCCAAGGCTGCAGTGGTCTCGATGTTTTTCGAGGACGGCACAGTCCACCCTCTGCGGGTCATGCCACCACTTTGCCTTGATTCCATCTGTTGGAGCTCACGTCCCCTGCACGGTTTGGCATTTTGCTCTTCCCATGTGTCCAGCCTCTTCCAGCAAGCTAGTTCCTCACGGCAGAGGATTCCCCAGTCTCGCCTTCAGCTTCTTAGACTGACTGATTTGAAACTCCCGGGTTTCAGGACTCTCCCATATTAGTCCTGCTTTGGTTTTTATATTATGCTGCTTGTTCCTACCCAGCGGGGGATTGTAGTCCTTTCTCTCTCTCAAGTGGGCAATCTCTATTGCTCTGTTATTCTTTGTCACGTTACAGTTTGGTGGGCTTCAAACCATTGAGTGATCTATATTCATTGCTCCGCCTTTCTTCTTCTCAGTGTTCTTTATGTTGAACATTGGAGGTTTCTTTACAACACCAAACAGCAGCTGGTTCTGGTAGATTCATGATGAAGCCCGGATGTTAAGGTTGGCACAGGAGAAAGGGTTGTAGGGAATTCATTTCCGGAACTAGAGTCCTTGACCCCAGAAGGGGAGTCTCTCCCTGTGATGTACCGCTTGCCGCCACCCCTAGGGGGAATGTTGCATAGTGGGTTCACCCCTCTAGCCTGACAAGGTAGGGCTCCCCTGTGGGGGAAATGACGAGATCACATGATTCGTCACACCTCCCTCAAGTAGTCAAAGGCCAGACAAATGGGCCCTGCTTAAAAACAACATATTTCTGAATGAAAACGAACAACCTAAAAAATTAATCTGTCCCCATTTGCTCTTTCCTTAACTCCGCCTGAACTTAAAAGACTATGTTTGTTCCAGATTTCTTCATCTAAGTGGGAGAGAAGTAAGAGGGCAATAGCTGGATGGAATATTCCTATCACTCTTATTATGGATCGAGAACAGTATAGAGTCCAGAATTTTGGGATAATATGGGGCTGGCCACTCCTCTCATCCAAGATTTCCAAAAGATCTGCTTGGTGTATATGATCATAAGAATTACATTATGGGCTCGTTGACTGCATTTGAGTATGCATTTGAGGTACAAGAAGTAGTGGATGATGATAAGATGGCATGATTGCACAACCAACTACCCCATTCTGGCTGCAGTGCTATTAGGGATAGGTTAAAGGCTGACAGAAAAGACTGTGAAATTGAAGCAAACTCTAGTTTTAAAGTTTGTGAAGACTCCTGCCAAATACTTGAAGAGATTCAGAGAATACAAAATAAAAGAAGGTAATACTTGGGTTTCCTATGTTGCTGATTCCTATAGAAACGTGACTGGTTGGGTGGAAGGATACAAGGTTACCACCTTTGAGGGCATGATGTATTTAGTCATGCTTGAACATATTTTTGCTTCTTGTTCCCCTGAGCTTAAGCAGCACTTGGCTGACTTTAAGGAGATAGATCCTAAGAAATTAGCCATTTCAGCAGATGTATGGGTGTCAAACAGAGTGTCCCACAGGGACAAGCCTACTTCTGGTAAGCAGGAGGAGGGGAAACGCACATAGATAAGGAGGGTGGGATCTGACTAATCTTCCTCTGAAAAGGGCTGCAAAATTTTAAAAAGGGTAAGTCACCTGAGAAAAGTCAGAGTAGTGGGAGTTACCCTCCCAAGCATAGCTTGGGTTAGAGTAAGCCTCCCTATGTACACAGACCCAGTTGATCTTGTGTGGCTTGCGGAGCAATTGACCATCTGAACGGGGACAAGAGATGTAAGGTCAAAACCTTGGGGGTCCACTTTGTGAGTCTGGCCTTCCCATCCTATGAGGAGGAAGACATTATCACAAGGGCTTCCTTCTCCTCAGATTCATTCCCCAGTGAGATAGAATCTGAGGTAGTCTTGGTTGTCCTGGGTTCTTGGGAGCCAAGAGTTTCAGAAGCTTATGCTAGGATACCTGACAACACCACGCACTTCTATAAAGACAGTGTGCTGATCAATGGAGTAGACACTCCTGCCCTTAGGTATAGTGGAGCCAGCAGAGCTGTGGTGGATGCCACACTGGTCAATCAGGAGGTGCTTGCCAGAGCTCCCCTGATACCCACGAGTTAGCTGATGCTGCCCCTCTCAAGTCTCCAATAATGCCTGTAAATCTAACTATCAATGCTACAGTAGTGAGGATTCCTGTGAGCACACAGAGGCAGGTCTGTGGAAAGGTCCTGCTGGGAAATGACCTCTTAGGTCTTGTGGGGATACAGCAGAGAGACCCTGCACAAGGTCTCAAACAAGAGCTGCCCTGGCCAAGTCCAAGGCTGAGCCAAAGCCAAAGGGGAAACCCAAGCCTAAGGGAGTCAGAAAATCAAAAAGAGAACTTTCCCCCAAACTCACCTACCACTGAGGTGGAGGTAGTTGTCCACGCACCTGAACCTGACGAAGGAAGAGGTGCTGCCTGAAATACTCAACCCACATGACCATCCTGAATTCCAAAGTTTATTGGTTGTAGGTGGTCCCGATAAGGAAAAGTTCTGTAAGGGCCAACATGAGTGCCCATCTTTGAAAGGCCTAAAGAGACAGGCCTGCTCCCAGCTTGAGGGTGAACCTCCTGGGAAGCATTTGATGTATTGGGAAGGGGGGCTCCTCTACAGTGAGCCCAGAGAGTCTACTGAAAGTGACCATAGGAGGTTGGTGGTTCCCCTTCAAGTAAGACCTTTCCTCCTGCAATTGGGCCATGAAGTTCCCCTTGCTGGTCGCTTTGGGATCAAGAGAACCAAGCAAGTAAGACCTTTCCTCCTGCAATTGGGCCATGAAGTTCCCCTTGCTGGTCGCTTTGGGATCAAGAGAACCAAGCAAAGGTTATCCATGTATTTCTACTGACCGAAGAGGGGGGTGCAATTAGAAGGCCATTGCAGGAGTTGTGCCACTTGCCAGATCTGTGGGAAGAGTGGCTCAACTGTGCAGGCTCCATTGATGCCACTCTCTGTTGTGGCAATGCACTTTGAGAGGGTAGGGATTGACATTGTTTGTCCCCTTGACCCTCAGACATCCTCTGGCAATAGGTGTATCTTGGTGCTGGTCAACCATGCCACCAGATATCCTGAAGCCATCCAATTGAAGACAGTGGGGGTCATTACGAGTACGGCGGTAGGGGGTTAACAGCACCTGTAAGGATGCCGGTGCCGTTAACCCCATACCGCCACATACCGAGGTCCCTTAGCGGGTCCCACTAGGGCCGGCTGGTTTTACCAGCCGCCCTTAGCGGGACCCGTTAAGGGACCATGAAGCTAATACTGGGCCCGCTATTTGCGGGCCCATTATTAGCTCCTTCCACATTCCCATTGAGCCCTATAGGGGCTCAATGGGAATGGGGAATGGCATTCAGAATGGGGACTTACCGGTCCGCATAGGTCGGAATGTCCCGGTAAGTCCCCATTCCTACACCACGGACCCGGACACAGGTTTGGAGGCAGCCATGGTGCTACTAGCACCATGGCTGCCTCCAAACTCGTAATGACCTCCAGTGACTGCCAAGTCAGTTGCTAAAGCTTCACTTGGCATATTTACTAGGCTTCCCTAAAGAAGGTGTTTCTGACAGAGGCAGCAACTTTATGTCTAAGTTTATGCAAGCCATGTGGAAGGAGTTTGGGATCACTTGTAAGTTTTTATCAGCTTCTCATCTACAAACCAATAGCTTAGTTGAGAGGTTTAATATAACTCTTAAATGCAGGATTGGGGCTCTGGAAGAATCCCAAAGTAGAACATTGGATCTCCTGTTACCATCTTACTCTTTGCTTACAGAGAGGTACCTCAAGAGGGGGTTGGCTTCAGACCCTTTGAGCTTCCCTTTGGTCACCCTGTAAGGGGACCACTGGCCATGGTCAAGGAAGGGTGGGAGCGCCCCACTGCTCCAGTAACTACCAATGTAGTAGACTATGTGCTGGCGTTGAGGAAGAGGATGGTCCTCCTGATGGCTCAGGCCAGTGACAAGTTGAAGGCTGGTCAGGCATTGGTCAAACATTGGTATGACCAGAAAGCTTCACTTCTTCACTTTACCCAGGTCAACAAGTCCTGATCATGAACCCTATAAGGCCTCGAGCCCTACAGGATAAATGGTCAGGCCCTTACACAGTTGTGGAGCAGCTGGGCAAGATTAACTATTTGGTGGACCTTAGAAGGTAGATACAGGCCCCAAATGTGTTTCACATAAATAGGCTGAAGGATTTCATCCCTAGGGTTGGAATAGCTACATTGCTACTGGCATCAGATATGGAAGAGGAGGAATCAGAACCTCTCCTTGACTTATTTCGGAAAGGCCCTTCAGATGGCTCCATTGAAGGTGTCCAAGTGGCCTCTCACCTTACTTCTGACCAACAATGAGAAGTAAGAACTTTGCTGAGGCAGTTCTCCTCCTTGTTCTCACTAACACCAGGTTTGACACCTAATAGCGTAACTGTGGAAAGTGTGAATAATATCATCCTATGGTATAGTTGAACTTGGAAACTGTGAATAATACCTTCTTGTGGTGTAATTGAACTGAGAAGTTGTGAATAATATCATTCTGTGCTACAGCTGAATTAGAAAGTGTCCTTAACTGCTGTATAACTGAACTTAGAAAGTGTGAATAATCTCACCCTGTGGTATAGTTTAACTTGGAATGTGTGAATAATATCATCCTGTGGTATAGTTGAACTTAGAAGGTGTGAATAATATAATCCTGTGGTATAGTTGAATTTAGAAAGTGTGAATAATCTCACCCAGTGGTATAGTTGAACTTAGAAGGTGTGACTAATATCATCCTGTGGTATAGTTGAATTTACAATGTGTCCCCAACTGTGGTATAACTGAACTTAAAAAGTGTGAATAATCTCACCGTATGGTATAGTTGAACTTAGAAAGTGTGAATAATATCATCCTGTGCTACAGCCGAATTAGAAAGTGTGAATAATATCATCCTGTGCTACAGCCGAATTAGAAAGTGTGCCTAACTGTGGTTTAGGTAAACTTAGAAAGTGTGAATAATATCTTCATGTGGTTCAGTTGAACTTAGAAAGTGTGAATAATATCTTCCTGTGGTACAATTGAACTTAGAAAGTGTGAATAGTATCATCCTGTGCTACAGCCGAATTAGAAAGTGTGCCTAACTGTGGTTTAGGTAAACTTAGAAAGTGTGAATAATATCTTCCTGTGGTTCAGTTGAACTTAGAAAGTGTCCTTAACTGTGGTATAGGTAAACTTAGAACATGTGAATAATATCTTCATGTGGTTCAGTTGAACTTAGAAAGTGTGAATAATATCTTCCTGTGGTACAATTGAACTTAGAAAGTGTGAATAATATCATCCTGTGCTACAGCCGAATTAGAAAGTGTGAATAATATCATCCTGTGCTACAGCCGAATTAGAAAGTGTGCCTAACTGTGGTTTAGGTAAACTTAGAAAGTGTGAATAATATCTTCATGTGGTTCAGTTGAACTTAGAAAGTGTGAATAATATCTTCCTGTGGTACAATTGAACTTAGAAAGTGTGAATAGTATCATCCTGTGCTACAGCCGAATTAGAAAGTGTGCCTAACTGTGGTTTAGGTAAACTTAGAAAGTGTGAATAATATCTTCCTGTGGTTCAGTTGAACTTAGAAAGTGTCCTTAACTGTGGTATAGGTAAACTTAGAACATGTGAATAATAACATCCTGTGGTATAGTTGAACCTAGAAAGTGTGAACAAAATCATCCTATGCCAACTGTAGCTTTGTTCAAACTTAGCCACGCCATGAGTCCACCATGCCCATCACGGTCCGCCGAAAGAGACCCACTCGCGCCCGCCTCCCTTCCCCCTCACCCTACTCTCCAACCCATCTTGCCCTCCACTACATCCTCAGCCCACTCCCTATCCAACTCCCAAGACAGAAGAACTAACCCATCCCAAACCATCCCACCCACCACCACAGTCTCAGCCCACTCGCTGTTCAACCCTCAAGCAAGAAGAACCATCCCATCCCAATCCAGCCCACCCTCCACCACGCCCCCACCCCAACCCCTATCCAAGCACCAAGCCAGAGGAGCCTGATGGCGAGCGAGCCGACCATCCTAAGACCCCTGTTCATCCCATCCCCTCCACCCAACTGCCCACTATCATCATGCCTGCACCCCTGGCCCCTCCAGCTAATGGCCCACCCAGCCTTCCAGGCACCTCCAGCTTCGCCACCACCCTCTCCCCTTCCTCTCATCCACTCCCCCAAACATCCTCCTCCGACCCCACTCCTTCCCCTCTCTAAAAACTGCATGTCTCGCCCTGGCAAAACAGTAGCTGCAAACCTTTCAGCCTCCGACTCTCTCTCACACACCAACTGCAACAAAAACCCTGAAAAGAAAAAGTACCTGGTCTCCCTCAATCTCTCATTACTCCTCGCCACTCCTGTCTCGACCCACCACCTCAATCTCCCAATCTCGATTATCACCACGCTCGGCCCTTCCTCACCCTGCCTTAAACCCCTCTACCTTTGAATTCTCACCAAACACAACTGGAACTCCTAACCCCCTACACCCCGCCTTCGAGTCCCTTGACCCAAATCCAACCAACCCGACCCCTCAACAACCACCACCTTGACCGCCTGCCTACTCTTCCCATCGACCATCAACCTTCCCCCCTCTCCCACCCACCAGTTTCCACTCTCTCCCCTCACCCCCCACCACCCAACTCCCCCACCATCCCTCTGACCCACTCCCCCACTCCTCCCAACCTCCACCTCTGCAACCTCCGCATCACCCTCCTGTACCGAAGTAAGATGCATCCTTTTTAATGCCGAATTGTAGCAAGAAACAGACACAGCATCTTTGACCTCCTCACCTCAGACAAACCAGACCTAGTCTTTATCACAGAAACCTGGTTCATCAATGACTTTGCCCCTATTGCCAATGAAGCCTTCCCTCCAGACTACTCCCTCATCCCACTCAACCGACCCTCTAGAGGTGGAGGAGTATCAATCGTCTTCAAGTTACACTTCACCTCAATCATCGACAGCCAGCCAACCATCCCTTCCTGCAAATTGCTTCTCATCAAACTATCCCTCCCCCCAACGTTCTCCCACAATTCTCAAACAACCTCTGCGATTTGATAGCTACCATCCAATGAAACCATCCCACCCTCACTCTTCTAGGAGACTTCAATATCTGGCTTGACATCCCCACCAACCCTATGACCCAATCTCTGGTCGACTGCCTAGACGTGATTAACCTCCATACCCGCCAAAAGGGCCCAACTCACTATAAAGGACACACCCTTGATGTCATCTTCAGCTCCCACGACCAGATACATCTAAACTCCCCCACCCCTAGCATCTGGTCCGATCACTTCATTGTCCCTTTCAACATTCTCTCACCCGCTCCCCTCCCCGTACCCAGACAAAAACCTCCAAATCTACGCAAATGCTGGAAGAAACTAAAAATCCTTCCTGACCTAGCCGATGCACTCCTTCAGTCTCCTCCACCTACCTCCCCACGCAATGAACACTTAACCACTGAAGCTTTTGACTCATGGCTCAATACCTCATTAATCCTGCTCACGCCCACTTGCCAATCATCCACTCGCCATAGCCCATTTCCAAGATGGTTTACACCAGAACTGAAGACTGCAAAACAACTATATAAATCCCTTGAATGCAAATTGCAGAAAGATAAAACCACCCTGAGCAGATCCATCTTGGCCCGGCACCATTGCCACTACAAAGCCGAAATCCGGAAAGCAAAAAAAGGCCAATACAACTCTCGAATCCTCAAGTGGGGAAACCCCAGCAAGGAACTCCACAAAATCATCTCTGAATTCACCAAACCATCATGTACCACCACCCAATCAACCCCTTCTCAGTCACTCTGCGACTCACTCTCTCTCCACTTCTATACCACTGCTCTCGAAAGAACAAATTCCCTAATCAACAAACTGGCCCTCTTACACCCACCACACAATCCACCCACCCTACCTGCCAACCCACCGCCTGCAACTGCAACCCACCCGACTTTCGACTCGTTCACACCAATATCAACTGACCAATTTCTCAAACTTTTCTGCCCGGAAACCATCCGGCTCTCCGCTAGACCCCTGCCCAGCCTCAACCCTCAAAGAAATATTTGCATCTACCTGTGCAGGAGAATACGTGAGAACCATCATAAATGACCCCCTCTCCTCAGGAATTTTTCCCGACGCGTTCAAAACTGCTCATGTCAAGCCCCTTCTAAAAAAAAACCTTCCCTCGATCCTCTCAACCCCAAAAACTACAGCCCCATCTCAAATACCAGGTTCCTTGCTAAACTCATCGATCAAACTACTTACTCCCAACTAAATGCCTTTGTCGAAGCCAACAATCTCCTACACCCCGCTCAATCAGGTTTCAGACCCCGACACGGAACCAAACCACCCTGACCTCAATCTGGGATGACCTTAAAAACACTGCAGACTCTGCGGGATGCACTGCACTGATCCTTGTTGACCTATTCACCGCCTTTGACACAATCAACCACTCGATCCTCCTCGACCGCCTCCACTCCCTAGGAATCCGTGGAAATGCTCTCAAGTGGATAGCATCCTTCATCAACAATAGGAACCAAATAACCCTCCTCTCCTCCTTCGTTTCCGGCGCCCGACCAGTCGATACCGGAGTTCCACAAGGAGCGTGCCTATCAGCCCTCCTGTTCAACCTCTATATGTCTACCCTCCCAAGAATAATCTGCTCGCACAATATCCTGTTCTACAACTATGCCGACGACACTCAACTAATCCTAAAACTCCTTAACTCAAAACCCAGCTGCCAGCCCGACCTCACTGCCTGCCTCCTTGACATTGATCACAGAATGACCACAAACCACCTCCTTTTAAACTCCACCAAAACTGAAATCATGGTGTTTGGCAACACCAAACTTCTTCCTCACCCTCTACCCTGGCCATCATCCATGGGCAATCCCCCGACAAACTCAACCTCAGTAAAAAACCTTGGATGCACTCTCGACTCTGACCTAACCCTCTTGCACCAAGTCAACAACGTCTCTAAGTCCAGCCACTACCACCTCAAAATTGTTAGGCACATTTTTCCATTCCTCTCCTTTCCCAACAGACTTGCCACAGACCAATCATTTGTAATGTCAAGACTGGACTATGCTAACTCCCTCTACCTCGGAGTCCAAGCATACCACCTGACTAAACTACAAAGAGCACAAAATGCTGCAGCCAAACTGCTACTAGTACTTGGCCCAAGAGATCACATCTCTCCAGCTCTCAAAACTCTCCACTGGCTCCCGGTTGGACGAAGGGTGACCTTCAAAACCTTATGCATCTCTCACCAAGCAATGCATAAAGCCGGCCCTCAATACCTTCAGGATAAGCTAAAACCCTACCATCCACCACGCACTCTAAGATCAAGCTCTGCCTGCCTCCTAGTGATACCAAACAACAACTCAGTCAGGTTAGGTGGATCATCATTCTCAGCCTTGGCCTCCACTCTGTGGAACTCACTTCCACCCCACATTCGACGCATCAAAGACCTCATGTCTTTCTGCAAATTACTGAAAACGTGGCTCTTCCCTTAAAAATCGACTCTTAGCACAAACAGATTAAACAACCACAATAAACAGAAACCCAAGGTTGTTGAATCAAAGATAACAAACCAGCACAAAGACCCAACCGAACAAACAGAAAACTAAAACGCCCATTGTAAATAAAACCGATAAACTGAGTAGAACGAATGAAGCGGATGAAGTGGATGAAACGGATGAAGTGGATGGAACGGATGAAGTGGGTGGAACGGATGAAGTAGATGGAACGGATGAAGTGGATGGAACAGATTAAATGGGTAAAACAGATTAAATGGGTGAAACGGAAGAAGTGGATGGAACAGAAGAAGTGGAAAGAACGGAAGAAATGGATGGAACGGAAGAAGTGGATGGAACCGGAAGAAGTGGATGGAACCAGAAGAAGTGGTTAGAACAGAAGAATTGGATGGAATAAAAGAAGAACTGAATGGAATGGAAGAATTGGATGGAACGGAAGAGCTGGAGGGAACGGAAGAAGAGGGGGAATAGAAGAAGTATCCTGAACAGATGAAATGTAATGAACGGATGAAATATAACGAATGGATGAAATATAAAGAACAGATGAAGTAGACGAAATGGAAAAGTAGTTTGAACGCATGGAAAGCATGGAGCGGATGGATAAAGTGGATAAAGGAATGAAATGGGTGGAAAGGGTGAATTAATTGAGCCGAAGGAGTAGATAGAACACAAGGAGTGGACAGAACGAATGAAATGAATGGAACGGATAGAGCCGATGGAACAGACTGAGTGAATGGAATGGATAGAGTGAATGAAACGGATGGAACAGAGAGCTGGTTGGACTAAGTCTGCTTGTCAGAATGAATGGATGGAATGGATAGAGCAGACGGAGCAGATGAAGCAGATGAAACAGATGGAACAGAGTGGATGCACTGGCTGGAGTGGATGGAACGGAGTGCTAGCTGGGGTGGTGAACTGTCTGGAACGTGTGGAACCGACAGAGCGAATGGAACAGACGAAACAGATGGAACGGAGTGGACGTTCTGGTTGGAATGAATGGAACGGATGGTATAGATGGAAAAAAAGGAATAGATGGAACGAATGGAAGTTGGAGCAGATGGAGCAGATGGGAACCAAAGACATGGATGAAGTGGATAGAACGGGTGAAGTGGATGGAAGGGATGGAATGGATGCAGCGAATCGAATGGATACATTAGATAAAACTGATGTAATGGAGGAAACACGTATAGTGGATGGAACGGATGGAGTGTATGAAACGGATGAAACGGACGGAGTGGATGGAACGGACGGAGTGGATGGAACTGGTGGAGTGGATGGAACGGGTGGACCTGTTGGAACAGATGGAGTAGATGGAACGGAAGTGTGGATGGAACGGAAGGAGTGGATGAACGGAAGGAGTGGGTGGAATGGATGCAACGCATGGAATGGATGGAGTGGATGGAACGGATGGAATGGATGGAACAGATGTGTGGATGGAACAGATGGAGTGGAAGAAACAGACGGAGTAGATGGTAGGGACGGAACAGATAGAACAGATGAGTGGATTGAACGGAAGTGACGAACGGACAGATCGAACGGATGGAAATGAAGAGTAGTTTTAATGAATGGAACAGATGGAATGAATCGAGTGGATGAAACGGACACAGTAGACAAAACAGATGGAGTTGATGAAACAAATGGAGTGGATGGAACAGATGGAGTGGATAGAACAGATGGAGTGGATGGAACAGATGGAGTGGATGGAACAGGTAGAGTGGATGGAACAGATGGAGTGGATGGAACAGATGGAGTGGATGGAACAGATGGAGTGGATCGAACAGTTGGAGTGGATGGAACGGATAGAGCAAATGGAACGAATAGAGCGGATGGAGTAGATGGAACAAGTGGAGTGGAGTGGATGGAACAGATGAGTGGATGGAACAGATGGCGTGGATGGAACACATCGAATGGATGGAACGGATGGAGTGGATGGAACGGATTGAGTGGATGGAACTGATGGAGTGGGTGGAACACACAAAGCTGATCGAATGAATAGGAAGGATGGAACAGATAGAACACATTAAACAGATCGGAAAGGATGAAATGGGTCTACGGAATGGATGGAGTAGATCATGTGGATGATGGGTTGAGTGGATGGAATGATGGAAGGACTAATAGATTAAATGGATGAAACAGATGAAATGGATGAACAGACGAAGTGGAATAAATGGACAGAGTAAATAAAACGGATAGAATAGATGGTACAGATGGAGTGCTCGATCTCAAGATCCTTACTGATAATCACCATATCACACCACCACGCTTACCCTCTCCTATACACCACCACTCAACTAGAACACAGCGATACTATGACACATTCGGTATAGCTGTTCTCATACTAATAACCGCCAAATACTCCTCATCATCCTAATTAAACACAGCTAGCTGAGCACACACCGCTAGCTTAAGCGTCTCCTCAGGCCTAGCACAGCCACAAATCAGTCTGGGTGTCATCCCTCCAGAATGAACACATATACCTGATCTCCCAACCAGCACAACTACCGCTAAGAAGCAGCTATCATGCAACTGCCACACCGGCTGCACACATATCCAGTGCACCCACGCACATTATGACTCTCTCGCTCTCTCTACTGACTCGAAATGCGGTTCCTGAGGGTGTTCAACCTACCAGCGCTTTGAGATCATACCAATGATACATAAGGTGCTATATAAATGGCAAGTAACATAACATAACATAACATAAACACTGGAAATAGTGTATCTACCAATGGTAGCGATTCCAGAATTTCAAATAAGGTGAGACCCTACATCAAGGCTGAGGTCAACAAGATGTTGGAGCTTGGGGTGATTGAGCCCTCCAGTAGTCCATGGTCCAGTCCTGTGATTCTAGTCCCAAAAGCTGGTACCTCTGAGCTTAGGTTCAGTGTGGATTACAGTGCTCTGAATGCTATCACCAGGACAGATGCTCATCCTCCTCCTAAAACTGATGGGCTGGTGGATACCTTGGGTGCCTCCAAGTACCTCAGCACATTTGACCTGCCTGCAGGGTGGCAAATAGCCTTAGCAGAGCATGCCAAGGCGAGGGCAGCATTCCCCACTCCAGAAGGCCTCTGCCAGTTCAGGTAAATGCTCTTTGGGTTAATAAATGCACCTGCCACTTTTCAGGGGCTTGCGAACCATGTTCTAAATGGGACAGATGAATTCTGCTCAGCATATCTGGATGATAAAGCAATCTTCAGTGCCTACCTGTGAGGAACATGTGGAACACCTTAGGATTGTGTTACAGGCTCTTCAGAATTCCCACTTATCCATAAAGGCCAGCAAGCACCAGATTGGTCAAGGATCTGTGGTCAACCTTGGGCATGAATTAGGTGGAGGGAGGATTTGGCCTCTAGCCAGTAAAGTACAAGCAGTACAAGACTGGCCTACCCCCACTACACAAACCCAAGTGAGAGCCTTCTTATGACTCACAGGGTACTATCAAAATGTCATGGCAGACTATGGCACCATGGCCGCCCCCCTGACTGACCTCACAACTCCAAAGAAGCCCAGGAAGGTCTCTTGGTCTGAGGAGTGTGAGAAGGCTTTGAATGGCTTAAAAGACTGCCTGTAGCAGGCCCCTGTTCTCAGAGCCCCTGACTACAAACGTGTTTTTATTGTGCAACACGTGCCTCTGACACTGGGATAGGTGCTGTACTATCACAGATGGATGAGAAAGGCAAGGGCCACCCAACTGGATTCATTAGTCGCCAGCTTAAGGACAGAGAGCTCAGGTGGTCCACTGTGGAGAAAGAATGTTTCTCCGTCATGTGGGCCCTAAGCAAGCTGAGGCCCTACATCTATGGGACCCACTTCACTGTGCAAACTGACCATAAACCCTTAGAGTGGCTGATGAACATGAAGGGAGAGAATCCAAAGTTGCTCATGTGGTCCATAGGCCTGCAAGGGTTTGACTTCACCATTGAGCACAGGCCAGGTGTCCAACATAGCAATGCGGATGGGTTGTCCAGAACGTTAAACCGACCTGAACATGAGGCCTATCCAGGGGTGGATTAGTTCCCCCTGTCCTTAGTCTGGGAGGGGCGAGTGTTAGGAAAGATTTCATTTATGTGTAATTTTCCCTCCATTTGTGGACCGCCCCAAACTTTTTGCTTTTGTTTGGCTCCTGACCTTTACCAGTGGAGCCTGGCGTTCTGTTGAGCTAAGTTGAGTAACCCGGGTTTTCCTTATTTGGACATGCAACCTCCCGCGAAAACCGATCTCTTACATGGGCTTCTGCCCGTCACATGTGTGTGGCCAGGAAGCGGGTTGGAACTGTCTGGTCCCAATCCACACTACTGGTGCCAGGATTTCTGGAGTGTCTGAATGTCTGGGACCATCGTGGACCGTGATTGGTCCACGATTGGAATTCCTGCATGAGAGCAGATCTTCAATTGGAAGTCCTCGATTTTGGCGCAAAGCTAATCCTGGATAAGAGAAGGGGCTCTGTATCCATTCCAGGTCAATCACCTGAATTCTCTCCAAACTACAAAAGGAACCAAGCCTCCTGCATGAAGAAACGGACTTGTGAAACCACCAGAGGAGCTTTAGAAGGTTTTGGCACCCTTTGCATTCTGCTGTCCCGTTGCACCCCTGATTTCTTCATCGATCAAGAAAAACTACCAAGGGGCTTCGTCCGTTTGGAGTAGTGGGACCAACTACTCTCGGCACCCCATGCCTACCCACCGAACGAGCCCCTTCCTAAGTGTTCCTGGGCCATCCAGTGAACTGTCCAGCTCTACCTCAGGGTATTCTGCAGAACCGCCACTGTCTCGAGTTGCAACCCGAGACTTGTGACATCGCTTGCTTTCGGTCCTGTGCATTGTCTCTCCAAATTTTGCATTTTTGATGCTCAGATTTAAAATTAATGGCACCTGCTATTGTCAATCATATAAGTGATGTAACCTGAGCCTGAACTGTCAACGTTATTGTGCACATGAAATTAGTTCATTTTATTTTCTCATTACAAAGTTTTAATGTATAAGTATGTTTCGCCGGTATGCATTGGAATTATGTTCACTTCTTCAGAGGGTATTGATGTTTATGCATACTTTGGCAGTAGTTTGGTTGAAGATTAGCTTGTTTTGTTATATAGTTTTTTTTACATGTGTATATGTTAGGTGTTCCATTTTATTAATCTACAGGGTATTTGGTGTTATTATAAGTAATGAAATATCTAGTGTAATTAACATTTGTAAAACGTCATTTGATTAATAATTACAATAAAACAAATGAAAAATGAAAAAAAAAACATTTACGATAGCCTCCAATTTCCCACTCAGCCCTGCTATATTCCATGGCAGGATCTTACTTCGACTATTATTGCACGCAGATTGACGAGTCCATCTGGTGGGGGAGCAACAAGCAACACTGCTTGGGTTCCCTCCAGTTCCCACCATTGATAATACAAGGAACGAGAGAGCATTTTCACGTGTTACTCTTAAGAGGAAAACCTGCTTGGCAACTATTATGCAATGGAACCTGCGTATATAGAGATATTCTTGGCATTTTTACACTGCTATTAACCGCAATTGCAGCATCTCTTTATGCAAAACTGTGCCCGGTGTAACAGTCAAATTAATGATCGTCCCGGTGTCAGTGATCAAATTATTACCTTTTATATCACTTCTTCTCTTCTCCTTTTGGGGGGTCAAGGGTACAGAAGAGTTCAGATGTTTATCTTCTGATCTTATTATTATTATTATTTTAATGACTAGATTCGGGAGGTTCCGAGAGGCCTATACACTTTCATTCACGATATTACTACTGCTCTTATGGACAGGCATGGATGGTTGATGGTGCAGAGCCAGTTCCTTGAGTGGGTGTTATAAGTCTTCCTACTGTTTTGTCGAGGATAACCTGTTATTGGTAGGTGGAGCAAAAATAATCAACCAGACCAATCTTACCTTATTGTGGGGTAGTAAAGATAGGTCTGGTCTGCGTGGCAGCCACTCCATCTATTATATTGCTATTATTAAAGACCACAACAACGCATTTCTCACCCGCCAGTCCGAGGTAGGGTGTTACTTATCTCCTTGAAAATCCTAGAACAGAAATTCCTAAGATGTATAAATCAATTGGTAAGCGAGTCTCTACTTTTATTATAAAGTTTGAATATTGCAACCCATTAATTTATTTTTTTTAAATATATTTTATTATTATCAGCACAGCAAATACATTACATTTTCTTTGCACTATAAATCAAATACATGACCAAAAGTTTTAAAATGTAACTTGACATCCCTTTTCTCTCCTCACACCCCCTGGCCCCCAACTTTAGCTTATTGGATTGTGGAGAGAGTCTGTGAGAAGCTTCTGATCACACATCTACATTGACGTGATGTCCGATTGGGAGTAGGCCAATCTGTTGCGTCTGTTGCTCCACGATGAGCTAGGCATGTTGGGCAGCCTAATAGGGTCTTTCAGGTCTGGGTGTGGCTTGGGGCTACCTCCCCACCACCCCCAGGGCAGGGGCTCTCTCTATCGTTTAGTAAGGTTCAAGGATTCATGTGGCAGTGTTGTTTGATTCCCAAAACTAGAGGAAGGGAAGCCACTGTGTATCAAATGTGTGTGTGGGACTCCAAGAGTGCTGCAGTGAGGCTTTCCATCGCATAGATTTCTTTAGCTTTACGCAGCCAGTCCAACTTTGCCGGCAGGGTGCTACCCTTCCACTTTATGGTTACATATACACGGGCTGCAAGAAGCAGGTTTCTGGGCAGGTGGGGCAGTACCAGGTATTGTCCCTCCACTAGTTCAACACCAAACAGCACCAGGAGAGGGGTGAGTTCTCTATCAATTCCCTCTGTCTCATGAATCCAATCCAAGATCTCTTTCCAATATATTTGCATGTTGGGACAATCCCACCACTGATGTCAGTATGTGCTAATCTGTTTGCATCCGCGCCAGAAGTAGGGGCTGATACCCGCATACATTTCTGCTAAACGCTGGGCAGTTCGGTGTCATTTCGTGAGTAGCCTACAGTTATGCATCTTGTATTGGACCGCTATTGATGACCTCCAGGCCGCTCTGAATATTGCGTCCCATTCTTCCAGGTTGTTTTCCCACCCCAGCTCCCTTTCCCATTTCAACTGAGTGCAGGGGGTTGGTAAATGACCTCTTTCTATAAGAGCCCGGTACATTTTAGCAATTAGCCCTTTGGTTCCTGATTGAGTGTTCAAAATGTTCAAGAAGGTGAGGGGGTGCTGTGGCTGCACTTTCCACTGTAAATCTGTGAGGACCCCTTTTAGTTGCAGGTATGGAAGAGGCCTAATCTTCAAGCCCTGTTGTGCATTTTCTAATTCCTCCCTGGACAGGAAGACTCCTTCCCTCCACATCTGGCCTGCTCAGACTAACCCCTGTTCATATTGGGGCTGGAAGCAGATCGGACCCATGATAAGGTCCCTAATCGGTGGAGCCCATATACAACTGAGGGGAAGGGTCAGGTCGTGATCCATACATGTTCGTGTTTTTTTCCATATAGTCCATAACACCCCCAAAACTGGGTTCTCTCTGGCTTTGCGTGTGAAAGATTTCAAGGGGGCCTAAAGCCATTCTCACAGGGTGACTGGAGCGAAACAGCTGTTCTCCAGGTGAATCCACTGTTTGCTCTTGGACTCCCGAATATGATCTACAAGCTGCTCTATAATATCTTTGGAGGTCTGGGAACACCATACCTACTTTAACTTTGGGGACAATCAAAGTGTTATATGCAATCTGGGGCCTCTTCCGTTCCCATAAAAATGCTAACAGGGTGCTCTTGGCCTCGGGAAGGGAAGAGTCTGGGAGAGCAATAGGGAGTGACTGAAACAGAAAGAGAAGCCACAGTACCACATTTATTTTTATAGCTGTGAACATCCCTGCCCAGGAAAGATTTAATTTTGCCCAATTTCCTATGTCACGCTTTATGGTTGTCCAAAGCGGTTTGTAGTTTGCCTGGTACAGATGTTTCAATTGCTTCGTTATAGTGATCCCCAGGTAGCGAATACTATCGTTTGCAACTTTTAGACCCCACTTTGCTGGGCTCGAGTCTGGGTGCATGCATTTGTTCTTCAGCGACATGACTATGGTCTTGTTTCGGTTTATGTGGAACCCTGAATGCGCACCATATTTTTCCGTCCTGGCCAAGAGCGGCTGGGTGGACAGCGACGGGTGAGTCACGTAGACCAGAACGTCGTCGGAAAACAGGGGCAGTTTATATTCTTTGCCAAACTTTCTGAGGCCTATTATTGAGTCATCATTTTGGATACTCCTGGCCAGTGGCTCCATTGCCAGGGTGAAGACCAGTGGCAAGAGGGGGCACTCTGGTCTCTCTTGTCAAGGTGAAGGGGGAAATTCTGTGCCATTTACCATGACTCTCACTCTCGTATTATTGTAGAGTGCTTGCGCTCCCTATGTCTACTCAGGTCCTAAATTGGCTTTTTCCAGGACTTGCAGCATAAACCACCACTCCACCTGGTCGAAAACCTATTCTGCGTCAACAGAGATCAAGGTGGGGACCGCGCCACCTGCCTCGACCAATGCCATTAATTCTAGAGTCTTATAGACATTGTCCGTTCCCTGCCTTCCCTACATGTACCACACCTGATCACTGTGCACCAAAATTGGGAGGACCCCGCTTAACCTGTTGGCTAGGATGCTAGTGTATGTCTTAGCGTCAACGTTCAATAATGAGATCGGCCTGTAAGAGCCACATTCAAGTCTATCCCTCCCCTCCTTGAATATCACAATGATTTTAGCCTCCGTAAAGGAGGGCGGGGCCTGTCTGGTGGTCATGATATCATTGAACAAGAGAGATAAGAAGGGTGTTAGGGCGCCCCTTAGCCGTTTGTAGAAGGCCGGGTTGAAGCCATCCTGATCTGGTGCTGATCCCGCCTTTAGGTTGGAGAAGGCAAACTCCACCTCCTCTGCTGATATATTATGGTAGACCCATCGCGGTCCAAGGTTTGAATTGGGGGGAATGTGACATTGGCCATGAATCGCGCTATATTCTCATGAGAGGAGTCGCAACCTGAAGTATATACCTGCTCGTAAAATTGAGCAAAGCAAGCTGTTATTTCGTTTGGGTCGTTTAGTGTGGCACCCGATGGGGATTTGATTCTGTTGACCTCCCTTTCCGCCCTCTGCTTTCTCAGCTTGGCTGTGAGTCGGGTGTGGACCTTGTCTCCGTTTTCATAGTTTGACATATCTGAGATGGGCTAGGGCCTTTCCCTGCAAGACTTCCTTGAGCTTCTGCCTAAGCTATCTGATCTTAGCTAAGGTTTTGGCTGCTTCCCCTTCACCCTGCTCTAGGGCACTTTCTTTCCCACTTATTTCCCTCTTCAACTGGATTTCTCCAAGCAGTTTAGTTATTTGCACTGATGCCCCTTGCACTATTAGTAAGCCCCTTATTGTTCCCTTAGCTGCTGCCCATACTGTCATGCGTGGGAGATCACCTGTGTCATTCCGTTTGAAAAGTTCCTGTACCTCTTCATCCAATGATTCTCTGAAAAGCTTATCCTTAAAAAGTGTGTCGTTGCATATCCGACTGTCTACAATTCTACTAGGGCCCATGTCCAACTCGACCACTACCATATAATGGTCAGACCACCCAACTCACTCAGTGATCGTGCTTTTTAAGTAGTGTTCAAGTTCCCTGTCTAGGAAGATATAGTCTGTCCTAGAAAAATGTTTATGTGGGGGGAATATAAGGTGTATGCCTTCTGTAGCGAGTGCTGGGCTCTCCAGGAATCGACCAAAAATGTTCCCTTGTCAAATTCTGAAAGGCTGCCTTATCCCAGGGGTGCGGGGAGAGAGGTCCTTCTCTATAATATGTCCAGTCTAATGCTGGGTTCATAACCAGGTTCAAGTCCCCCCGCAAATTAGGGCTCCTGTCCTCCCACTAGCCAGTAGCACAAAAGAGATCCTGCAGAATGCTAATTGCTGAGTGTTTGCGGCGTATACTGAGCACATGCTGAGTATGCTGAGTGTTTGGGGCATATTACCTCCCTTGATCTGATTGTTCCGTGCACAATAAGATATCGTCTGTCCGGGTCTCTGTGTTTGCGAAATCTGCAGCACTAGGGATCACGGTATAAGATTCCCACCCCTCTCTTCTTTTCTGGCCCAGATGCCCATATGGCTCCCCCCAATTGCTTGCCTCTCTGGGTACATTCCTCATTGCTTTTATATTTAGTTTGCTGCACAAATAAAATATCCAATTTTGCCTGTTGGCAAGCTTTCACCACTATTGACCTTTTCTGAGGTGAGTTAAGACCCTCGACATTTAAAGATCCCATCTGTACTAGATCAGCAGCCATGGTTTTTAAGAGGTGTGCACTTTGTGTTAGGCTGAGTGCGTTGCTCCCTCCCAAGCTCAAGTGTGCTTCTGCATCTTCGATGTGGCCATAACTTAGGGTCAAGTATGTTTGGCGGCCCCGCACACAATCTGCCACCCCTTTTGTTGTTTGGTGTGTTCTGACAAACTTTTCTGTATTTTGACCTCTCACTCGTTCTGCCAATCCCAAGAAAAAGGACTCCTCCTAACATTAGAGACGCCCTAGAAAAAATCATAGGTCCACACAACTGGTGTCTCTCCTAGGACCCATTGAACCTGTTTCTTTAACTTATCAACGCATAAAAAGCATAAGAGCTTTATAACTACTCGATACATTGCCCAGCCTGGCGAACAGAGTGTGGCGGGCCCCGGGGGTGGGAGTGGGGGGGTTTGCAGTGTCGTTCTTGCAGTGTTCCTCTTTCTTTCGTTGGTTAGTCAACTCACTGTCCCCTTGCCTCTGGCAGAGGGTCCCCATTGCTCCTCCCACGGGCCACTTTGGTTGAATCTTTCTTGTGATGCATCCTTCCCGACCAAGGGGTGTGTAGGCTCTTGTATTTTCTTGTGCCTTTTGATCGGCCCCTTTTTGGCCAGGGACCTATTGGCTTCCTGGCTGGCTCTGAGGAAGCGGGCAGTTCCTGGTTGTCAGCCGTTCCTGCCTTCTCTCTCAAGACTCGCAGCACGTTGGTCTCTTCTTCCCCTGAGACCACTCTGTATTCCTCGTTTGTATGCTCAAACAGGAGCACAAAGACAAAGCCCCATCTGCATCTTATGTTGTGCTCTCGCAGCCAGGAGGTTAAGGGACGACAGTCTCTTCTGTGGGCGAGTGTCGTGGCAGACAGATTCTGATATATTTGAACTCTTGAGTCATCGAAGTCTATGAACTCTCGTTCCCTGGCTTGCTGCACTATCTCCACATTGTGCCTATAGTGGTGGCATTTGGCTAGAACTGATCACGGGCCACCTGGGGGGCCGCCGGCTCAATGGACTCTCTCAAATTCTAGCTCAGGGGTCGGGGGGACGGGAAGAGCAATCAAACCAATGCTTTTACCCTTCTTTCCAAGCTGGCTGGCGTTTCATTGGGAGCTTCCTTGAAGCCTTGGATACGTATGTTTGCTCTTCTCTCCCTGTTTTCCAGGTCATCAACTTTTGCTGCTAGGTCTGGGGTACTTTGTTCTAGAGCTTGAAAATGACTTTCCGCCCTCATTTCTATGATGAGTGTAGACTGCTGATAGTTTTCCAGGGCCTCCACTTTGTCCTCTATCTTATGAACCCTCTCCTGAAGGGTGTTTACGGTCATTGTCATACTGTTCCTGAGGGAGCAAATCTCATCTAGCAGAAGACGTATGTCCGCTTTCGTGGAGGTTTCTGGTCACCCCCGGGAATAAGTGGGGCATCCTGTGGGGGGAGGGCCACCATAATTGGAAACTCCCGGCAGAACGCTAGTAACTTCTGGGCTGTGGATGGGTCTATCCCACTCTGCATATGCACTTGGCTATACTTGTCTCCCGGGGGGGGGCACCGTGAGCTAGACGTGGTTGCAGTGAGTGCATCTCCTATCTCTTCTATGTTCTGCCAATGGCTGCTTAAGTGCGCACGTGGGTTCCAGGGTGAGCTTGGGTTTCTTTTTGTTTCTGACCTGGTTTGATCCTGTTTTTGTGATTTTGCAATATCATAATGGCCGTACAGTCATGGAGGTGAAGACTGGAGTAGCTGTTATCAACCCTTATGCTTACTCAGCTTCATCTCAGGTCCTTATTGATTGTGGACTATTTACACTGGTTGTAACATTCTCCCCCTGGGCAGTACTGCATTATGTGAATTCAATTTTAGGCAAACTATTGCTGTTGGAAAAATAACTCTTGCCTTAATCAGCATTACTTCTTGAAGTTCCCTATTTGGCCTGAAACAACCTCATTTTAATATTTATTCTCAACAGACTCTTTTGGCTTCTCTGATACACCTTTTGACTTTAACATAGATCGCTTCTCTAAATGGTATGTTGAGATTTTTTATTGTTTATGCCATTAACCTACAAAAGTGGTTGATTCACCAAGGTTCTACGCTTGCCTGACATTCAGCTCCTTTCTAATTCTCCCCATTTCTTTCAATATCTCCATCGCACTGTTTCTTAACTTTGTGCTTACTTTAATCATACTTGTCTATTTATGGAAGTGTGGGGATTCCTTTTAGGGCATTTTCCTCATCACTTGGTTCTACATGGATAGCCTGATTCTGGTTGTTATGCTCACGATCTCCTACCGCCAAAACTGTAAAAGAATGTGTGTATTCAACAGGAATGTTTCTTTTTGCTCTCCATCTGTTACTTAAGCAATAATGTTAAAGAAGAAGAGGTGTGTTTGCCTTTGGTAAATTGGTTGAGTGGCAACTCCTCTATATAAGACTGTTGTGTTAAATTTGCTGATATTAGTTGACTGATGATTGTGTACTTGGAAAACTGTAGCGTCTTGTAGAAAAGCGGATACAGCCAGAAACCGCTATTATTATACTGATGTAATTTCTCAAAACAGCGCCAGCTAACAATTCAAACCACTCAATTAGTAATCATGATTTCTTTTTTATTTATGCAATGCCCTTATGCGACACGTGTTTCGGGTAGTTCAAGCCTTTCTCGAAGCTGGGCAAAATCTAAAAAACACACATATACAAGTGCAAGCAGTTGTGCAGCTGAATCAAAAACAAATTCAAAAAATTATTAAAACCATGTTGTTTTCGAAACAAAAGATATGTGGTCATGAAAAACACACAAAGCAATTGGTTGTATCCATTTTACAATAGTCATTAGGTATCAGTCGTCATATTAAGGCAGAAAATGAGGGTTGGTGTAGGGGAGGATGGTGAGGGGTGGAGAGAGGAAAGAACACCAATATTGTCAGAAAGGAGAGAAAATGATCAATTCAATCGTATTTACTCATTGGAATTCAGTATACTATACGAAAAGGTCATAGTAGTCTTAATATCAGATTAATTACGAATAGGATGGAGCATGTGCTTACCTAGTTCATGTCGTGCTCATATTTGGTGGGGTTAAATCCCATGTTTCCTGTAAAGATTAATGGGACTAATGAATGAGACAGTCATATGGGATTTATGGTCAAATGCGGTATATCAATAGGTCTGAGCGCCTTAGTCTACAGATTAAGGCGACAAAGGGAAAGTTTGTACGCTTGGTGGTAACTGTGAGCGTCCATAATATGCAGAGCGTGCTCTGTGAAATGATTTTTCCTGTTCCAAATTATTAGTCGTGCCCTGCCTGCAGGCCACGACTAATCATTTTTTCGCACGATCAGTATGCCCACTGCAGGGCAGAATCAATTAGTATGATTTATTTGACATTCGAGTTCGCATTAAACGGTACTAAAATGAACCTAAATCGTATCACTATATCTTTACCTTACATGGAACAGGAAAAATAATTTCACAGAGCGCACTCTGCATATTATGTACGCTCACAGTTACCACCACGCTTACGAACTTTATCTTTGTCGACTTAATCTGTAGCTTGTTTTGTTTTTCTTTTTGTCATTACAGTCAAAGAGAGTAACACGTATGAATACGTTTAGAACAAAATGAGACAAACTTATTAAGGCTGATGAAGGCTAGCGTCCTCGCAATACTTATGATGGTTCTCCAAAACATTCATATTAAGAAAGTTACATTTGTCAAATATCAGTGTGTCTTTTTCCCAGGACCCACACCTCAGCAGGAAACACAACTTGTTCAATGGGCTGACATAGATTCCCCCAACGAAAGTGGGGTCAAATAAATGCTCACTGTACAGCTGCCGCTGTGGCCCTCGTCCCAAGGTAAATCTCTTGCTACAGCGTGAAGCATTTAAAGCCCATTTGAACATCAACACTTGGACACGTAATCAGTTTAATAAGTTTAATCGGTCAATTATATACAGAGCTCTCAAGGTTCGAGTGGCCATGTGTGAGAAGGCTATCCAGTCCTGTTCTGCTTGGAATTCTGGGACTTGTTTTCCTAAATGTTATTGGGGGAAAATTTCCTAAATGTTAATGGGGGAAAATTACAAGTCCCAGAATCCAAAAGGGAAAAAAATGACCTTTTTGGTTATATTTTGACTCCTTGTGTGGGTATGCCCAGACGTGGGTCCCTTGCTCGCTGCGACATAGGGAGCCAAGCTGCACTTCACTGATGAGGCCCAACAAGTCCGAAACATGTCTGGGGTTGCTTGTGTTTTTCTGCAGAGGGGACTTGGCCTAGCAGTTGGGGCCTAGCTGCTCCCATTGGTGGCAGAACCTGACTGATTTACACACCGCTGGACCCATTTTACAATGGCACAGACAGGCAAAAACAAAATGGTGGTGTGCAGTGTTGCCCAGAGCAGTGCCAATGGTTCAGATTTAGAAAAACTTTTCACATGTCACTTTTTTGGTTATAGTTTGTCTCCATGTGTGAGAGAAGGTATGCTCAAACATGGGTCCCTTGCTCAGTGAACCGTAGGGAACCAAGCTGCACCTCAATGATGAGGCCCAACAAGGCCAAAACATATCTGGGATTGCTTGTGTTTCTGTGGAGAGGGGACCTGGCTTGGCAGTTCGGGCGGGCTGCTCCCATGGGTGGCAGTACCTGACTGATTTACATATGGCTGGACCCCTTTTTGCAATGGCTCAGATGGGCTACAAAACAGTGCTGTGGAAGGTTGCCCAGAGAAGTGCCAGTTTAATTGAAAACCTTCCACTCATCACTTTTTTGGTTATAGTTTGTCCCCCTGTGAGGGAGGGTATGCCGAGATGTGGGTCCCTTGCTTGCTTTGCCATAGGGAACCAAGCAGCACCTCACAGATGAGGCGAAACGTGTCTGGGGTTGCTTGTTTTTCCATGCAGAGGGGACATGGCCCAGGCAGACCTGATAAAGGGTCTGCGTGGCATGCAGTGTTCTTTGTGCACCATTTTTGTCTGGCCTGCTGCCCTGGAGTCCCCATCACCAGTCGCCCGCAACTAACACTGAGACGAGGGGAGGATCCCACACCCAATAAGAAGCCACCATGGCAAGGTAAGTGCTCACCCTCAGACAATACCTCAAACACTATGAACAATGTGCACAGGTGGCAGGCTCCTGGGGTAGGAATGCTGGAGCAGGCTCTCCTTGAACCGTGGTAACTGTCAATGGTGCAACATGAAAGCAAATAAACTATTTCGAGAGTGGAACAGAAACTGCATGTTTCCCATAGAGGGATGGGGCAGAGAGGAGTGGAGAGGGGTGCACGTGAGGTCACGAGGAATGTTTACTTTCTGGTAAATGGGATGCCGGAATACAAAAGAACTCATGGGTCTTGTGAAGTAGTGTTAGGGAGTTTTACTAAAGTTCACCTATTAGGACTAGAGAAGACTCACTCTTAGATGTACAGGGTTCCAATTTGTAGATTTGGCCTGAACTACCCAAGAGGTTTGGTAGCAATGACTGAGCAGCCAGGCTTAGTCTATGAGACACAAGGGCTGTAGGTAAGTACACAGAACTCAGGGCACACATATAGCCAAGAGTACACGTACACACTGCGGAATTATAAAACGATGTTATTTATTATAAATACTAAGGCAACTAACATAATAGCAGAATCTCAGGTAAGCAAAGTTATTCACATGTATACAGTAAGACAGTCAAGCATTACTCAAGCCAATACTAGACTGTGGATGAAGACAGGTTAGTAGTCAGAGTAGTGAATCAATTCTTGTAACCAACATTAAGTAATGAAACACAGTCAAAGGAGGCCCAGGGGAACCAGGGACCCTGGACGACAAAACAAAGGAAGGCAGATTCTGTCAAAGTTGTCACAAATAGCAGGTTTCTTCTGTGTTGCAGGTAAGTAAAATATTTAGTTAAAGGGGTGCTCAGGGAAGTCAAGTAGACCCCCTGAAGGATTGTAGACCAAAAGACCAGTGCCCTTAAGCCTGGGAGAACATACTTGGGTTGTCCACACCAATGTGTCTCAGAAATCTCAGTAGGAGTCTGATTCAACTCAACAAGCCCAGAGGTGAGTACCTAGGAGTGGGACAGTACCTATTTTTGCAGAAAGAACAGTGCCACCGGCAGGTCGCTAGGTGAGGTGACAGTAGCTCTGTTTCAGATTCTTGGCCTGGAGGCAGAAGGAGGAACTTTTGGCAGGAGCAGATGGTCAGTTTCTTTTGATGGGACACCGAGCAGATGATCGTCAAGATACTGGCTAGTCATTAGGATTCGACAGAGGCTTTGGTTCTTACACAGCAGACTTCTTTCTGTTTCGCAGTCCCCCACTTGGGAGGAGAAAGGTATCAGGGAGGAAAGAGGCACCGCAGGTCCAGCAGGATGTCCACGAAGTTCCAGCCAAAACCGCACTTCAGGAGAAGATGTGCAGAAAATTGGTTCAGGTGCCAGGCTATTGGGGAATTGCAGCCCAGGACAGTCGCAGCTCTTCGACGGATGGCTCAAAATCCAGGTTGTTTCGAGTCTGTTTAGACCCACCAGTCCAGGGGAGTAAGTTGTCCAGTCTGGATCTTCCTTGTTGGTCAGAAGAGGAGGCTGGAGTTGTAGCAGCCACTCTGCAGTCCTTGGTGTTTGCTGGCGTTGGCTGCAGACGTCTTGCTTCTTCCTTGGATTCTGCGTTCCATGGGTTGACTATCCCTTGCTGCTCCAGGACCCTCAGCTTGAGCTTCAAGATGCAATAAAACAGCTGGCACGTCCATTCACCATTTAAGCCTTAGCATGCAAATCTGGGGGCTGGCTTGTCCAAATGGACATCCAGCCTCCCAGTTTGAACTGGATCCAGATAGCCACACTGCAGTTAAAGACCAGGGGAGTTTCGTTCACCTCCCACACTTCCTGTCCTTTCAGGCACTTACAGAGCCTTGGCAGGCTTTTGCAAGGAAGCCCGCCAAAAATAAAAGAGCTATCAAGACTTCCCCCAACCACCTAGGTAGACGAAGGCTCAAGAAAGGACAAGTCTTCAAGAGTTGGTGAAAAAAGAAGACAGGCACCATTTTAGTACAATGGTGGCCCATGTGTCCCTTACCGCAGCTGTGACAGCAGCCTGAGTATAGGTTTCACAAACATCAGTAGAAAACATCTGCTGCTATCAGCCACTCAGATGAACTTGTCACTGTAACTAGAAAGTTACAGGAGAAGTGGAAAAGGGGATACATTGGGCCTCATTACGAGTTTGGAGGTAGCCATGCCCTTAACAAGGGCATGGCTACCTCCAAACTCGGGTCCGGCACCGGGTCCCGCGAAAGGGGAATTACTGGTCTATTCCGACCTTTGCGGGCCCAGTAATTTCCCTTGCATGGGACCTGGTGCCGGTAGGTCCCCATTCCCATTTGAGCCCCCGTAGGGCTAAATGGGAATGGGGAGGATGGTAGCAGCGGTACCGTTCATAACGGTACCGTTGCTACCATCCTGTTCTAGCCGTGTGTGCCGCTCTGCACGCACAGTCTGACCAGGCGTGCAGAGCGGCCCCAGCGAACAGAACTCGTAATGTGGCGGTAGAGTGATAACGGCGCCGGCAGCACTACCGGCGCCGTTATCACTCTACCGCCAGGGTCATAATGAGGCCCATTGTGTCCTCTCAGCACTCCACATAAGGTGGGGTGCACTGATTCCCCAAAATAATAGTACGGTAGGATCATAAGTATCCCCCTATCCTTGGAAACAGTAGTTATCACAAGGTATAATAAAATGCAGATGCCTTAAAAAGGTGGAAGAAAGCATTACTCCAAAAAGGTTCAAGCAAGAGGGTTGAAAAAGGTTCCCAGATATAAAGTAAACGACTTAGTGAGCGTGGAAATAGGGTCCCACTGCCTCAGGGATATTGGTCAAAAATCCAAGAGAACAGCAAAAAGTTCTGCAGGACTCACAAGTGGGAAGAATATTGCACAAAAAAGAAGGGCAACGGGCCCACCCTTAAATGCGCCACATACCACAGATATTATGGTGTGTATGTTATTTTGTGCCTTTCCATGAACCGTGAGTGTGTTTAAAGGCATGCAGCAAACCTATTGCTTTTTCCACTCTACTAATATTTTATTGACAACTCAAAAATGCAACAGGACCATTGTCACACCAGCACTATCTGAATTGCGCAGTGTTCTTGCGCTGCATTCATGTAAGTCCGATGGTAGACATTAGGCAACCTTCGGCATTTGCTCATCCTTTTAATTGAACAGGATCGTAAACTCGGAAGCAATTATGTGTTTCGCATTAACTAGACTTTGCAGTGCGTGTATTATGCCACGTGGCCAAACTGTATAAAATTAATCCCTCAGTTAGTTTGCCCTTGAATCATTCACCTGCTAACAAGCCAGGGAGAAGTAGGAATGTAAGCGCCGTTGAACTGCAGGTAAAGAAAACTGCTCTCTAACAGAAAGCGAGTGCGTTGCGGTGCCCGCACTGATGCAGAGTATGAGGGAGAAGGCAGCCTCGGGTTCCGCTCACCATCGACACAGCTGCAGCACTGCAAGAGCAAGCATGTGAGTGCTAGTGAAACCACATCATTCAGATGCCTTACAATGAGCTGTGTGCGCGCTTTTTTCTTGCCGTTTCTCGCGTTGTGCACGTATGGAGATCCAAAATCTCAGTTTGTTCTCTGGCCTGTGTTCGCATCGCATCCAATCATTGCGTAGGTAGTTGTGTTAGTGAAGTGGGAGGTGTGGGGCACATCTTTTAGGGTGATTCTGACAGAATTCTCTCAGGCGACGCTTGAACAGCCCGAGGCTTTTGGCTTCTTAATACTAACATTACAAGCGTTCTGCCAATTCTGAAAGCATGCATGCCAAACTTCAGCAATTCCATTCTGGAGATGATACTCCAATCCTAGTTATAACTTTTCATTCTGGGGCTTGTAGTCCTGGATTGATAATGGGTAACTATAGGACTACAATGCAAGAATGCAAAAGTATAACAAGGACTGGACTAGCATCTGCCAAACGGAATGGATAATGTTGGCATGTATTTGAAATGGAGGTCTGCTACCGATACCCCGCCTTTCATAAATGCTCAATGCAGGGGAGTTGCTAGGTCTGGAAAAGACCCGGGGCTATGCTGATGTCAGAACTGTTGGGATTGGGGGCTAGCTAGTCTTTTGGCTGTAGCTCCTGAGATTCTATCCGGGGCTACAACCAAAAGATCAGGGGCTATAGCCCCCTTAGCCACCCCCTAGCAACGCCCCTGGCTCAATGCCAAAATTATAGTGCATAAATGTGTCTTTGCTGTAACCAGTCTCTTGACATTTACAGCATCAGTTCTGCAATAGAACACAACTCGGTTCAAAGGTCACATAGGCATTGATGACAGCTCCTGGGCCACAAGGTTCCATCTGCAGGCAGTGGTTGTTACGGGTGTTCCTCCCACGTGTGTTGCCCCTTTAAGAGGGCCCATGACTGTGTCATGGCCCAAGCTAATAAAAGGAGCTCCTGCAGGCACGTGAGACAGAGCGGCTGCAGACTCCCAAAGAGGAACGACTGAGTCCGTGTCTCATTATCCATGTGGGCCACAGGCCTACACGTGGAGGCGCAGGCCTGCACGCCCAGACACTGAGGGACTCGCATGCCAGGATGGCAGTCGAGGTCCCCTCGGTCAGAGGCCTGGCAGGCTGTGACCCCACGCCAGGGTGCCAGAGGCCCAGGCACCCGGGGCCATGCCGGATGTCCATGGCAGGCCCCCACCCCCACACATAGTGGGACTGCACGGCGCTAGCAGAGATAGCGCCCGGGGCCGCCCGCCGGATGACCATGGCCGGCGACCCCCAACAATGGCGACGAGGACCACGAGTCCGCGTGGCCCCCCTGCTGCCAGTAAGTGGTGGGGGGGGAAAGAGGAGCGTCCGACCCCACCGCGGGTCCAGCGTGGCCTGCGCCTCACCGCCACAGCCTCGGCGATGTAGGCCCGGGCTGCCCTGCGGTGGGGCACACACACCCCGCGGCGTTCCGCCGCAAAGAAAAGAACGAGAGCGCCGGCTGCCGCGAAGAAAAGGTAGTTCCTGTGGGGAGAGGGTGAGGCCCCCTCCCCCAACGACATCCGCCGCGGAGCGCGGGGCGCTGCCCTGGCCTTGCGAGGATGAAGAAGAGGAGGGGCGGTCTCTCTCACGTGAGAGCTGTGGGACACCCGTCCCCACCCCACCAGAGGCGGCGTTGCCTGTGCGGTGTTCCGCACCCTGGGTATGTGACACCCGACGCTAGAAGAGAGGGCGGGGAGTGCCCATCACCCCTGAGTGCCCGATTCCCTTTCCGCGACAGGGAAGAATATGGAGCGGCCGCAGCCGCGAGAACAAAGGGGAGACCGAACCCTGCTGGCCGACTCTCCCTGGCCGCGGTCCTCTGTGAAGAGATTACTCGGGCGGCCAGGGGAGGGTCGGCCTGAAGTTTTCCCCAGCGGGTTTTTTTAAAAAAAAAAAAAAAAAAAAAATGATGACGCCTCCTGCCGAAAACAGCGATCGGCGCGTGTGCGCACTGATCCCGCCCGGGAGAGAAAGAGGTGGGTGCTCGCCCCTGCAAGCCCCAAGCCAGAAGCCTGCCAGAAAGTAAATGGGGGAGAGGCCCACAAGACTGACCTCCCGATGGGGAAGAAGTCGTGCTGCCCCAGGGGAGAGAATTATGTCCTGGGCAGCCGCCAGTGAACAAAAAAAAACAACAAAAAAAAAAAACGGTGCTCCAAACCGGAGTGAAAACAGGGCGGTGGATTACCTGTGCATCAAAAGGGAGCCTGTCCAAGAAGAGAGAGGAATACCCAGCTGTGACAACCGGAGGCCGTATTGCCTGCACGGCCCTCTGTGCTCAGCTGTGCAAGGTCCCACCATGCGGGAGAGCTGCGGCCGCAGGAAGGTGAGTGGCCGCCGCCCCATGGGCGGCGGCAGGATCCTCCAGCGTGCTGCCCTGCTGAAGTCCCTGTAAAGGTCCCAGGGCAGGCGTGGAAATGAACAGCTCTGTGTCAGAGCTAAATGAAAGTGCCTGGCGGCTCCATGTCAGAGGTTGGACACAGGTTCATGCCTGGTGGTGACAAGGTGCGGCGCTCTAGGTTGGCGCTATGCGAACAGAAGCACCTGGCCCTCACAGTTATCCTGAGCCCAACCAGCGCAGAACAATGAAGTGCCATGGGTCACAACAGAGGCAAAGAAGGATCGAAAAGGGCAATCCACCAGCCCAACAGTGCCTTCGTCATTCGTCTCCTGCTGTGAACTTGGGAGCAAATCTCAAAAGAACAGAAAAACAACTGGCCCCAAGCGTGCACCCTGCGATGCCGACACTCCCGGTCTACTGGCTGCCTGTGCAGTGAAGTCTTAAAGGACAGTAAGAGGTGTGTGCATCAAACAGAAGGAGCCCCGGCTGTAGCGTGGAAAAATAAATAAATGAATAAATGCTGCCAAGAGCTGGCACGCTCTGCCGCATCCTGGAGGCGCGCAGCTCTCTACAAATGTGTCAAGGCTCAGAGGGGCTGGAGGAGTCCTAAATGGGCAGTTGGTGCCAGACATCCCACCAAAGCACCATCCCTTGTGGGCTGGATTGGCAACACTAAGTTCCTGCTGTGGTAGACCGTGGGCCACCCACGTCTGCCAACTGAGCTGAAGCGCTCTCCACTGGGGCACCCTCAAGCATATCACACGGCATGAAAGCAGGTCGCTGCATGATGGGAGGGCACTCTTCGGTTTGCCACTTCAGGGTTCAGGGACAAGGACTGTGCTTTTGCCCCAGCATATCTATGCCGCAGCTAATAAGAGGTGGTCGTTGAAAGCCCTAGCACATCAGTAAGGGGACTGGTGTCACGAGGACATCTAAAGGGGGCTGGTTTCGTTGCTGCCAGATACTGTGGGTAGCTCCAGCAGCAAAGGAGAAACAACTTTCCGTTGCCAATGCACATGGGCACTCAGACGTTGGTTTCGGAGTGTGAAAACCTAAGTGGTCAGAAGCTATCACGCGCCAATCGACTGTCGACTGCTTTACGTCTGTTGTGACTCCCTATCCCCACATCTACACCGAGGCATGCAGCTTTTCCCCCCTATACTCCCCAAGCATGGGTGGCAGAGAAGGAGCCCTGCCACTCCAACTGAAGAGTGTTCTATGTTAGCACAAGGACATTGAGGAGCCCTGGTCATCTGGACCAGGAAGCAAGACGCTGCCCGTTCCACCGGAACTGAAGGGGACATTGATGTGCCGAGCCTCCGGGTCGGAATAAAGGAAAGGACGGACTCTGCACACTGAAGGCAGCAATGGGTCACCATAAGAGATGCTGCATGCGCAGGACTGGTCAATTGTGAAGGCCCCAAGCACTGGACCACGGTTGCTCTGCACCATCTGGTAACCCGAGGACGCCCCCACTGCTGTGGAGAGACCTAAGCAGCAGGCAACCCCAATACTGGACCGCCACGGCCACCCCAGGTGGTTTTGGCACCGAGCCACAAAAGGGTCCTCAACTGCCTGCCACGGTTGTTGCCCCACATGCCATGTCGTCACAAGGCTAGTCCAGCTTGGCCTTGGGGGAAGTACCTGCCAGCCCCCGAACTCAGCAAACAAATGGTGTCCGACCAAACCACCACCCAGAAGTGGTGCAGCGGACAGGGTATGGGTTGCGGCTCATCCTGAGTGCTCGTGCGCCCTCCTGCGGCCCTGGAGGAAAGAGACACTCCTGACTGGGGGAGCAGCACACAGAAGGGGTGAGTGATGTCCTGTCACCCGTGCCCGACCCACAGCACAGGGAGCAGCCTGGACGCCCTGACACCTGCGTCTCGCTGCCCGGCTCTGAACATCAGGAGACGAAGCCGATGTGGCCCCTGGCATCAGCCAGGTGCGGCTTTGCCGGCCATGGACTGTACCTTCCCTGGACCTGGACCCGGGAAGCCCTAAACAGACGCTGGTAGTAGAAGACGAACTGGTATCCGGCGGCCCTGCAATTGCTGAAAGAGGACCCTGTAATCCCGTGTGTTTGGCGTAAAGAGGACTCTGTGATCCGGTGCATTGCCGCTGTAGACCTGTATATTAGTAACATGCTTAGAGTGTTCTCCGTAGTGAGCCATAAGGTGAAGCGGTGGCCCCGCATATAAGAGGCGTACATAGCGCCAGCCGCAGAACATGGTGTTTTGTTAATGGTGGCAGGTTCTAACCCCAGGTTAATAAAGGGTTTTGTAAACTGTGGGGAAATGCCTGCATTCTGCCGGCAGCTTACCCCGCGACTGTTTCCCATGTAGCAGGTTTAGAAGTGTTTGGTATGATGTTTGTTATCATGTTGAGTTATTTATGCATGTGGCCGTGTCATAGCTTAGCATGTGGTTATTTCGGCACGGTCTGAAGCAAGAAGTAGTTTGTCGCTCTGTAACCAGTGGGACGCAAGCAGGTTAAGCCACGTTTGTTTGTTTGTTATGAAAAAGGAGGAGTGTTACGGGTGACCCTCCCAATGTGCATTGCCCCTTTAAGGGGATGTGTTCCTCCCACGTGTGTTGCCCCTTTAAGAGGGGCCATGACTGTGTTATGGCCCAAGCTAATAAAAGGAGCTCCTGCAGGCACGTGAGACAGAGCGGCTGCAGACTCCCAAAGAGGAACGACTGAGTCCGTGTCTCATTATCCATGTGGGCCACAGGCCTACACGTGGAGGCGCAGGCCTGCACGCCCAGACACTGAGGGACTCGCATGCCAGGATGGCAGTCGAGGTCCCCTCGGTCAGAGGCCTGGCAGGCTGTGACCCCACGCCAGGGTGCCAGAGGCCCAGGCACCCGGGGCCATGCCGGATGTCCATGGCAGGCCCCCACCCCCGCACATAGTGGGACTGCATCTACTCTTCAGATCAAAATTATAATAATTATGTAATCTAGGCAGTCTGGTGTCATATAAATCTGTAAAATAAGCCATGCCTGGGTTGGCATGGTGTCTTCAAGAGTCACAAAAATTGGTTGCGGGTGGGCATCACACCATCAAAAAAGTTTGTCAGTTTCATATACAAATGTCGACAATTTGTCTTTCCAGGTGTGTACATAATAAAGCCATTTACCTGCATGTGTTTATAAAGTTGTGCATGAGTGAAAAGAGATAACAAATAATAAATACATATACACCTGCTGGTTGGCTAAATGCACTGTCCAAGGCCGTGCTGCATTTCAGTTATAACCCAAGAATGTTTTATCTGAGGGGTTCGAGTGACATATATATGGTCAATGCACATGTTTTGTTCTGTAGATTTGAGCAATCCGAATGCAGAAGCAAAAACAAGCGTACAAACGGATGTTTCTTAATGCAAGAGTGCTTCCCAACCCTTTAACTGTCAAGGGTCCCCACCACCCCCAGTGCCAAGGCCTTTTTTGGTGATTTCGGTACGTCGCCATTGAATCCATTGTAACGTTTTTGTTACATGAGATAAATCGGCCAAACTTGGCCCCTTTTCTTCCCACATGTAGGCGTTAATACCACCACCAATACATCCTACTTTTCTTAATGGGGGTGAGAGAAAATAACCAAAAAGGGAGAAATGTGTTTTTTTCCAGAAAATGCCAATAAAATGATGTACAAAGAAGCTTGTGGGTTTTTCCATGTAAGAGCTAGGAACAAATGGTTTGTTGGGCTGAATTCACCATGTTCCCGGCTTTCAAGGACACGTTGAGTTGAAACCAAAAAAACATATTTTGATATGGTTACCAGCCGTTTTGTGAGAGGTAGGCGATTTAAGCTTTTTTTTCCCATAGGGCATGCATGGACGGAATGGAAAAGGAGGGTAGGAAAGCTGAATGGGAAGACAGAAAGGCACACATTTCTGAAAAGTAGACAAAATGGCAAGTTTAGGAATGGCTAATTTGCGCAGGTCGGGCAACAACTATGTAGGGAAAAATTCCATAGTTTGGGGAAAAATTGGAAAAATGACAGAAAAACAAGGTATGTAGTGGACATAGTTGGCCCTGTAAGGCAATGGCAGCAATGCTCCACTACATTCCCTCGACTCTTACAGTTAAGAAATTACACAGTTTTAATAATGTTTCACAAAACAAGCAATACCAAAAACGGAGCCATGGTACACAGGATTTTTTTGATTACGGCCTAAACAGACGTACTTAGCATGTTATAAATAAGGAAAACAAATGTGGTGAGGAAGGGCAAGCATACATTTTGTGAAAGCGCACAGTCAGACCTTTTGATGGGTAGGCGACTTGTGTAGGTTACAAAAGCGTATAATGCCTAAAGCAGCAACTAAATGTAGGTCACATTTGGGAAATGAAAGTGTTGCGTGACAAAGTGCAGCAGCAAATGTATGAAAACGTTATGAAAACCAAAGGAACACAACAAATGTACTACCTTCCCGCGTTCCCACAGGTGTCCGATTGACAATGGTACCTCACATGTGTGGGTGCACCTACCTGCGCGAAAAGGGAAAAGGCTAAACCACTGGTAACCCCAAGTCTTTTGGCAGAGCAGATTTTGAGGGATTTTGCTCTTAAGGACAACCTATAGATTTGGGCCTGGGATGTTGCAGCCACCAAGGAAAACAGGGAACCCCATGCATTTCTGAAAAGAAGACACCTGTGGGAATCCACAGAGGTCTGACTTGCCCGAATCGCCCCAGAATGTATTACCCACAATCCCTGGCAAAGTCCTAAATTTGGCAAAAAACCCACCATTTTCAAACATTTCCCACTGCCAACCCGCAGAAACACACCACCATCAACACATGTCATACCTTCTTGTGTTCCCACAGGTGTCCCGACGAAAATGGTACCTCACATGTAGGGGTGCACCTACCTGGGTGTAACGGCGCAAAGGGAAAATGCTAAACCTCTGGTAACCCCAAGTCTTTCGGCAGAGCAGATTTTGTGGGATTTTGCTCTTGTGGCCAACCTACAGATGTGGGCCTAGGGTGTTGCAGCTACCAAGGAAAACAGGGAAACCCATGTATTTCCGAAAAGAAGACACCCATGAGAATCCACAGAGGTTGACTTGCGCGAATCACCCCAGAATTTATTACCCACAATCCCTGGCAAATTCGGACATTTGGCAAAAAAACCACAATTTTCAGACATTTCCCTCTGTCAACCCACCGAAACACGCCACCAACAACACATGTCCTACCCTCCCGCGTTTCCACAGGTGTCCCGATGAAAACGGTACGTCACATGTGTGGGTGCACCTACCTGGGTGCAAATGGAAAACACTGAACCACTGGTAATCCCCATAGGGTTTGGGACGACAACCTACAGATTTCGGCCTGGGGTGTCGTAGCCACCAAGGAAAACACAGAACCCCATGCATTTCCAAAAAGAGGACACCCGTGGGAATCCACAGAGGTCTGACTTGTGCAAATCACCCCAGAATGTATTTCCCACAAGCCCCGGCAAATTCAGAAATTTGGCAAAAAACCCACAATTTTGTGACATCTTCCCACCACCAACCCACAACAGGTCGCCAACAACACATGGCCTACCTTCCCGCAACCCCACAGGTGTTCCAATGAAAGGCAGACCTTGTATGCGTGGGTAACGTCACCTGGGTGAGAATGGGTAAATCATCTGTATGGTAAGTACTCTGGGAAAACAAGAATCACTGTGTACTACCCACTGCCACCCTGTTTCTCCTCTTCAAGCCCATTCACAGGCACCTTTGCTCACACTCCTCATACATACAGTTGACAGTGCAATAGGACAGACAGGGTTGGTTTAGCACCTGCCCCAACGGTCATGTCAGCAGTAAAGCCACGTCAAGGCACCAACCGTTTTACTGGTCATTCATACACCTTTCATGTCTGCAGTTAGTAGGCATCCATTTCAGCAGTCGCACCTCTACCAAATCATATGCTCCACAGCAACCGTATCTGCCCATTTATAGCAAGTGGACATTTGCTCACAATGCAACTGTGTCTCTAGCGATATCTTTCATGCCATTTTCCAGTACTTGCATATCAACTTTGTCTGCATTCAAATGTCATGTGGCACCAACCGTATCTGAACACTCACAGCAAGTGGACATCTGTTCACATTGCAACTGTGTCTCTAGCGATATCTTTCACACCATTTTCCAGCACTTGCATATTAACTTTGTCAGCAATCAAATGTCATGTGGCACCAACCGTATCTGCACACTGATAGCAAGTGGACATCCGCTCACGTGGCTACCTGGCCTACAGGCGTTATCTTTCACACCAACTTCAAGTATGCCCATAGCAAGTATGCCTGTATTTACCGGTCATGTTGAAAGATTCACATCTACAACCTTACCCACACTAAACACTCATCCACTAACATGCTAGTAATTTCTGCAGTGCTGGGAAAGTGCATTCACAGAAATCACATCTGCATGTACTACGCAGCTTTACCTCACTCACACACCAATTGTATCCAAGTAATTCCTGCAGAAGACATTTCAGTCACAGCAAACATGACATTAGTTCAGTTAAAAAAATAAAAAAGGCAGGGTGGTACAAGATACAGAAGACACTGCTGCAATATAGATGGTGTCCAAGTACCATTTTCATGACACTTAGACCTGAAGGGAGGGAGTCAAAGTGGTGTGTATTAATTTCAAAAGACACCCCTTGAGTGGAGGAAATCGGAATGGTGTTCCCGTCTTATCCAACACAACCCTTGAGTAGAGGGAGCGGGACTGGCATTTCTTTGCATGGCAAGCCTCGGGTGGAAGGAGCCGGAATCGCATTCCTTTCCAAAGTATGCCTGAAGCAGAGGTAGCTTCACTGACATTTCTTTTTAAGGCAGGCCTCAAGTGCAGCGAGCTGCTCTAGCATGCCTTCACAAGACACCCCAAAGGGGAGCGAACCAGAGTTGTGTTCCCTTCTTCTCCAAGGCATGCCTCAAGTGGAGGGGGCAGGAGTGGCATTCCTTTCCAAGATATGCCTCAAGTGGGTGGAGCCTGAATTGCGTTCCTTTGCAAGTCACACTTCGAGCAAAGGGTGCTAGACTGACATTTCCTTGTAAGGCAGGCCTCAAGTAAAAGGTACCGGAGTGGTGTGCCTTTCTAAGTGAGGCCTGAAGTGGAGGGAGCAGGACTAGCATTGCTTGCCAAGGCACGCCAAAGGGGAGTGAACCACAATGGTGTTCCTTTCTTGTGTAAGGCACGCCTCGAGTGGAGGGAGCTGGAATGAATTTTCTTTCGCAGGCACGCCTCAAGTGGAAGGAGCCTGAATCGTGTTCCTCGCCTCGATCAGAGGGAGCTAGACTGACATTTATTTCTAAGGCAGGCCTCAAGTGAAAGGTACCAGAGTGGTGTGCCTTTCCAACGCAGGCCTCAAGTGCTCATGAAGACACGCTAAAGTGAAGTGAGTTGAAATGGTGTTGCATTTTTATTGAATGTACGCCTCCAGGGAGCACGAATGCCGTTCCTTTGTAAGGCATGCACGCATTGAGAGCCTATGGGTCCCATTCTAGGAATGATGGGCATTTCCAGAAATCAGTCGATCTCCCAATACTTTTCTTTTGTATGATACAAAAGGAAACAAGGCTGTAGGCAGAGGGCTGGCTTGGAATCGCATTGGGGACAGTACACCATAGTATCCCTCCTCATTCCTTGTTTTGTATACACCTTACATTATCTGTATGGTTGTGTCTTCATGGGTATGGCTGGAACATAATCAGCAAAGTGTCATCCTTTCAATCAGGCCACATCTTCTACCTCTGGAAAGGAGGGAGCTTGTACATGGACAATGGACAGAGATTGTACAACTTCTTTTTCAAAGTTCATGAATGACAGGTTTTTTTGTGGAGCAGCTGCACGGTATACAACATAAGCATTGTGCGTAGCTACATCCATAATGTGTACGGCCAAATTCTTGTACCACATGCACGACTTGCGTTCAGCATGGTATGGCTGAAGCAATTGGTCTGCTTTATCTACTCCACCCATGTACTTGTTGTAGTCTAGAATGCCCTTGGACTTCTGCACTTGCTGAGCCTGCCCGCGCACATGACTAGTGAAGTACTTTCATCATGAATCATACTTAGCATGTGCACATCCCTTCTGTCGCAGAATTTTTACTGCCAACAGTTCATCCCACCGCAATGCCATACATGCTCCCTTGTCCAGCTTCTTACACACAAGTTGTCTGGGAAAGCCTTTGCGGTCACTGCAGATTGTACCGGCTGCCAGTGTGCCCACATTGTACAATTCCTTGAAGAGTGGAATTCCTGTGTCGAAATTGTCCACATACAAATGGTGCACCTTATGGAGCAATGGGGTGACAAGATCCAAAACAATCTTCTCACTTATCCCTAAATGGGCTGGGCAGCTTGGAGGTTTAAGTTCGAGTCTTTTCCAGTGTAGACTTTCATGCTGTAAGCATACCCACTGGTACTTTTGCACAACATGTACACCTTGATCCCATATTGTGATCTCTTGCTCGGCTTTGAACAATACCAATGATTCATCAATGTATATGTTCTGGGTAGGAACATACACCTCCAAAAATCGCTGAGTAAAGTGCTTCAGAAATGGCTGAAGTTTAAATAGCCTCTCACAATTTGGGTCAGTTCTGGGTAATGCTGCAGAGTTGTCATTGAAATGCAACATACGTTGCAGTGCTTGAAACCGATTTCTACTACTTATTGCTGGATAAAAAGGGGTTGGAAATACTGCTTCAGTAGAACAGAACATTGAGATAGATGGCTTCAGCGATATTCCTATAAGCAGAATGAGATCCCAACATTTTCTCATCTCAACATCGGTAGTTGGAACCCATGATTGTGCTCTGGAATGGGGTTTGAGAGTCGGACCCTGTGACGTCAAGAATGGTGCAGCGTACACATTGGTTTGCTCAACCACATATGCAATAACCCCATCATCAACAAAATGGTTGAAAAAGTCAATAGGCTGAAACCCATCTGTATTCACTGTGCCCCCTGATATTCCAGCGAAAGGGGGCACACCAGACTGAGCCATTGCTGGAGGTACCCACTGTGACTCATGCCATGTCAGGATCTGGCACATTCCTTGCACGTCCTGCATGTGCCCTCACCCTTACAGGTACCCTGCATGTGGGAAGTGTCAGAGGAGGTGCATGTACTCTTTCATCCTCTTTGTCATCAGATGAGGAGGTGGAACTAGCCTCAATCGAAAACTCACTTCCCGAATCAACTTCCTGCTCACCCTCAGGAGCAGTGTCTGTTTCTGATTGTACATCCAGCTCTGTGCCTTGCTCCGAGCCGGACTGCATCAGTACAGCCAAAGCCTCCTCACCAAACATTTGATGAGAAGCCATGACTACTGTCGCAATGGAACCCTTCACTGCCCAAAGAATAAATAAAGAATGAAACAATAAGTATCTGTACTTCTGAAAGTATGGAACCTAGTAGAGTAAGTGGTATTGAATGCCACAGACCAAGACCACACAAGTATGCCAAAATATCCAGACCTTGCTCACAAACAGTAGCAGCCCTCTGCAATGTGAATGAATCTCAGCATGCTACATAAAATGGAGTACTATTTTGCAAACACTCAGGTGAAATGCTAAGGACCAGCTCACTGCTTTCTTACAAGTAGGTAGACTGCTACAACACACCTGCACCTACAACAAAGACAACAAAGAATGTAAGCAAGATGTCATCTTCAGCTATATATTACACAAATACAAGTGTGGGGACAAGGATGGAATCCACAGAACAAATTCACAGAGAGCCACCGTGCGTTGCACCCTCCCCTCCCCCATGGGGTGGAGGTGGATGGGAAATGCAGATGAGAAGCAACCATGAAACGTATTAGTGATTGGGTGAGGTGAAAAGGCAGAGGCGATCTAGACGCAGACAGTGAAGATAAGGAAAGTACATGGCAGGCCCTTCCAGACAATTGCTGGCACACTTTCGACAAAACCCCCTACTCATTCATATAGGGTCCTGTGTTCGAAGGGGGAAGGTCACAAGGACGGAACAACTGCAAGGGCCAGCAAGTGGAATTAGGCTGCTAAAAGTGGTGGTGGTTTGTAAAGAAATAGGTAGCACGGACATATTGAATACATTAACATTCGATCAACACAATGTACTATGCAATTGCTAGGAAGGCAGAGTCTCACTGTCAACATATTTACTCAACATTTTATTAGCATGCCACTTAATCCAGTAAATCCATCAGTTACTGGGCTCCCCCACCGCCAGACCATAGCGTGTGGGCAAAGTTCATAATGTCTGCAATGAAAACGTACATGCCTCTCTTTGAAAGGTGCACTCCGTCTCGGTGAAACAGCAGTTCACCTTTGCTGAAGCCATGGTGAATTGTCCAAAATCTGTCATTGCCCTTCGTCAGTCTTGCCAGCTCGCCATTCAGTTTCCTCACCGAGAAGTTGATGGCCTTTTCCTTCCCTGAGTTCTCCAATCCCTTCTGGGAATCATTTGGGACCAGGCCACCACAGTGTTTGGGAACCTCAGTGACATCCATTCCAGTTCAGCCATCAGTAACTCCCGTACCCCTTTCCGTCCCATAGACGCCATATAATTTCATCCCAGATACACCACTATAAGGTAATTGGGGACATCTCCTTTTGCGTGGGCATCGCAGATGGCTCCTCTGAGCTGGTGAAGGTGCATTCCCTCCAACACCAATCAGTGGACCAAGAGAGCATCCCTCTGAGACCCAGATGTGCTTGGCCATTTCAAATGTCCTGCATCCCTTTGGATAAAAGAGTGCCCGATAATTCATGCAACCCTCTTCCTCACTAAGAAATGGAAAAATGAAAAACCACCATGAATGTGGCCAGACATGCAGTTTATCAATTAGCACAGCTATTGCTTCAACAAATTTCTCTTGCAACAATCCCAGACACACGCTTCCCCCAATCTTACATGCACTTCACATGTGAGAGAACAGTCGGTCATTACGCTATTGGCACATACTTTTCAGGGAAAGAGGTGAAGGGCACACATGTCACCTTGTGCCAATGGCACAGTTGCGCTGGCACAAGTGTAATCAGTGAAGGTTTCTGTTCCTGCGGCCCACCAATTCTACTGCACGGTGGTAAGGTGAGTTGCACGTACTGCACTGTGATACTTTGGCAGGGTGACTATTCTGACAGAGGACATGAACTCCACAGCAAGTGCATCGTATGCTCTGTCAATATAGGCACCCTGACAGAATGTGTGCAAATCATCACAAATGGATATAATTTTTAACATTTTCATTGTGATAGCTTCGGCCAAATCTCCAGGACCACTGGTGAACTTGGGGGCAGTCGACCAACAAAGGAGAGAAGTGCCCAAGGTCAGGCATGTCATCCCCGCACCATCCTAGACCTCTGGCTGGGCAGCACTGCTACTTTCCCCTCCAGGAAAGAATGGGGACCCTGCCAGGCCACCCTAGGACCGCCGCTGGACTTGGGGACAGTCGACCCAGATGGGAGCGGGCGCCCAAGGTCTGGGACATCACCCCCGACTGTCCTGCACCTCTGGGTGGTCTGCGTTACACCTTTGCCCCTGGGAAAGGGTGGGGCCCCTGCTGGGCGCTCACTGGGACCGCCGCTGAACGTCAGGATGGTCCTCCAACATGGGAAAGAGGAACCAAAGGCCGGGGACATCCCCACCCTCCATACAGAACCTCTCGCTAGGCTGCATTACCGCTATTCACTCGGAGATGGAGTGGGGACCCTGCTGTGGCTCCCTGGGACCACTGGTGAACATGGGCGCAGTCGACCAACAAGGGAGAGAGGCGCCCAAGGTTAGACAAATCAACCCCAACCATCCATGACCTCTGGCTGGCCAGCGCTACAGCTTTCCCCTCCAGGAAGGAATGGGGATCCTGCCGGGGCTCCCTGCGACCACTGTTGAACTTGGGGAGTGAAAGACTCACATGGGAGACGGGCACCCAAGGCCAGGGATATCACCCACTACTGTCTTGGACCTCTGGGTGGCCTGCATTACAGCTTTTCCCTCTGCGGAGGGATGGGGACCCTGCCGGGGCTCCCTGGAACCACCGCTGGACTTGGGGGACGAAAGACCCACATGGGAGACGGGCGCCCAAGGCCAGGGGCATCACCCCTGACTGTCCTGGACCGCTGGGTGGGCAGCATTACAGCCGTGCCGCCTGGGAAAGGATGGGGAGCCTGCCGGGGCTCACTGGGACAGCGGCTGGAAATGGGAAATGGTCAACCAACATGAGAGACAGGCATCAAAGGCTGGGGACATCATCCCCAACCATCCTGCAATTCTTGCTGGCTTGCGTTGCAGGTTTTCTCTCCAGGGTTCAATGGGTACCCTGACAGGGGTCCCTGGGACCACTGCTAGACTTGGGGATGGTCCACCCATATGGGAGATGGGTGCTCAAGGCCAGGGACATCACCCCTGACTGCCCTGGACCTCTGGATGACATGTGTTACAGCTGTGCTGTATGGGAAAAGATGGGGACCCTGCCAGGGCTCACTGGGACGGCCACTGGACTTGGGGGATAATAGACCAGCATGGAAGACAGGCACCAAAGGCTGGGGACATCACCCCCAAACATCCTGAAATTCAGGCTGGCCTGCGTTGCAGGTATTCCCTCCAGGGAGGGATGGGCACGCTGCCGGGGGTCCCTGGGATAGCTGCTGCACTTTAGGACTGTCTTCCAACAAGGGAAACAGGTGGCCAAGGGCAGGACCATAACCTCCGACCAACCCAAAGATCTGGCTAGTTACAGCGCTACACTCAAAGAAGGGATGGGGACCCTGTCAGGCTCCCTGGAACCACTGGTGAACTTGGGGGCAGTCGACAAACAAGGGAGAGAGGCACCCAAGTTCCGACACAACAACCCCGACCATCCTAGACCTCTGGCTGGCCAGCGCTACTGCTGTCCCCACCAGGAAGGAATGGGGACTCTTCTGGGGCTCCCTGCAACCACTGCTGAACTTGGGGGACAAAAGGCCCACATGGGAGACGGGTGCCCAAGACCAGCAACATCACCCCCGACTGTCCTGGACCTCTGGCTGGCCTGCGTTACATTTTTGCCCCCTGGGAAGGGATAGGGACCCTGGCAGGGCTCAATGGCACCGCGGCTGGACTTGGACCACACATATGGTGACCATTCTAATAAAAGAAATGACCTCCATACAAAGTGTGCATTGCATACTCAGAAGAAATGAACATCTGCATTAGTAGCGCAAACATGTTTCAGAACATGGTAGCCCTGTTTACAAACATTTTATTCATAAAAAGCAGCCAATATCCTCTATTCAGGGCACACACATCATTGCCCACATTACCTCCCCACTACCCGTTCCCACCCATACCACTGACAATCCAGCCACAGTCCCTCCCAACACAGTAACCATCCACCACCACATTACAATGCATAATAAGAAAAGCACATTTCGTACTACTTACATAAGTCAGTGAAAGCTTTCGACTAGCCACAACTGCAAAGGAAACAAAAAAGAATTACAATCTCTACTCAGCCACCAATAACACATCCAAACTTTCAGGCTGCTATCTGCAAACTTTTCGATTCCTTCAACCAGATACACGGCACATCACAGTTGTCTACCACCATGTAAGGGTGAACTGCACACTAATAGGAAATGGGAATAAGACCAATGGGCGTATGGAAACCCCCACCACAAACTAAACATTGTACAGATGGCATAGTGGCAAACTGCCCTCCCAGGGGAACAGCACTGTTCAGCAGGAATGGGGGGCAAATCGTAGCCTGCCCCTGCAAGTGTGTTTTCCAGGCCACCACAATAACTCCCCCAAGCACCCACTCCCACTCACACCACCAACACTCCAGCTTGAGTCCCACCCACCCCACTAACAATTAGCCAACACCGCATAATATACAATGTTGAAAAAATGCAAATTCCATACTTGTATAACAATGGAGAAGCTTCAACTGTAAAAGACCTGTAAACGGAAAAAAACACATTTATTACCAGTATCAGCTCAGCAAAAACCAACCCACTCTGCCATGCTCCCATCTTAAACTTCTGTTACTGAGCAGCGGGGGATAGTTGCAACATTCATTCCTTCACAATGCCCAATGCACATTTACTATGGTGCTCACTTCCCCTGTCCGAATACTGTGCACAGGAAGTAAGCAGCACACCAATGTGCCGTGCCATTGCTAGCCACTGATCCAGCGATCCTCACCCAGCAATGCACTTGCTTTCCTTGCAAAGCAGCCAGCCTCCTTCCATTCATCATAATCCCTTGTGTCTAGTTTGCCCCCAAATACCCAAAACACCAACAGAAAAAAATGAAAGTCTTGTGTTCCTTGTGCCCCTTCACCATGGGACAGATGGGCACATTAGTGTACCCATCTGCCCCCAGGGTATCCAAAATGCACTGCCCCATGCCTCGGAGGGCCTGTGCCAAGTTTTCTACCTGCCCTCTCCCCCAACCCCAAATGGATGGGGGGCATCTCATGTAGCCCTTGCTATTGCCACATACGGGCAGTAATCTGTCCCCAGGAAGGGCTCCCTGAGATGCCCCCCTCCATTTTGACTGGGGTCGGGGGAGAGGGACACCCCCATTTTCATGACATAAATGACTGGTGGTTTAGGGTGCCCCCCAAATTCCAGCGTACTTTCTCAAATGTTATTTTCTTGTTTTACCCCTGTGGCATGGGGCAGATAAAACACACTGCCCCATGCTTTGGGGGTCCTGTGCCAATTTTTCTACTGGCCCTCTGCCCCCCCACCCCAAATGGTTGGGGGGCATCTGACGTAACCCTCTCTGGGGCCACATAGGGGCAGAAATGTGCCCCCGGGTAGGGCTACATGAGATGCCCCCCTCCATTTTGGGTGGCAGAGGGGAAAGAGGGCCATCCCCCTTACAATTACAAAAATCACTGGTGGTTTAGGGTGCCCCCCAGACCCCTAAAAGCATTTCATTTTGTTTTGCCACTTACCTAGGGGTAAAAATGGGCACATTACTGTGCCCATCTGCCCCCAGGGTGCCCAAAACCTACGGCCCCATCCATTGGGTGGCCTGTCCCAAGTTTTCTGGTGGCCCTCACCCCCCACCCCAAATGGGGGGCATCTCATGTACCCCTTCCTAGGGTCAGATATCTTCCCCCAGGGAGGGCTACATGATATGCCCCCCATGCACTTGGGGTGGGGAGAGAGGGCCACCTCCTTTTCAATACATAACTCACTGTTGGTTTAGGGTGCCCCCACACCCCATCAAACCCCTATTTTTTTATATTTTAGTTTTGTTTGTTTTGCCCCTTTCCTTGAGGCAGATAGGCACATAACTGTGCCCATCTGCCCCACGGGGGTGAGGGGGAAAAACATGCTGCCCCATGCTTGGGGGGACTGTGGCAAGAATTCTAGTGGCCCTCTCCCCCCACCCCAAATGGATGGGGGGCATTTCATGGACCCCTTCCTAGGGGCAGAAATCGGCCCCCAGGTAGGGCTACATGAGGTACCCCCATCCACTTGGGGTGGGGAGGAAGAGGGTTACTACCCCTTTCCATTAGATGGAATCACTGGTGGTTTAGTGTCTTCCTGGCCAGCACAACACTTATTATTTGTTTTAAAAAGAATTGGGCCACTTCACTAGGGGCAGATGGGCACCCATATGCCCCCAGGGGGGCCAGAACATACTGCCCCATGCTTTGGGATCTGGGGGGGAAGAGGGCCGCTTACATAGTAAGCAGCCCACTCACCCCCCACATCACAAAGAGATCCATGGTGGTCTAGTGGCATTGCTCGGTGCAGATCGAGCGATCCACGCCCGATCCGTGCCCGATCTGCGCCCAGCAATGCTTCAAATAAGGTGTCATTGGAAAGAAGAGAGTCTCGGCTTTCCAAAGACCCCTCCCTCGATCTCAACGACTCAATAATGCTGGAGATTGAGGGAGAGGGAGAAGCGAACTCACCTTCTCTTTTTACCGTGGCAGCCGCAAATCACTGCTGCAGTGAAATTACTTTCAGTTTCATGTCAGCATGCGTTATGCATGCTGACGTGAAACTGAAAGAAATCCAACCCCCGCACCGTGAGGAAGAAACCTCCTCCTCATATAGCCCGGGGGTTGGATTTCACTTTTGTGCAATCCCTGCTTTGCAAAAAATGCCAAAACGGATGAGCTATCTCATCCGTGGCAATACAAACATAATATCACATCCGTGGCAACAGAAACATAATGCTAAGGATGAGATAGCTCGTCCTTGGCACTTAAGGGGTTAATAGCACTGTAGCTCCAAGCCAAAAAATGGCTTACCTGCACTTGTAAACCTAGCTCCAAACCAGTAGCAGAACTCAGAGGTGCAGAACTGCGCTGACTACTTGGCTGTACCCTACCTTCTCATTTAGATGTCGCAGGTGAGGTGACGTCATGCGTGCAAGCACGTCATGATGTCACAAATCGTCCTGCTTCCCGTACAAAAAGAATAAATAGTCTGCACGGGAGATGCAGCATAAATGGTAACATTTACTAAACAAAACCATCTTTTTCAATGGTTAGTCACCACACTGTAAACAAATATACATCTTGCCTTCCATAGGGATTGATAAACTCATGTTCAGAGATAAAAACTCCAACAGTCTTATCAACATTAGATTTCCTGCCCTAGAGCTGTGGAAGAATTAAAACAGCCAACTGTTCCTGTTGTGAATAATAGGAACAAGAGTAAATAGTGATAACAAATCCCTCCTGGTGGTGTTATCTAAGCACCATCCAGGTTGCATCTTCTAAGTATGCATTGCCTAATGCCTGTACAGAAAGAACTCTAAAATATTACACCAATTAATTGTCGCCTAAATATAGACATTACTTGTAGCCAGCAGTAATGGCATCCAATCTTTCGATTCAGAAAGTTTCTTTTTAATCCAGTCTTTTGGCTAAGTCCTCATGGGGTTATCTTCTGACAATCACAACCACCACCAGAAATCGGATCTGTGATGTATCATGTCTTTTGTCCAACCAATGTCTGCCAAATTCATGTTCTTGGTCACGATGCAAGATTGATGCTCATTCCATCGTTGTTTACATTACCTTTAAGACTTCCCAGCATAATGTACCCCACCGGGTCAATTGATGGTATACATGACATTGCTAGCATCACATGTTGCAAAACTGCACATTTTGATTTCCTCACTTGATTTGGGATGCTTTACCGTGTTTCTCGTTGTAACAAACCCACAGTTTGTACAGTGGAAGCATGGAAAAGTACCTGTCCGTTTGGTCATTAATTCCTTCTCTGCGAGTCTAGTATTAACCAACTTGTCTTTAAGAGTAGTACTCCTTTTGTAGGCAAATGTGGGCAATTCCTGAAAACGATGTTCTACCCATGTTTTGCAGGTCAAAGTCCTCCAGTTCTTTTTAATCACCGATTTGATATGCCCACTTTTGATGGAGTACTTCTATACATACACCAATGAGGGAGGTTTCTTTACCTTGCAAGTTTCAGTAAGTAGATCTATTTGGTTGACTGTGGCCAAATGTTCCAGAACCGCATTGCCCTCCTCAGGTTTGTAACCTCGGGCATAACATTTGTCTCCCATTTTCTTAATTTCATCAGTGTAATCAGGGTCACTTACAATTCTCTTTACTCGAAGCATCTGGCTAAAGGGTAGGTTCTTAATTATGCTTGGTTGATGAAAACGACGCCTGTGTAGCTGATTGTTTCTTTCTGGAAAATGTTAGTTATTATATTTTATTTAGAGCACATCCATACACAAGTGTTTCAAAGCGCGACGAGGCATGGGAGGGGACCAAGGGTGAACAAAGCAACGATCTTACTAGGCCCAGTGACATTGAGATCACACAAGTGCGGGGGAGAGGAAAGGGGAAAAGTGCTGGCGGAAGGGGAGGAGAGACAAGTGCAGGACATAGGGTCTAAACATCAAGAAACAAGAATTAAAGCCAACAGTTGGCAGTGCAAGGTTAAGTGCAGACCAGCAAGGGATAGATAGTGCAGCAAGGGGGACTGTAGGGTTACAGATGCAGACCCAAGTGCAGGGTTGCCGGGATGCAGTGCAGGTGGGAAGCTGGGAGGGCCCATAATTCAGAGGTTTGCCAAGGTAACCAGTGCATAATCAGACAGGAGATCAGCAGGGAAGAGGAAGAGAGAAGGTGGAAGCAAAGAGACAAGTCTTGAGCTTCTTCCGGAACAAGAGATGGTTCTGCTCAAGTTTCAGCGAGGCAGGGAGGCTGTTCCAGAGGCAGGCACCTGCAGAAGAGAGAGATCTGCCCCCGGTTCTTTGCTTGGAAAAGCACCTGACCCTCAAGGAGTTGGAGGTAGAGGAGTGAAGGGCTTGAGTAGGAAGATACTTCGAAAGAGAAAGCTGGAGATATTTTGGTCCCAAGCCCCAGAAGGCCTTGTGGACCATGCAAAGGGTCTTGAATTTGATCATTGCACCCACTGGGAGCCAATGGACGGATTTCACTGCTGGAGATATATGATCCCTGGGCTTGAGGCCAAGGCCAAGTGTCGGATGAGTTGCAGAGGGTGGAGAGTAGAGGCAGGCAGATTTAAAGAGACTGTTAGAGTAGTCAAGCCTAGAGAGAACCAGGGCTCTAGAAACGGTGAGCCTCTGGGGGAAGGCGAGGAGAGGGAGAATACCTCTGAGGAGGTGCAGTTGGTAGTTTGACTTCTTAGAGACGTCAGAGATGTGAGGAGAGAAGGAGAGTCTGGAGTCGAAGATAACCCAGATGTTCTTAGCCTCGCAGATGGGAGCAGGAGGAGGGCCAAGGGAGGCCGGCCAGAGGGTGAGGGAAAAGAAGGGTGTTGGTGTGCCAATGAGGAGGATCTCCATCTTGCTGGCATTCAGGCAGTAATTGTGGGTGGCGCACCGCTCTTGGATTGCAGAGAGACAATACGGAATGAGGGAGGTAGAAGAAGCAGCAGTGGGGAGCCTGAAAGCGAGCTTGGTGTCATCTGCATAGCATTGGAAGTTGGTGCAGAAAGCAGCAATGTGGTGGGTGAGAGGTGCCAAGTATTGATTGAACAACCAATGAGAGAGGTTAGACCCCTGGAGAACACTGCAGGCAGAGAGAAAGATAGAGGAGGGGAAGGACCCACGTTGGACCTGGGAGGGTTGGTTAGAGAGGAAAAAAGTTAACCAGGCTAGAGCCTGATCTGTGATACCCAAATTATCACAGAGCCGGTTGAGCAGGATGACATTGTTAACCGTGTCAAAGTCAGAGGAGAGGTCAAGTAGGATGAGGACAGACGTGAGATTAGAATAAAGGCTAGAGAGCAGTTCTTCACGGATGTTCAGGAAAGCAGTTTCCATGCTCCTGGCTGCTCTGAACCCGACTGATAATCAAGGAGACAGCCAATAGATTCACTGTGAAGATTAAGCTGGGAGATGGACAGCTTTTACAGGAGTTTGCCCAGGAAAGGAGTGATAGAGGTTGGGCGATAATTAGCCGGAAAGGTGGGGTCGGCTGAGGGCTTCTTGAGAGGAGGGTGCACACGAGAGTTCTTCATGGGGGAGGAGAAGGTACCAGAGACGAAGGAGTGGTTGCAGAAGTCTGCCAGGGCTGGGACGAGGGTGTCAGTGTGGTCCTTGATTGTTTTGGAAGACCAGGGAAGAACCTGTTTAGATGAGGTTTTCATAGATCAGACTTGTCTAGAAACCTCATCGTGAGAGACAAGAGGAAAGGCAGAGAAGGGAGGGGAATGTGGCAGGGGTGCCAGCGGAGATGAGAGTGTGGGGGCAGAAACAGCAGAAGCCGAGAGGTTGGACAAGATGTCCTGAGTTTTAGAGATGAAATGAGAAGCAAGGGCCATATCGAGGATCTGGGAAGGGACAGGAGAGGTAGTGACTGTCACAGGATTGGCCAGCTCCTTGCAGATTTTAAAGAGTTCAACCGAATTGTTAGATGCCGCAAAAACGCGGGCTTGGATGGGAGCTCTCTTCTTAGTGAGGATAGTCAGTATTGCCTTTGGAGCAGACGACAGGCCAGTTTGTTAGAGGGTGTACAGGTAGCCAACCATTTCCTCTCAGCCACCCTACAGTTGCGTATAAGGATGACAAGGTCTGAGTCATACCAAGAGTTGCACTTCATTTTAGGCTTCATGCGGATCCTCATTAAAACGGGCAGGTACGTCGTAAACCTCTTTGACATATTGGTGCCCTTCAATGTGGGTGACTACCATATCCTCTTATCCTGAATTTCTGAAATTTGAACCCAACCATCTGGCGTACCTCCTTTCTCACTCTCATATGGCAAATTGTCTCCTGCCATATCTATCCAGCCCTCAACCCCTTTACTGCAGTGTTCTTACGGGGCTCTTCCCCAACCCCTCCTCTTAAATGTTTACCGATGCCCCCTTCACTTTGCTTAATCACACCTTGGATCTTGCTTTTTACTCTTATGCTGGTGATACCCAGCAATGTTCCCTCTAATTATTTTTTTCTAAGTGCAGAAATTATTTTTCTTTTTGCGCACATTATTTTCCAGTGAACAACTGAATAACGATGTAAGCCACTTTTTGAGCATGCATAGTCAGTGAGATACCATCTCTGAAGAGTGTGGAAGGCAATTTCCCCTCTAGAACCCCACAATTCTTTACATATCTGTGCAAAAGCAGCATTTTACAACTCTTTTTCTGAAAATATAGGCTAAATAAAAAAGATTTTATATGTGAGAGTCCATCAACCGGTCCAAGACTTCAAGACTTCAAGATATACCATAGTACCTAACTCCTGCACAGAGAGAAAAAAGTGCATGCACAAAAAAATCTTTGCATGCTCAGGATAAACAATAGGTTTAGTTGTGGCTATTCATTTGTCAGCACTGTTCAGTGAGAATACAGACATTGCTTAATGCCATTGGGAAACAAATCACATTTATGATACAAAAAAAACAAGTATAGCTAATCACTGATTTGTCAGAAAACATGCCAGCAACAGTTCATGTGCCACTTTAATGGAGCATTTCAAGGGCCAGGAGAAAATGCCTCATAATTTGTGTAAGGACGATAATTGCATCAGAATAACTGCACCACAGAATATGACAGAATATGATGATTAGAATTCCTAGGCCTCTGCTCACTATCCACATTATGTTGGTCTGTGAGTTGTGACAACATTTACTCAAAACCAGCCTTACAGCTAGGAGGCATATACACCATCCATTTTACTCCCTAAAATCAGGGCAATGTGTCCACCAAAAACAGGAAGCCATGAACATATAGGAATCTACTCACTGCTTAGATCCACAAAGGTCCACTGATATCATTTTGAATCAATGACCAGCAGAGCAGTGGCATTGGTAGAAACTTGAACAATATTACTGTCCGATCACAAGAGGAATTGTAAGGGGAAAGAACATATTTTAATAATCATGAAATATCGCTACTAGCAAAGCCAACTACTTTATTACTCCCTGAAAAATCTTTTCATTCCGTGTATGGAGTAAAATCGTGCAGGAACCCTGCTTGTAACCCTGACACAGGAAGTGAAATTATACAGCACATAATACAGCTTATAGTTTTGCCCACCCTTGCTCACCACAGCCTAGGCAAAAATCAACAAGAGCCGTACTGAGGTTTCTTTTGGTGCTATGTTGAAGAAAATTACATATATTTGCCCTTTAAGTCAACAGCAGCAATTCTCACAGGTACAACATATTGAGTACCTTCTTCTTTAACTAGGGACTTCTCCTCTGAATTTCACTGTTATCAGTTGAACAAGATGCATGGGGATGCTAGAGGCAATAAATGCAAACCAATGATTATATTGAAAAGCCCTCAGCAGCTGAGCATATGCAAAAAAGAAGGTGCGGCTTCCTAGACTATTAATATTGTTTCCTATCCTTTAGCAAACAAACATTTCCTTCACTGTACTGTACTGCTAAAACATCTGATTTGGTTTTTGAAAGTTGCTGATTTGTTCTTCACCCCAAGGGAGTGTTCTCCTGTTCCCTTCCACCTTTTCCCCTCCTCTTCTCCTGTACTAGCCTCCAATATTAGTTGACAGGGCTCTGTAAAAAGAGAGGGATTGTAGCAGTAAAACACTAACTGGGATATTTACATACCTACAATACTTTGCAAGCACATCCAATTTGAAACCTCACAATGATATAATCTGGAGTTTAATAAAATGTCATGAATCTGCATGTGCACAATTACTATGAAGTACATATAAGATTGTTTGCAACATACCCCACCTTTCAATTGTTGGGTAGGATTATACAAGTGCTCAGTGAAACCATTTTTGTATAGCAGTGAGTTAACGTATCATTTGTGAAGGTCTATGTTCCATGGAACTCTGAACATGAAAGGTTGCATATTGTGTGAAAAACATTCTAGTTATCTGAATATGGTGCACTTATTTTATATCTGAATAAAGCCAGGCCATACCAATTGTCCCTTGCAGGCCAAGTAAATGATATTGCAATGTTGCGCTGCACTTATAGAGTAGTGTTAGCAATGCTAAAGTAGGAGACACTGAGCATGACATTTGTCTACTCAAAATCCTTACAGGGAAAATTCATATTTGTGTTTTATAATGCGTTAACTTGCAAAGGGGGCTTTTCAAAGGGCGTGTTTGACATATGTACAAAGAATAGAAGCATGGGATGAGGTTACACATCCTAGTAGCCTGCTTACTTACAGTCAGTATCCAATATTTAAGCTGAAACTTTGGTAACATAGTGTGGGTAATGCTTTTGCTAAGGCACCATGAGTAACAGAAATTCTTGTGATTGAACGTCATTCATTTTATAACAAACATAAAACTAGACATGTATCTAAGTCTGGTAACCATTTGCAGACATAAGGTAGACAGAGTCAAGGTAGTCTGGTAATATCTGAATGTGGTCTTGGGCGGAGTTCGAATCAGGTGCAGAATCAAGTTTAGGAGTCATGGGTGGGGAGCAATGATAATTTGGTTAATATGTGCAGGCATATTTTAGTTATATGTTCTGTTCATGGAGCCACTTTTTCATATTCGTTTTTTAACCTCTTGTCAGTGTATTCTATTTTTAGGGGTTTTAGGTTTCTAAGGTTAAGCTTATACAGTAGGGCAATGCAAAAAGGTTAGAGCAGAACATCATGAATAGTTAGGATAATTTATCTTCATTTTGAGAAAAACCAAATATCAGGTAGCTGCTGTGGCTTGTCCCTTATTACTTGTTTTTCAAAAGGTGGGAATTGTCTATGTGCGCCGCTAAAATTCTTCTGAGCGGCACCCAGAAGGAAGTTGGGTACACATGCGCACATCTTAGAGGGAACATTGAGTATCAGAGATAGCAGAGTGGAGCATGGAAAGGGCTGTGTCAGGGTGTGTTTCAGGCAGCGGTGCAGGAGGGGGAGAGAAAGATGCAGTGAAAGCCTCAGCTGACACACGCTTCATGTGTCGAATGACTGGGAAGGTGGTGGCAGCGTAGGGGTAGGCTTGTCCTGAGGGGTAGAGAGAGAGAGAAGAGAGGAGAGGAGAAAGTGGTCACTCCAGGAGAACGGAGTGGTGAGAGATTCAGAGAAGGGAGTTCTGAGGAGATCAGAACATCAAGAGTGTTGCCTGCAGATTGAGTCAGGCCAGAGGGAAGAATAGAGAGAAAGAGGGAGTCACAAAGGTCGCAAAACAGTGCTGTGGCGGGACATGAAGCATCCAGGTGGATGTTGAAGTCTCCAAGGAAGAGGAGTTGAGTGGTTGACGCCAGGAGGGAGGAAGAGAGCTCAGCCCACTCAGAGAGGAAGGAGGTGATCAGACTAGGTGGACGGTTGATAGTAGCCACTGTGAGAGAGTGGCCAGGAGAGAGAGCGAGATGTCAGACCAGGCATTCAAAGGAGGAGTAGGCCTGCATAGGAAGAGGCTGCACCCCCACAGGAATGGTTGGATCTGGGTGCAGAGAGGATCTTGTAGCCATCAGGAAGGAGAGCGTCAAAGTTCGTGACAGAGCTGGCCACGAACCATGTTTTAGTGAGACCAAGGACATCAAGCTTGAGGTCTTCCATGAGACGGCAGATGTCAGAGGAGTGTTCGACAGCTGAGCGAGAGTTAACAGTGGTGAGGTGGAGAACATTGCCATCTTTGAAAGACTTCCAGGAAGGGGTAGAGATCAGAGATACTCCCTGCAGAAGTGTATAAGGAGCCCGAGGGAGGGCAGAGGAAGTAGGAGGAGGGGGCAAGGTAATCGAGGTGAGGGAGAGGAGGAGGGCGCCAAAGTGGTGGCAGAGGGAGGTGGCCAAGGGGCCAGAGAAGGTAGAGAAGGGACAGCAGGAGAGGAAAGGAAATTGATAAGGCGCGGGAAGTGTCAATCAAAGAGGAGGAGATTGGCTTGAGGACCTTGGACCAAGACAGTGCCATTGAGGTCAACATTAATGATGACACTAGAGGCTAGGAAGGAAGCCAGGAGGGCCTCCCACTGGGTGCTACCTTTAAGAAAGAGTAAGGAGATATCATAGACATCATATGAGGAGTCCGTAGGTCTGGTGAAGGAATGACAAAGAGAATGTCAGTGAGAGTCTGTGAAGAGGAAGCACTGGTGTAGGTATCAACTATAGGGAAGCCTGGGTTGGAGATCAGGATCTCCTTTTTGAACTTTTTCCTACCAGACCTAGTGAGAAGGGTAGGATAATCGATAGGGAAACAGTTGGAGAAGATAGGAGAAATGGAGAGCACCATAGTAGATGTGGAAGAGGGGGAAGAGGAGAGAGGAAGGATGGGGAATGAAGGAAGAACGGAAGTGGGTGGTTGTGGACACTATGGGAGAAAACAGGGGGGGGTGAATGAGGAAGAGATGGAGCAATACCGGACAGAAGGACAGATGAAGCAGAATGGAGCCACTGGGCACAGCTAAGTTCAAAATTAGCAGGGCAGATCAAATCACAGTAAAGCCACTGGGCATATCCAAATTGAGAATTAGCAGGGCAGATGAAATCACAGTAAGCCACTGGGCACAGCTAAGTTTAAAATTAGCAGGGCAGATAAAATCACAGTAATACCACTGGGCACAGCTAAGTTTAAAATTAGCAGGGCAGATGAAATCACAGCAAAGCCACTGGGCACAGCTAAAAACAAAGTGCAGCCCTGGGCCCAGATGGAGGTAAGAGAGTGGAAGTCCAGGTGAGACGGAAAGGAAGAGGGAAAGACAGAGATGATCGAAGTGATGGTTAGTAAAGTGACTAACCCCAAGGAGTGAAAGTGACATGATCATCACGCTATTCTCCGAGAGAGAGCAGGGTCACATCAGTCACATTGCGATTGTGTGTGGGTGTCAGGGCAGCCCCCTCAGGCCTGGCCAGGCAGCAGACATGACCTTAGATACAGGCCTTGGGAGGCGGTCTGGCTCGAACTTGAATTTGAGTTGGGAGTGAAAAGAAAGCCCGCCTAGTGAGGTACGAGAAGAGGAGATGGAGTTGTGAGGTGAGAGAAGCCAGAGGGAGCGGATGGCAGAGTGGTAGACAGATTTGAAGGGGGAGAGGTGAGTGGAAGAGAGACCAAAGAAAAGAGTGGAGCAGTAGAAAAGTCTAAAGAAGATGAGGGAGGTGATTAAGAGTTTAGTAGCGTGAAAAGTTAGGAAGGGTCTGATTTTACGGATGTTATAGAGATGAAAACGGCAAGATCTGGCAGTAAGGGAAATGTGCTGCGATAGACAGAGGTGGGGATCAATGTGAAAACCGAGGTTATGGGCATGAGGAGAAAAGGAGAGTTGGGAGGGGGGGAAGAGAATGAAAGGAGGAGGGGAGGGAGGAAGAGTGTTGGCAGGCAAGAATAGGACTTCGGTTTTGTCAGCATTAAGAGTAAGGAAGTGAGAGGACATCCAGGATGTAATAGTAGAGAGGCAAGAAGAAAGCTTATGATGGATGTTGGGAGAGAAGGAGAATGAGAGGAAGAGCTGGGTATCATCAGCATAGAAATGGTGTGAGACACCAAAGGAGGAGATAATGGGAGCTAAGAAGGAAGTGTAAAGTGAGAAGAGAAAGGGGCCAAGGACAGAACCTTGGGGGACACCGTGATTGAGTGGATAGGTAGGGGAGGTGCAGCCTCCACAAGAGACTGCAAAGGTGCGGTTGGAGATATAGGAGGAGAACCAGTTAATAAACCACTGTCTACGAATGCAAAAGAACAAAACAGTCCTTTCCCAGGAACTCATTAACTTCTTATTAACAAGGGATTACTCAACTATTCCATGGCTCTAAGCCATAAAAAGGAAAATTACTGAAATAAATGCACTGCACCTTTACGAAGCACCAGACATTTTAAATGGCTTTATGGCAAGAAACCTTAAAAAAATAGGTTGTCAGCCCACACTAAGGATAGATGCCAGCTAGTGGAGCTCGAGAAGTGATCTAATCAACAGATTGCGATGTGCAAACATATTTACTTCGGGCTTCCAACCCAAATCAGAGAATCGTTTTAACCAGGGCAAGATTTAATTGCTTGGCACCTAGCACTATAACTGCGACTTGAACAGGCCATAATAGCACTGCCAGTCCTGCCAGTTATGTCTAGCACCAATAGAACATCTGGCACACTTTTTTTTTGTCCAGTTTCTTATCAGAAAAACAGCCCTAATTCCCTCATTTTGAGAGACTGATTATATACAATAATGCCCGGCCGGTGTCTATTGACTAGTGGCTGGGGCAATTTTAACGTTTCTAAAACGTGCTTGGCACAAACGAAAACTGGTGTTATCGTGTTAACAAACAAACCTCTTGTGACTGTTTTCTATGCCCCATAATGACATATTTCTATGCCATCCAGTTTGGGAACCATTTGATTGCTCATTGTATTTACATGCTTTGGGTTTCATCTAATGTTCTATATTGGACTTGTATTATATATTACTGCATGCGGTAATATTGTATACAGGACTGCTTTTCTGTGGCAGGAATTTCCTATGCACAAAAGCAGGTCGTTTTATAGCGCTTCAGCTCTGAGCCTCAGAATATTTTCTGGAGCAGTAGAACATCCTGCCTGTTTTCTGAAATACCAAATGCATCAGCACTATCACCAAACTCTTAATAAGGCCCTTAGGCTACAGTCGTCTAAAACCCTATCTCTCCAGGAAGGACGGTTAAATAGGTACTATGGCATGATCCCATAGTAGGACATGTCCAGACTGCTTTCACATGGCATTTCTTTCCAGGCATTAAGGGTAAAGCCAACATGATGAGTGTTCCTAAATAGCCCTGCAAGCCTACATTGTTGCAGCCAGTCTTCTGGACATGTTCTCTTACTATGGCATAATGATAGTGAGATAATATGTTTGGACTGACTTTGGCTTGGCACATTTTACCGACAACCAGTGTAAAGCCAACATGAGGAGTGTTCTTATGTGGCTGTACTGGCCTGCATTGTTGCAGTCAGAGTGACCTGGTTTCTTAGTATGTCATTGCGTTCTTTTACTGTTAAAGCTAGCATGAGTATGTGCATATGTGGGGATGCTGGTCCATGCTGGAAGAGCAATCATAGGCATGTTTTATTATTATATTACACGGCCTGCGGTAGCGGCCGTGTAGTTATGGTTAAGTTGCTCATCTCATAGGAAGAGCACTTTTTGGGCGGCTTATAACTTTGCTCCCCCTGGACGAATTCTCACCAAACTTTGAAAAAAAGTATATGGCCCGCTCTGATTTTTTTTGCTAAGTTTGGTGAGGTTTCGTCAAAGGGGGGCAAAGTTAGAGTGAGGGTTGCAATTTTTTTTTTCCATAGTGTTGGGTGTCCTGACCCACGTTTGAGCTATCATGCTGCAACATTTGGTGCTGTGGGCTTAGAAAATCCAAGATGGCCAAAAAGCCCACATGTACGCCAGAATAGGAAAACTGTGCAGTACTGGCATGGAAAACATCATGATGGCCAGAACTTCCCAGAAAATGCACAGGGAAATGCATGAAGAATAGGCTGCCACCCATTTTTGCCTATGTTGTGAGCATAGGAGGGCACTGCCTAAATCCACCATTGGGCTACCCACACAGTAGCCTGAAACCATTGCAAAAGGGGCAATGCTGATTGCCAAAAGCAACCCACAACTATTGGGAATTCATTCCTTCAACGGGCACAAAATTATTTTACTGCAGAACCACACCAGTGCCATGTGCTGAACCTGAATAATATAGTTCCATGTAAAATCTCTTGTTTGGAATGCATTCATTCAAGACTGATCCAAAAAATGGACGCAGTACCGATAAATACCTCAAGGCGGCGCTAGCGGTCTAAACTCTGACAGGGAAACTGCATGTTAGGAGTTGCAGGAGAGGCCTTTACATCAAAGGCTGGGAGTTAGTTAAAATCTTAACCACATGCTGTTCCCAGAAGACAATCTGATTTGATTAACAGGCCAAAAGGCTGGGAAACCTCTCACCTCCAGAGATTCACACCAGGAGTTAGAATCTCACATGACCTCTTGATTGATAGAAGGCAGACTGGCTGGCAGCCTCCTGGAGACCACACAATAGGCTCTTGCACTTGAATACAATATGTTGATTTTGACTGTTTCCTGTCAACAAAGGCCTGCCTGCCAGCAGAGGCATGGTTTCTGACCCACCCAAGTTTCTAGGAGGAGGAGACTAACGCTCTGAGAGCTGAATTGCAGTAAAAATACAGTTTATAAAAATACCGATAACTCTTTGTAATCAAATGACAGGAATGTATAACTTTGAGAGCCTTAATTTAAAAAATGTACCTTCGATCCAAGCCCAAACTCCAATTTGTGTGATGTTCTGGGGCAAAACCCCACTATTTATTGACACCACAGACACTGTATTTAAGCTAGAGATATGGGAATTTACTGGAGTAGGTATGGACAGCCTGTGTATATGTGTATACCTTTTAATGAAGAACCAAGGTTGCTTAACCCACTAAAATCGAAAATAAATTGCCATTTTTGAATGCAAGCCCTCAGGAAGAGCAGATTTGGGACAGAGACTACCTCATGTGATAGGTAATATGTACATGCAATGACAAACCACTATGTATTTGAAAAATGTGTATTTTGATCAAATATAGATTTGTGTGCAATTTGACAGGGGAGTGTCCTTTCTGCAGGCCATATAATGACATCGCTCTGACACTCCACTTCTTTCCCCCAATCAAGAGAGAAAGGAAAGCTTGACCAATGATAAATTGAGAGAGGGGCTGGATTAGTGATGCTGCGCACACACCCACTTTCAAAACATATAAAAGGAACATTGAAACCCAGGTGGAGGGAATTGAAATCCATTTGCTGCAACTCGCTCTGCCGGACCACACAACATCCAGAAGGCACCAGATCCAACACTTAGACTTTAAAACTCCAAAGAACTTGATCCAGAACTCAAAGTAAGGGCCTAAACCCACAGACTGAGAACTCTTCTCAGCAGGCCTCAGCATCCAGCAAACCTAACCAACTATCAACAGCCGGGCGAGCTGTTTGAATTCCCTGCCTAGAACATTGCCGGGACCGGTAGCAGTGTCCAGGAGCCGTGCAGATCAGCGCTGTGTCTGGAGAAAGCGGGACCAGGAGCCGTGCAGACCGGTGCTAGACCAGACCAGCAGAACCCAAGATCCAGGAGCAGTGCCGGTGACCCAGAAAGCAGAGCTGTACTCGGAACTGGAGACCAGATCGCTGTGAAGTGCTGTGCGCAGTGACCGGATCCGTGACAAAGTCGCCTTCCTGTCCAAAATCTCTTGTGAGTACTCAGCAAAACTCAGAACATATCCCTTAGTTTAATATAATATAATTCAATCTATTTAACCTAAGTAGAACTGTCACCTGTCATTTTCTAGCTGCAAGCTGTAACCTGTCGCTTTGAACTTTTAAAATTTCAAATCCGAAAAACAACCTTCACAAAATCGTTCATAACTCCGTAACCGTTTGTGCTAGGAACTTGATTTAACTTTCCTCTGAAAGCTTAGAATCTAGGCTTTCCAAAGACTTGCTAATCCTTATAGTGCCTCCGTAATCACGATTCACGCACTCGCGAATTTTACCGCGATTTGCGATTTGGTCTGATTTCAGCCACCTGTAAAAATCAGCAGCTTTTGCCTGAACTGCTAAAATTTCGTTTGCCTCCTAAGAACCTTCCCTGAATCATTGCTAGAGTGAGCCTGAACTAATATTAACTAGATACCACTCACCCTGAACCTCCTGAAGGGAATTAAAAGCATTTTCAGCATATTTCTCACTGCATTGTCACCATATTCAAAGCATTTTGCCTGTGTTTCAAAACTCCTATCTGTTGTATAAGCTGCTGGGGGGGAATTGAACTGAAATCTATTTGATTGCATTCCTAAGAACTGTGTGCTCTCATCTTCATCTCCTTACATTGCATAAAGGGGGGGGGGTGAATTGTCCAAGAAAGTGATTACATCGTCTTTTGCTGAAATCCTATCAAGTTATTTTCTGTACTGCATTTTCATTCCACATTGCATCTAGTTGAAACCATAAAAGTATTGTTGCTATCTTATCCATCCTATACCCACTCATCATTGATTATAAAGAAGTGTGCTAGTGCCAGACTATCCATTATTGATTACTGCTCAGATTAAGTGTGATATTCAATTATTAATTCATTATAAAAGTGTGATATATATATATATACTGTTTCATTTTTTTTCAAATAAACCTTTTAAACTTGCAAAACAGATCTACTTCTTGGCTCAGTGGGGTGAGGGGGATTCTAAGAGAGGGGTGTTATACAGGGGTTGTCATCCAGAATATGAACCTGGACATAAAGATATATCAATAAGGGTTTTTCATTCAGTATCCCAGGCTAGGCATTGACTTGGCTGTAGTGCTGGATTGAATCTTCTTACAAATTGGGGGCTCGAGCCGGACGTCTGGGTTAGATCTATCACTTGTGCAGCTTAATACAGTGTGCTAACTGACGGGCTACATACATCCGGTCGGATCACCACGCTGTTTTACGCTGTAAAGCACTCTTCAAAGGGACACTCTAAGGAAAAGGTCTGTTTTGCAAAAATAAAATACTAATTTCTGTAAGTCAGGACAGAGATCAATCTCTAGAATGACGACCTTGGTAGACATGAAAATAGCGAGGGAGCACCTCTTACATAAGCTATTTGTGAGAGGTGAGTGGACTCACCAGGACCAAACGGTCTGGTTGCAGGCCATCGCGCAACAGGTCATTGAAACAGGGTCAGACATATGGAGAGATCAGGGTCCATTACATGTGGCCCTAAGTGAACTATATATGGCTCCTAAAGCCAAAGATGAACACAATAAGATTGCCAGGATAGCAGCATACCTGTACCTATATATGGGAGACATGTAGGATAAATGTACTGAAAGCCAAGATCTGGCAAATAGGTGACAGATGGTGTTAGAGAAGGTCCAATCTGATCTGGACTCTTCTGAGCAGAGGCTGCTCAGGAGCCAGAAGTCAGAAAAGGACAGCAGACAGATATCACTAAAATAAAGGAGGACATGGATGTGCTGCAACAGGAAAACGCTGACCAGGATACCAGAATTCTGGCTTTGCAGAAGGAGCACCAAGACAGTTTGGACTCCTTACTGCATTGCCAGAAAAAGCTGGAGCAACAGATCAATTTCAACAGGGCATGCACAGAGCAGGTAGCCACCCTGCAAATCCAACTAGAAAAAGAAAAAGAGGAGAACAATAAATTGATTCTAAAAGACCTGGATACCCAGGCAGAGTTTGATGAAGAACGCCAGAAAGCTGGTTCCTTTCAAAGGCAGAGGGACGACCTGGCATCACAAATGCAGGCTCTTGGTCAGGAAAGGGATACCTTAGGCCAGGAAGTCTGCCACTTAAAAAGGAAAATGGAAGAAAATCACCTGGCCCTCCAGGGACTGGGTGACCTCCAAAAAGAACACCAGAACTTGTTAGAGCACACCAGGAGGGTGGAGGATGCTCTGGCAAGAAAGGAGCAGGCCAATAGGGACACAGCTCAGGAGGTAAGCCTCCTGCAGCAAAGACTGGCCCAGTGCTCCAGGACCAATCAGGAGGCACAGAGAGAGAATGAGGCTCTCTGTCAGCACAATGATAGGCTCCAGCAACAGGTAGCGATGCAGGAGAGACTGATAGAGTCTAGTAAGGCCTTAACTGAGGAACTGAAAGCGCAGGCTCTTGCATTGCAACAGGGAACAGGGGCGGATAGAGATGAGGTTCGCTGGGAAAGAGAAACTCCTGAGCATAACCTCAGGAGCCCTAGTACCAGAGGCCTTCATCTCTCCCAGTCTCTGGACTCTGCCACCCCCATGCTGCCTGGCGCACATGAGCACGGGGCCACAGGGATGGCAGATTACTATCCAGCTAAAAGTATGGGGCTCATAGGCCAGTACCACCCAGGAATGGAGGGGCGGGCATCCGGGTTTGGGCACCCAAGCACAGTGCAATTTAGAGGGTAACCCCAGGAGAGTAGGCCCATTAAGGGCATCCTGAAAACTTCTGCCCAGTTAGGTCAGTGGGGGGGTACCCATCAAATCCTGGCAGCAAAGAGGAATCTGAAGACTCCTCTGAACGGCGCAGGACACAGGAGACCAGGTCCCCACATTCTGCCAGCCATTCCCAGGCTCGCAGAATCCGGGAAAACCTGGAAGATCAGACAGGAACCTCTGGGAGCAGTGCCTCTGAGTCAGAGGATGAATGGACCAGGGTTACCCGAACCAAAAAGGCCAATAAGGCAAAAAGGGCCTTGCTTAAGGACCCATTGAAGCAAATAAAGGCAATAAGGAGTGTTATCATGCCTTATCATAAGAACGCCAAGTATTCCGTATGGGAACACTTGGAGCTCTATGAGCAAATGATGGAGACTTTCCATTTGAAGGACAGCAGTAGCTGCATCCAGTACGTCAAATGGACATTCTCCCCAGAATATTCCAGTTTCTTTGCGGGGCTGGAGGACCAAAATCATTTAAGATGGTCCACCTATAAGGCGGCCATCTTGAAACATTTTTCTGTTCACAGAAATCCTCAAGAGGCTCGCAAGGCAGCCTACAATTTGCAATGTGGGGAGGATCAGGCCCCACAAGAGTTTGTGCAAGAATTAAAACGTGCTTTTGCTCAGACCACCAGAAGGGTGTGCACGGATAGCAGAGAATTTATCAATTCGTTTTTCCATGCCTTACCCAAATACATAATGACCCAGCTCGTGAGAGATTTTCATGAGAAAAGATCTTTAGACTGGGTCATTGAACAGGCTACCCGGATCTATGAGGTGCAGAAGCCTATCGAAAATAAAAATAACGCGCCGAAAAACCCCAACACCAACAGCACCCCTGCTGCTTCCAAGGTGGCAGAGGTAAAGGTTGCCCCCATTTTAGATTTGGAGATGGGGGGCCTAAAAACCTGCCTGCACCAAATAATTCACAGCTCAGAAGGCCCTCGGGCCAGTCACAGACAGGGAGTCGAGGAGGTAGTCCCACAAATGGGGTCCCCCTGCTCCCCTGACTATGTAAGTCCCCGCTACAAGGGAAACCAACCAATCCTGGGTTATGTGTGGACTCCTCCAGCCCAAGGGGGGGGTCCAGCCAAGCACCTGACCCGGGGAACTTCCCTCCTAACTTCCTCCAGGAGGGCAGAAATTCTCCAAATCCTGGGCAGAACTTTTTCCCCAGGTATCCACCCAATTTCCAGCCCCAAAATCATCCATCCTTCTTTCCCCAATTCCCTGAGCCCAGACAACCTAATCTGGGAGAGGGGAGGCCAAGGGTGGAGGGGTACCAAAATCTTCCCAACCAGGGGTACTACCAGAGAAGGGATAGCTACCCTTCCCGGGATCAGCCCAGGGGAGAAAATAGAGCCCCATATCAGCCTGAGCGGGTTTCACAACTTGAGCGCCAGGTCCAAAATATGGCACGAGATCTGGGTCACATACTGAGGGCTCAACAGAACCCTCAGATGAGCATGCCACCGCAGAATGCCCCAAACTCGGGACCTGGTGCTCCAGAACAATGACGGGGGCAGCACCCCGATAACCCACCGGTTCCCAGGGAGGAGGCACAAGGGGAAGGGGGTTGTAAAGCCTTGGAGGAAGCTTCCTTCCCAACTTGTAAACAGCCCCTGGAAAACCAGGAACCGGAAACAAAATCTCCTGCCCCTGAAAGCCTGCCTCCCAAGGAGCAGAGGGGGGGTAGGAGAAACAAAGGACCCAAACAGACCCACTTTGTGGAGGAGGTACAGGTCTTCCAAGTTGAGGGGGAGGGATCCTCAGAAGATCCTGGGAAAAGGATCTTCTCCTTCAGAGATGGGGGAACTCCTCCCAAGGAAAAATGGGTCCCAAGGGATGCCAATTCAGACTGGGGAGATGTGGAGACTGAGCTACCGCCGCCCATCATCTCATCCCAGAACCGACAATACCAAAATCCCCTGGTTCAAACCCATCCTGGTGACTGCCTCCAAAAAGGGCGGGGCGGCCCGGAACCGGAACCAGGGGAACCCACCATGGCTCTGATCTCCAGTTGCCAACTTTTTCTTTCAGATTCCCAAGACTCTCCACAGAATTCTGCCCAAATCTCTTCTCTAGCAATGTCCAAAACCAGAAAGTTAGCCCACCAGTTGTCCAAAAATGTGCATTATCTGTGCCCCCTTGAGGAGAAGGAGGGAAGATACTATGCCCCGGTACAAGTACAGGGGCAGGGTACAATTTTGGCACTGGTGGACACTGGATCACAAGCTACCCTTCTGTCCAGAGGGGCCTTTGAGGAACTAAATGCAGGAAGGGGGGAGAATTACCGTATTCCTCTCACCTCTCTTCCTGGACAACTGCAGAACTTTGACGGGAAGGAAACTCCTGCCGAGGGGACTGCAGACTTGGACATTAAAATTGGGCGACACAAGGTGAAACACCCGGTCATAGTAGTGACTCCAGAGGGCACCCCTTGTTTACTAGGGAATGACCTCCTGAGAAGGTTGTCACCCCTAATAGATTGTGTAAACAAGGTCCTCTGGACCCAGACTAGCCGACCAATAAAATTAAAACAGAGTGTCAACCATGTTAGTTTAAACGGCACCTGCCACATGGTTGAACAAAAATCTGACCAAGTAGAATTTCACTTCCAGAACAACCAAACTCCAGACGTGACAGTAATAGCAGTAGGACAACAGACCGGTGATGGGGGGTCCTCTCTATTTCTGAAAATCAACCTTCCTTCCAGTTTAAGGTGGTATTCCACACTGGAAGGAAACACCCTGAAATTCTTTACTAATCCACAATCAGAAACTCCCACTCCTATCGTCCAGAAAGATGTGAAATCAGCTCAGAGCCTGGCTGATGTTCAGCAAATTGGAGAGCAGGTGTTCATCCCTGTCCAGTCAAATGATGGGAAGGACTCTGTTCTCGCTCGAGTGTGTGTGAACAACGGTAAGAGCTTCATCAGCGAAGCCATGTTCCGCCAACTCCCAAAAGCTCCAGCCATTCCCACATTCAAACTGATAGACAAATGGGAAATGGACCTGGAAGCACCTAATTCCAAACATCTCCTGCCAAGCAGGTATATGCTCAAAATCTCCATTGGCAACAAGAGCATAGTCCATATTTGTTGGGGCGTGCGAGACGTCACTGCTGCCTTTTACTTAGGCAGTGACATTCTCAATCGCTTTGCCATTAGTTTGGACCTAATAAACTTCAAAGCTTGGTCCCGATTAGTGGATAATCCCATGGGCTTTGATGATCCAGAAAAAGCATTTAGGTCAGCTCAATTGCTACCTTATGCAGTTGAAATTCAGATCAAAGAGGAAGTCACCATCCCAGAAAGGACCCGACAATTCTCCCTGGAAGTGAAAGTTAAAAGAGGACAAAAATTGCAAAACCCTGATGCTTATATACATCTAAATGCTTCTCTCCAACAGCAAGGGTTGGGGGTAAACCCAACACCATTAGTCAACATAGAACATGACACCATTCCAATAGAGGTGGATAACAGCGACTTAAAGAGTATTACTCTAGCCGCAGGCACCATTATTGGAATGGCGGTTGATGACCGACATTTTTCCATTGATTTAGGAAATGAACTGTTAGGACCAATCCCCAAGGATTGTTTTGACAGTGACAGTGATGACAATACAACACCAGACAGGATTTTTACCCGGCATGGGGGGAACTCCCTGGTGTACACTTCCTGCCCTTATGGTAAGGAAGATGTGACTTGTGACTTCAGGAGGGATGAGGTGATTTTCCAGGTCCATGAGGATTGCCTTTCCCACCTGAGGCCTCCAGTCCAAATCAGCACTCTGACCAGGGACTTCTCCACCCAGCTGGAGGAGGCCGCTGAGATAGCCAAACCAGAAGTCTTTCCAGGCTTCAGGCAGATGGTGGAAGAGAGAGTCAACCTAGCTGATGCCTGTGTGACTCTGGAACAGAAGCAAAAGTTGAAACAAGTTTTCTTGGATTTCCAAGATCTCTTTGCGGTAGACTCATATGACTGTGGTTGCACCGACATCCACACAACAACAATTCCCACGGACCCTGGAATGACTCCAGTGTTTGTGAAGCAATATCGTTTGCCTCTCGCATCCATGGAGTCCCTCACTGAAATAATTAAGAACCTTGAGTCCCGGGGAATAATTCGTCCAATACACAGCACCTTCAATAATCCGGTGCTGGGAATATTGAAGCCAAACGGCCAGTGGAGACTCTGCGCCGACCTCAGGGAGCTCAACAAACGGGTCCATACTTCCCGATGGCCTCTGCCCTACATTGACCAAGGGCTGGCCCAGATCCAGGGGTCACAGGTATTCACTGCAATAGACCTGACCAATGGATACTGGACTGTGCCTGTCAGTAGGGAGGACCAATACAAGCTGGCTTTTACCTTTGGGGCCAGCAGTACACATGGACCCGGACTCCCTTCGGATACCTCAACTCCGGCAATGAATTCAACATTTTCCTACACAAGGCCATGCCCGACCTGGGTGCAAGGGGTAACCTGGCTTATGTAGATGATGTCCTCATCAAAAGTTCATCTGTGGAGGAACACATAGCAGAGATCCGTTATGTTCTGACCCAGTTGAGGGCCGCCGGAGCAAAACTTTCCTTTCAGAAAGCACAGTGGTGTAGAACCCGTGTTAATTTCTTGGGGCATGAGATTACTCCTCAGGGTCTCTGTCCCCAGGAAAAGAAAGTGGAAGCACTTCAGAAACTGAAAGACCCTACAACTCTGCGGGAACTAAGGAGCCTCCTCTGACTGACTAATTACAGAAGAAAGTTCATTGAGGGCTACGCAGAGATCACCAGACCCCTGATTCATCTCCTGAAGGGGGGGGTCAAGTGGGAATGGGGTCCAGAACAAGCCGAGGCAGTAAGGCAACTCAAAAGAAGCCTCTCACAAGCACCCTGCCTAGCTTACCCTGTCAGAAACAAGGAGTTCTTCCTGGAGACAGGGTTCTCTAATACGTGCTTGACGGCAGTATTATACCAAAAGCATGACAAGGTCAATAAAGTAATCTCCTATGCGAGCAAAACTTTATCCTCTGTGGAGGAAAAATTCAACGATTGTGAGAAGGCACTCCTGGCAACGGTGTGGGCATTGAAGAATTACCGCCCGTTCATCCATGGGGAACACATCATAGTGGAGACTCCACACCAGCCTCTGCAATATCTCCAAAGTGACAGAATCCGGGCCGGAAATGTGAGTAATTCCCAAATTACTTCCTGGATTCTGTCAATGCAAGGCTTTCCTGTGGAGGTCAGATATGGCCAAAACAAGAAGAGTCCCCTTGCGCAAGGTCTGGCTGACTTGCATGATTGTGCCAGAGAAAACTGTCTCGAGGACGAAAGTCTAAAAATCAAGGACAACATGGAGGCATACCTTAATTCCCCACACAAAGTCTTTGAAGAGGACAAGTGTGAGGGAATGCCCACAGTTTATGTGGATGGATGCTCTTACCATGTTGACAACAACGGGGAGAAAGAACTGGTGGACGGCGTAGGGAATGCATGGGTGAATGAGTCCCCAGAACCCTCTGCTGGATACAAAATTGGTCCCAGAAGTAGTCAGGTGGCAGAATTGATGGCTGTGCATCAAGCCATCCTCACTGCTGTCCAACATCAACTCCACGAACTGGTCATAATCACAGATTCTGATTATGTACGGAACGGGTTCGTGGAGCACCTGGTTAATTGGAAAACCAGAGGCATGTTATGTGCTAACAACAAACCCTTGAAACATGGGAAGTTGATCCAAAACATTGATGATCTGGTCACCTCGAATGAGATGACCATCTATTGGAAAAAGATCAAGGGTCATTCCAAAGTAGAGGGGCCAGACAAAACTGGAAATGACTTATCTGATCAGCTGGCCAAAACTGGGGCCATCCAAGGGGATCTAATTGAGATTGAGTCCCTGTTGGGGGAAATCCAGGTCACTGCTATCACTAGGTCCCAGACAAATGCTCACAATGATCTTTCAATTGCACAATGGAGTAAGGAGACCCCTGATGCTGATTTGATTACCGCTCAGAAGGGGGATCCAATAATTGGTAAATTTTACCAACACATTGAGGACCCTGAGAACTTTCCCCTGACGGATACCGATTACAACGGGAAAGAGGACCTTAGAGTGTTGATGAAATGTCCAAAAATGTTCCGGATCCAAGACGGTTTGTTGGTAAGAAAATCCCAAGCTGGCCATGATCAGTGGGTGGTTCCTACCTCCTTCCGAAGCCTGATGTTAAGTCACGCCCATGATGCGGCTACCACCGGTCATAGGGGGTTTCATACAACACTTGAGATCTTAAGAGAGGTTGCCTACTGGCCACACATGCGCCAGGACCTCAACTAATATTTGAAGGGTTGTCTTGTGTGTGCACAATTTCAGCCAACATCCCTCACACACTGGGCGCCTCTCCAAAAGAGGGGAATGACACTCCCATGGTCAGATTTACAAATCGACTTTGTAGGCCCCGTGATTCGCTCCGCTGGGGGGAATAAGTACATGTTGACTGTGACATGCTTGTTTACCAAGTGGGTGGAATGTCTCCCAGCCCCAAACTGCAAGGCAGAAACGGCAGCTGCCTTGATGATTAACCACATCTTTTCCCGTTTTGGTCTACCTCAAAGGATTGAGTCAGACAGAGGTAGCCACTTCACCACTGAAGTGATGACAAAGATGTGGGAGATACTGGGGGTCAAGAGAAAGCTACACATTGCTTACAGGCCAGCTTCTTCTGGAGCAGTGGAATGCTACAACCGGACAATTGTGAGCATCTTAAAAAAGTTTGTGGCAGATTCGGGGTCAAGTTGGGATATCCGATTACCTCTGGTCCTAATGGCCATCAGATCTACCCCTTCATCTGCAACCAAAATGTCACCATTTGAGTTGATGACTGGACGCAAGATGGTGCTTCCTCAGCATTTGCTCTACAGAACCCAAGAGCAAACGTTGATGAATGCCTCCACAACTCATGAGTATGTGGAGAATTTAAGGAAACACCTTCAGCATGCTTTTGCCTATGCTCAGCGGAATCTAGAAAGATCAGCCGAGAGCATGAAGACCCACTATGATTTAAAAACTACCCGAAAGGAATATAAGGTGGGTGATCGGGCCTATCTATACAATTTCCAAAGGAACCAGGCCAAACAGCGAAAATTCTTGCCTACATGGAAGGGACCCTTTGAGATTATAGACAAGATCTCCCCTGTGGCCTACAAGATCCGCATCCCCAAAGGCGGTTTGGCAGAGGGGGAAGACAAGTGGGTCCACATAAACCAGTTGAAGTGTTGCCATCCCAGGCACACTTTGCAGCAACTGGAGGAGTCCTCGGTAATCCCAGAGGGTACCGCTCCAGAGTAATGCAATTCCAACCCTAAAAGATCCTACATATAGCCTATCAAATTCTGTGTTTCTCAAGTTTATGTGTTCCTGTCTCTTAATTTAAAAAAATGTGCATGTTCATATCTGTTGAGTTCTAAAATATATATGCCACCCCACTATATCAATGGTGGGGGAGAAATGTCCATGAATAGGTATTGCCGCTCTTCCTTTGTCGTCCTAGGAGAAAGAAAACCTGGAGACTGGCCAAGGAGGACGATCCGGAGACCGGGAGCAGAGACCCGAGGGGCCCGGGGTACCGCCCAATCCTCCCATCAGGACCAGCAAGGAGAACTGATTGATCGACTGGAGGGAGGAAAAGATGCTGAACTGTGCCATTGCAGAATTGGAAGAAGATTATGCGGACATACCAAACGTGGGTCAAAACCTCCTGTGCACTCGACTCCCCATCGACTCAAATTCAAAGTGCAGTCGCATGGGGGGGCTTTGTTGGGTGTCCTGACCCACGTTTGAGCTATCATGCTGCAACATTTGGTGCTGTGGGCTTAGAAAATACAAGATGGCCAAAAAGCCCACATGTACGCCAGAATAGGAAAACTGTGCAGTACTGGCATGGAAAACATCATGATGGCCAGAACTTCCCAGAAAATGCACAGGGAAATGCATGAAGAATAGGCTGCCACCCATTCTTGCCTATGTTGTGAGCACAGGAAGGCACTGCCTAAAACCACCATTGGGCTACCCACACAGTAGCCTGAAACCATTGCAAAAGGGGCAATGCTGATTGCCAAAAGCAACCCACAACTATTGGGAATTCATTCCTTCAACGGGCACAAAATTATTTTACTGCAGAACCACACCAGTGCCATGTGCTGAACCTGGATAATATACTTCCATGTAAAATCTCTTGTTTGAAATGCATTCATTCAAGACTGATCCAAAAAATGGACGCAGTACCGATAAATACCTCAAGGCGGCGCTAGCGGTCTAAACTCTGACAGGGAAACTGCATGTCAGGAGTTGCAGGAGAGGCCTTTACATCAAAGGCTGGGAGTTAGTTAAAATCTTAACCACATGCTGTTCCCAGAAGACAATCTGATTTGATTAACAGGCCAAAAGGCTGGGAAACCTCTCACCTCCAGAGATTCACACCAGGAGTTAGAATCTCACATGACCCCTTGACTGATAGAAGGCAGACTGGCTGGCAGCCTCCTGGAGACCACACAATAGGCTCTTGCACTTGAATACAATATGTTGATTTTGACTGTTTCCTGTCAACAAAGGCCTGCCTGCCAGCAGATGCATGGTTTCTGACCCCCCCAAGTTTCTAGGAGGAGGAGACTAACGCTCTGAGAGCTGAATTGCAGTAAAAATACAGTTTATAAAAATACTGATAACTCTTTGTAATCAAATGACAGGAATTTATAACTTTGAGAGCCTTAATTTAAAAAATGTACCTTCGATCCAAGCCCAAACTCCAATTTGTGCGATGTTCTGGGGCAAAACCCCGCTATTTATTGACACCACAGACACTGTATTTAAGCTAGAGATATGGGAATTTACTGGAGTAGGTATGGACAGCCTGTGTATATGTGTATAACTTTTAATGAAGAACCAAGGTTGCATAACCCACTAAAATCGAAAATAAGTTGCCATTTTTGAATGCAAGCCCCCAGGAAGAGCAGATTTGGGACAGAGACTACCTCATGTGATAGGTAATATGTACATGCAATGACAAACCACTATGTATTTGAGAAATGTGTATTTTGATCAAATATAGATTTGTGTGCAATTTGACAGGGGAGTGTCCTTTCTGCAGGCCATATAATGACATCGCTCTGACACTCCACTTCTTTCCCCCAATCAAGAGAGAAAGGAAAGCTTGACCAATGATAAATTGAGAGAGGGGCTGGATTAGTGATGCTGCGCACACACCCGCTTTCAAAACATATAAAAGGAACATTGAAACCCAGGTGGAGGGAATTGAAATCCATTTGCTGCAACGCGCTCTGCCGGACCACACAACATCCAGAAGGCACCAGATCCAACACTTAGACTTTAAAACTCCAAAGAACTTGATCCAGAACTCAAAGTAAGGGCCTAAACCCACAGACTGAGAAATCTTCTCAGCAGGCCTCAGCATCCAGCAAACCTAACCAACTATCAACAGCCGGGCGAGCTGTTTGAATTCCCTGCCTGGAACATTGCCGGGACCGGTAGCAGTGTCCAGGAGCCGTGCAGATCAGCGCTGCCTCCGGAGAAAGTGGGACAAGGAGCCGTGCAGACTGGTGCTAGACCAGACCAGCAGAGCCCAAGATCCAGGAGCAGTGCCGGTGACCCAGAAAGCAGAGCTGTACTCGGAACCGGAGACTAGATCGCTGTGAAGTGCTGTGCGCAGTGACCGGATCCGTGACAAAGTTGCCTTCCTGTCCAAAATCTCTTGTGAGTACTCAGCAAAACTCAGAACATATCCCTTAGTTTAATATAATATAATTCAATCTATTTAACCTAGGTAGAACTGTCACCTGTCATTTTCTAGCTGCAAGCTGTAACCTGTCGCTTTGAACTTTTAAAACCGACTTGCTACTCCTTATAGTGCCTCCGTAATCACGATTCACGCACTCGCGAATTTTACCGCGATTTGCGATATGGCCTGATTTCAGCCACCTGTAAAAATCAGCAGCTTTTGCCTGAACTGCTAAAATTTTGTTTGCCTCCTAAGAACCATCCCTGAATCATTGCTAGAGTGAGCCTGAACTAATATTAACTAGATACCACTCACCCTGAACCTCCTGAAGGGAATTAAAAGCATTTTCAGCATATTTCTCACTGCATTGTCACCATATTCAAAGCATTTTGCCTGTGTTTCAAAACTCCTATCTGTTGTATAAGCTGCTGGGGGGGAATTGAACTGAATTCTATTTGATTGCATTCCTAAGAACTGTGTGCTCTCATCTTCATCTCCTTACATTGCATAAAGGGGGGGTGAATTGTCCAAGAAAATGATTACATTGTCTTTTGCTGAAATCCTATCAAGTTATTTTCTGTACTGCATTTTCATTCCACATTGCATCTATTTGAAACCATAAAAGTATTGTTGCTATCTTATCCATCCTTTACCCACTCATCATTGATTATAAAGAAGTGTGCTAGTGCCAGACTATCCATTATTCAGATTAAGTGTGATATTCAATTATTAATTCATTATAAAAGTGTGATATATATATATATACTGTTTAATTATTTTTCAATAAACCTTTTAAACTTGCAAAACAGATCTACTTCTTGGCTCAGTGGGGTCAGGGGGATTCTAAGAGAGGGGTGTTATACAGGGGTTGTCATCCAGAATATGAACCTGGACATAAAGATATATCAATAAGGGTTTTTCATTCAGTATCCTAGGCTAGGCATTGACTTGGCTGTAGTGCTGTATTGAATCTTCTTACAAATGACTGAATGGAGAAAAACGTTACTCATGCCTACAGCCCAAACCGCTTGATGGATTTTCACCAGATTCACGACAGGAGTGGCAGCTTGGTCCTGAAACCGTGCCTTTGTAAATTTGGTGGAAATCCGTCCAGTACTTTTTTAAAAAACGGGCAAAATGTAGGTCCAAATAAAAATGTGATATCTGGCTCTGCTCCGCAGACCCATTTCCCTGTTCAGTTCGTGGACAGGACTCCGATTGGTCCAGAGGGCTACATGATGTCCACGGACATCGGATGCGCCCACTGATTGGATGGTGAAAAGCGTGCAGTGCGTCAGATATTTGGAAACACCTGCCATGTTGGATTCGCGGACATTCGCCGGTGTCCGCAGGCATTTCAGTAAAAACATATAAAAAAACACATTACACTTGTCAAACTTTTCAAACAATCTCTGGGGAGGTGAGGGGTGATTTGGATGTGATGGGATATGGCCATAAGAAGCCAACAAACTGGTATTTTTCACCGTAAACGTCTGCGAGCGGTCCAGATGTTTGTGAACAGTCCTGTGAAGTTCAGGGACACTTCAGATGTTCAGGAGCGGTTCTTGGATGGCTTATAACTTTGGCACCACTCAATGAAACTGCATGAAATTTTGGAATTCCATTCTAGACCTGGTACTGGACCTGGTACTGGACCTGGTACTGGAAGGCTGTTCGAAGTGTGGTGGGAAGTGGGGATGAAATCAGAGGGGGTCCCAAAATAATGTAAAGTCTTATTGATGTGGTACCATTTGACAAATCTGCACAAATGTTTCCAAGACGATTTTAAGTCTAGATATATATGTTCTTGCAAAGTTTAGTGGGATTCTGTCAAGGGGGGGGCAACATTAGAGGGGTGTCCCAAAATATTGTAAAGGCTTATTAATGTGGTGCCATTTGACAAATCTGCCCAAAACATTGCAAAACGATTTTAAATCAAAATATATACATGTCTTTGTAAAGTATGGTGGGATTTGCTCAGGAGGGGGCTAAATTAGAGGGGGTCTCAACATTTTTAGATGGCTTATAACTTTGCTGCCGTTTGACGAATGTGGACAAAAGTTTTCAGAAAGATTATAAGTCTAAATGGATTTTGTCAAGTTGGGGGCTAGGTTAATGTTGCTAACAAGATGTCAGGAGTGATTGTGTAATGTTAAACATGTAATAACTAGCTAACAATTCAAGAATTACTACACACTTGTGCTAGTACAAACAGTACATATGAAGACCCATAATGCATACAAATCAGAGGCACATACAGGGAAACTAAAGTAAGGAAGAAATGAATTGTGTGCTTGAGGCCTGCTATTGCCCCATGTATGTGCACCATGAGCTGAGACCAAACCCTAAGGAAAGTACTTTAAGAACATATGATAAGGTTAACGTCTAGATATCCAGCACCTTTTGAATTTTAATATTCTGAATGTCAGTGAACAACACCACCTGGCCTAGATATTTTAGTGAACAAAAGAAGTGAGCCACACATGTGATGTCATCATTGATGTCATCAATGATATTTGTGATGTCATCTGTGATGTCCTGGGTGTTAGTCTTAGCAATGCACACTGGTGGCGCGAGTTATGGTTGCCTAGCTTACCATAACTGGTGAATTTCTGAGTTTTTTCGGTTTTACCTGTAACCATAACGTTCCTGTAACAACGTCTTTCCATTGAACATCATAGGTTTGTATCAGTGCATCTTGACCATAACGTCCCCTTAACTAAGTTTTTTCATTGAATATATACATATATATATATATATATATATATATATATATATATATACACACACACATATATATATAGCGCATTATGGGCAAGCAAATATGAGTTTGTTTTTGTTTCGGAATACTGGCATATATTGATGGTGCCAGCAAAGACGTCTATGGGCACAGCCAGCATGAAAATATATTATATTACAGGCAAAGGCATCATGAAAATGCTTTGGCAAATGATCCTGTGGACTATCGTTGACTTGGCATCTATGGGGTTTATTTTCATGTGCTACTCTATAAAACCAATTGCAAACTGTGGGACTTTTTACACAACTGTTATCCGAAAGTGTGCTGTAAAATGCTCCCTTTTAACTTATTATTTAAAAAAATATTCATGGGAGCACCTCTCTCAATACCCTTTAATACCCTTCAATTGGTACCCTTTAATTGGTTCAATACCCTTGTTGCACTCGGTTGCTCCTGCATAATCCTGGGAAACATGTACACCCTTCCAATTAAAAGAAGCCTGATAAGGAAAATAAAGAATTATTCAATTGCTTCCTAGCTATCTTGAACCAAGAGGGTCCGAACTTGAGTTAGGGCGATATCCCCAAAATATTTAGAACAAATAAAAATGCTTTCAACATGCCAGAAAATACACATTCACCATCAACCAGAAAAAACCACTGGCATTCATAACCATATTAACAAGGCTGCCATTAAACCCATAGAAGTTTTAGAAGCCTTCAAGAAACTAGTGAACCCATCCCAAGCGACCTCGTCAGGGCAACCCAACCAAGAGCTGATGGAGAAGATGGCTTCCTTCTTCGCCGCCAAAGTAGAAACAATCAAATACTCCATCCCCATGCCAAAAATCCAGCCGATCAAGCACACATCACCCTCTCATATCAGTGCAACCTTCAAAGAATTCCAACCATAGAGGATACACTGTACAACATGAAGCAAATAACATTTTCTAAGACCCATTGCTTCCCCTCCATACCTCACCTGACTAAGACCTTGCCTCCCTCCCTGGGCACACCCCTCAATTAAATATGCAAACTATACCGATGCACAGTTAACCTTCCAGCTCTCCTGAAGAAAGCAGTAATGCCCCTACTGAAAAAACAGTATTCTATCTGAAAGTCCTTGCCAACTACTGCCCGATATCCACCCTGCATCTGCAGGAATATTGCAAATAATCGCCACCCATTCCACAACCAGTAATCTGGCTTCAGGCATAGTAAAGACAGATAGCTCATTGCTAGACCCCAGAGAAGATACTGTGATTAACCTAGATGTACACTGCCTAGCTTACATAATTCTACTGGACCTGATCACTGCCTTTAACACCCTGGACTATAACACCTAGCTGGCAAGACCAGAATCCCACATGGGAACCCTAGCATGGATACCTTATTTCCTAACAAACCACAGAGCCACAGAGAAATGGAAGCTTTTTATGTCAAATCCTTTCAAGCTGTCCTGTGGAATTCCACAAGTGTTGCCACCCTATCAAAGGCTCTGCAACATCTACACCGTCTCCCTGCCAGCAGGCATCCTAGAGTTTGTTAATATGGCATTCAGTATCTGGGCCAACAACATACTTTTTAGAATCCCCCCTGTGCCACAACTTAGCTCACACAGGCATCCAAACCCTTTGAATGCATGTTGGTGGTGTAAGCATGGATGACAGTTAGTCAACTCACGCTGAAAACTATGTTTACCTAAATTCTCATGTGTACCCATTTGCCTTCAACTGTCATCCCAACCTTTCGCTGTTGGATGCAATTCCTGATGCACTACTAGCCGCCATAATCAGATTCTCAAGGTCGCCTTGGACCAACACCTTCATTTCTCCCACCATATCTCATCCATAGTGAGTAGTGGTCACCACACTTTGAGCTTACAGCAAATGATTCTTGCAATGCTTTCAATGAGTAACAGACTTCAGCTGGTCCATGGACTCCTCTCATCATAACTCAACTTTTGCAACAGCCTTCTGATTGTTTTTTATAAGAAAGACCTGTCAAGATCCATGCAATCTCGAACATCTGTTGTTTGAGCTGAAATAATAAGTGGTTGTTACAGGGGCCCTGAAAAAAATCCATTGGCCACAGATACACCAATGTACAGTCTAACGTCTCCTATATACCTAGGAAAGCTTTTGTGGAACCATGGATCCACATATGTATCTGACAATCAGTGCAAGTACATTCCCAGGTCGATCCAGCTCAACTAACAGCTCAACGAACAACTTAGCATGAACATCTTTCACAAAGACTAAATATAGGAAGAGAAGACTTGCAGTGTCCAGCCTGATCTTTACAACTCCCTTCCCATGAATCTGAGGGCTTGAGCCAAACCACCTTATTTAAAAGAAGGGCATAGCCCTCCACGCCTTCTTCAACACGCTTACCTGAACATAGCTACACTTCACTTTAGAAATGCTTATGGTCATAAATCCTGATTGGACCCTGCATGTCTTTCAGCCTTGTTATTTGCCCCTAACGTTCAAATGATTACATTAATCTGCGATGATGGTAATCAAAACTCACAAATCAAGCTGGAATAGATTTTCTGTTCTGTTAAACGACAAATTAAGCGGGTAAATATAAGCTGTATATTTAAGAGGTGTGAGGGATGAACTGCCCATTGCTGGTCGTGGGTGACAAAAAAGTTTTTGTCACTCCACTGCTAAAAACCTAACCTATAACCCTCCTGGTTGTAAGCTACTTAATTAAAAGCTGGCTTTTCCTTTAGAATAATCAAATTCAATATTGAAGCAAAAAAGAAATCAGTCAGATTCAATCTATCCAATTTTGATGCATTTATGTGCATGTAATGTAGGTGAGAGGCGTACAGTATTGCCAGGGATTATGGGAATCCTCTTAATTTTAAGATATTGTAAAATCCTAGAAAATGTCTATTGTTTTATTAATCCTGCTCAATCCCTCCTTCCTTTTTCCTTCCCACCATCTTTGATGCTCTGATGTTTCTGCGTACATGCAGAGTGATACAAAACACAAAATAATTACATTCAGGGGCTAACGTTGTTAAACCCGTCTTCCACCATTTTGAGGCTACAAACAGAGTCATAGAGATTAAGAATTTTGCACGGCGAAAGACCCAAAAGGAGATGTGACTGATTTATCCAAAGGGAGGAAAGCGCTTAAGGCATTGATGGAACCTCTGCATACAAAAATAGATGAGGTTAATAAAACAGTCTCCACAAATGAGTCCTTACTGGGTATGATCAATTTGAGGCTGCATGGAATTTAGATCAAGGAGCTTAAATTTGCCAGAAGAGATTTGGAAAGCATAGAACCACTGCTTATGTAACATACTGAGTTCCATTATTGCATACGTCATCCTCTGCAATTGGATAGCAAGATGGAAAGAATGGAAACTGTGAGTAGAGCACGGTATCTAAGGTGGAGGTGCAATATTGGAGGCTTCTGATGATCTTCACTCTTTAGTGGCTATCTTCTATTCGCAAGAGGTGAACCTGGGTGCTGAGGGGGCTCCAATTCTTTTCACTATGGTGCTCAGGCTGCTATCGAGGGGTCCAGAACAATTATTACCACATAAGCAATACACAAGGTCGATATTGAAAATGGTGACAATAAAATAAATTAATTGCAAGGCCATTGTGTACCTTTTTCTCAGACCAGTGATGCGAGACGCTGGGCAGCAAGAACGAGCGGTAAGATTTTCAGAAAAAAAGCTTTTCAAGTTGGGAGCAGATTCAACAGCTGCCATCCGGTGAGGCTGAATGTGTCCCACAAGCAACAGATTTCTTTTGTTGTCGTGAAAGCTGTCGGACATTTCAGAGAAAGTGTGACCGAGGTGATGTCCATCCAAGTCTTGAACTGTCATGAGTAGCTGTTTTTAACAATTGCCTTTTCAACATTACGTGTTTGTCCCCCAGGGTAGTTTTGTTAAATGTCCTTGCTGTTTATTGTTCTTTAGGACATTGTTATGCACTCCAATCATTGTATCCCTATTTAGACACTTATGTAATGGCCTGACCTGAGTAGGTGTTTGTTTTTACCAGGGCTTTTAGTGTCCACTTTCAAGGTGACACATTCTACTCACACCCACTCAGGGATACTTTAGCCTACAATGGACTAATTAGGCAGTATCTTAAATGGTCATAGATTGTGGATAAACAAAGAGTGCACTGATTGTAGAAAAATGTATCATATGTCCTGTGATGGTGATTTTATAAAGATGTGATATTTACATGTGCCTTTCACCATAAAAATGATTAAAACCAGATACATACTGTGCCGGGAGTCATTTATCTACTGAAATTCCTCTGTTTGGCATGTGGTGTACTCTCCCTTAGGAGCAAACCTGTCTTAAAACTTCACTGAAACCCTTTTGCCCCCTTATTCGAATTGGACAAAGAAAAAGGTGAAAAGTTGTAATTTAAATAGAATTGAATAAACAAAGTTGCATGTCCAAAAAGAAACAAATAAGCTGACTGCAATTTTAGAGAGAGCGCTGAGGAAGCTGGATATAGAACTACTTGGCATAGCCTAGGTGCGGGAAAGGGGACACAATGCATGCTTATGAAAATGTAGGTTTTTGTTTGTGGAGTTTAGAAAAGATGTGGACTACTTCCATAGCAGTTAGGTGATTTCATGATATGATATGATAGTTTTTTTATATAGCGCCTATTCACAATGTGTTTCAAAGCGCTTCGAGGCAAGGAAAGGAACAAGGGAAAAAACAATTACATTCTTACAGGCCATGAACAGTAAGGATGTGAAATTAACTATCGTACTAGGCCTGACGACATTTCAGATAGTGCAAGAGCTAAAACATAGATAAGGAAGGGAGGGGGAGAGTGGGAAGGAAATGGAAACAGACAGGCGACTACCGTACTAGGCCTGACGACATTTCTGGTAGAGCCGGAAAAAAAACAAGAGGTGAGGGAGAGGGGTGCAGAAAGGTAGGGGAGGAACAAAACAAGCGACTATCATATTAGGCCTGACGACATTTCAGATAGTGCTGGAGAGGGTTGGGGAGGGAAAAAACCAGTAAGGGGAGGGAGGAGGAGACAGACGAGGTTGCTATCATACTAGGTCCAGGGACAATTCTGATAGAGTAAGTGCATAGAAGAAAGTAAGGGGAGAAGATAAGGAAAAGGAGAAGGGAAAGGAGGAGAGAACAGAGAGTTAGCAGTCAAAAGAGTGGAGAAGCAAGAGGGGAGAGTGAATACAATTGCAGAAGTCAGTAGTAACACATAATGTTGCAAGCCAGGACACAAGATGAAGATGGGAACAGCATGATTCAGGAGTACACCATGAGTACAAGATGCAAAAGAAGTTCAGCATGAGAGTTGAGAGAGGGTGACGCACCATGAATGAATGAAGTCCATAAAAGTCAAATCCAGCATTGTCCACAAGACGGTGATGGTGAAACCAGAATGTATCAGGACAGACTCCTGCAGAAGTAGGCTTGAGGGGGGAGCAGGGTAGAAGAATCAAGCAAAACAGCAACACCTGTGTGCGAGAATGGGGGGGCACAAAGGAACATCACGGGGGGACCAGAGGGAGTGACACATGTTACTTGTCATCTGTTATAAGATTTCCACACAACGTCTTCATTCTTCCCTAAAGATTTTATTGAAGGTTATTGGAGAAGAAAACAGGAAATTATAGGAACATAATATGAATCAAGTCATTAGAACAAGCATTCTAGCAAAATATATCATCCTACAACAGCATTTGAAATCATTCATATACATTTTATTTTAATCTAAACCCCTTCTGCATATATTATAAAAATAAAGCAAAGCTGCATACTCTTCTGACTCAATGTCAGAGATCAAAATATAAATTAAAGGGGTAAAGTGGCACAAGGGACCAAAGAGAAAAGCAAATTGAGATCATTGAAAGGGGCGAGTTGTAAGAAGGAGACAGCACTGCTTAATGTGAAATGAAAGAACACAATTTGACAATTTGATTAAAGAGAGTGAGCATCAGACCTTGACCCGTGAGTACAGGAGAAGAGACAGGACACACATGATTCAATTGAAAGGGATCTCACCTATCCGCACAACTTCCTGGATCCCATCTCCCCATCTCCCTATCACCTTCAAGTACATCTCTAACAATCATGACAGCATTTCTTGAATAGTTTTTAGACTGTCTTCCATTCCAGAAGAGACTGTTTTTACAGCACACTGGCTAAAATCATTGAGCCAAGTTTCCCATTGAAGACTCCTGTTTATAATTCAGTGACCTACCAACCCTCTCTTTGCGCGAGACACTGCCCATGGACTACACATCATCTCTGCACACTTGAAGCATGAAGTAGTCCCAGCAAGACATCTAACCTTAGTTATTTGCTCAGAATACATTTTTTCTATCAACATTCTCTTTCCAGTTGTCTTCCAGTACAAAACCAAAACATTACACAAACCCTTCAGTCTTGAGAAATCCTATTGGATCTTCATGATGGTTTGAGAGAGTACTTGTAAAGACTTGATTACAAACATATTTTAGGTAGCGAAATGTGTAAGATTTCTGCAATTGTTTTTTAAATTCTTTGCTATTGCAGGTAACCGCTATCAGCCATACCAAATGGCCACAATGCTCAAATTAAGAAAGGAGCTCAGTAGGGTCAATTCCCCACAGTCCGTTTGCCTAAAGAAGCAGTTAAACACCTATGTTTTTTTTTAAATCTTCTACTGCTGAAGTTTACCTGCGCGAATAGTTTCAAAATTGTTTACCACTACTTGCTGTGGTGGTAAATATGACTCTACTCTTAGTCTTTATTCATTGAGTTTATAGGACTCATTTTGGGATTTATAGGAGTTGGCATAGGTGATAATTCTGCCTTCAATAATTCCTCAATTCTCTAGGAGTTAAGGGGGGGGGAGAACCCAAGACATATGTTACAGATTTTAACTCCACTTCCTCAAGTCTGAATTTTGCTTAGCATTAAAGTGGTGATAAATCCATTAAGCCCCGTATGATTTCGGCAGTTTGCTGCAAAAATACTGCCAACCTCGGTTTATTGTCCTGACAGTAAATCCCCCAAGATGACAAGTGGTGGTAATGCAGTGTTGGTCCCTATACATGGTGACGATGGTCACCATAGAACCCTCTTGGGGATTTGGAGGAATGTTCACATGCCATAATCGCACCTGCGATAATTCCTTATTTTTTTGGCAATGAAGTGGAGGAAAGACCCCCCAGTCATATGTCTGGGGTCTTTTCTCCACTTCACCACCCAAATCAGAATTTGATAACACACTTAAGTGACAGTAAATCTTTAGCTGCCACTTTTGAGAGAACTGCTAAACTTGTAATTAAGCCTGGCATTTTGCAAAACATCAAATATTACGTTGTGTTACACATTGGATCAAGGATGGCCAATAAACAGCCAGCAAAGTCTGATGTTTATTTGAAGTTAATACACTCTGGATTAACTAATTGAAATGTGGAAGGAAATAGGTTTTACCGAAACTGCCCCATATGTAACAGGAACATCTCACCCTATTCCTTTTCCTGCCCATTACATGCCGTGTGTGCGTATGGGTGTTCTGATTTGCTCACTTTATCTTGATAGTTACAGTGCTTAAGTATTTTATGTTAATTCTGAAAAATGTATCATATGTTCTTATGTTGCTGTTCTAACCGTAACTGGTGGTTTGTTAAGATCATTCTGCTTGTTTTTGCTTTCTTCTGCCTGAATAGATTTGTTAAATAAAAAAGAACCAGCACCTCCACAAGTGTTCTAGCCATATTTAAATGTACTTGTCCACGATTTTGTATTTATTGATCAGGAGGATGGCGAAAGCCATGATGTTCTCAATATGGAATACGACCCTGGTCTTAATAGAATATCTGCATGTTGAAAATGGGTAAGTCATGCAAAAAAGTATTAAATCTTTGTATATTTCAGGTGTCATTCAGCCATCTTTCTGGTTTGCTGCCTTTTCTTCAAGACCTGTGGATCAACGGCTACAACTCCCCCCAAACCGAATATTTTACTGATCATAGCAGACGATCTCGGTATTGGGGACATTGGCTGCTACGGCAATGATACCATCAGGTACATGCAGTTACTACGAAGAACAGATGTATGACCTATACAATAAGACCTTTTCAAAGGGGATGAATATCGCTAAATATGAATTGTCTTGCATACGGCTCATGTAGTGGTCTCATTTCACTATATCCCTAAAACATGTGATGTAAGCATTGGACTTAAAGTTCTATATGTAATCATGTGACTAGCATCAATGCATCTTTTTCGATCTGAGCTATCCAGTTTACAGTAACTCTGCTGCTTAACCATTCATGGTTCAAAATGAGTTCAGATGTCAATCCATGTGGTTATACAAATGCTACCTCTCGCATCAATTTACTTCCATAGTTATACTTAAAAGTAAGCTTACCTTGGTTGGGACACAAAGTCATGGTGCATTGTAGCAGCTAGTATTTAGAGTACTGTTAAACACAGCCATCTTTTAGCTAGTCATTGCAAGTCATGAGATAGCATTTGAATGGTCATTTAGAACAGATCAGTGAATGTGCATAACTTTATTAGGTTGATCTAAGTTCTTATAACAATTTTTATTTTTGGTATCTGTTTGCTAAAACAAATTAATTATATTGTTTTGTCCAAACCAAAAAAATCTAAATCTATTAAAAGCCGGGAGACTGACCTGTGTCACAAAGCCAAGATGGATCATCATCAGAAAGCCACACAGTTATACTATAGTAACGTTTATTCAGATCAATTTCAATGGTGCATCAATACAAGTAAATTCCTATATCAGAGGACCTCTTTGTGATTACTACCAGGGAAGATCAAAAAGGTGGTTCCTTTGGTGATAGGCCCATTAACATCATATAGGATGACTTCTCTTCAGATTTAATAAAACGTTGTTGGAAGGTTTCATATCCCTGCCTGCAGTGTTTCTTCCATATGTGTATGGTTCTTTCTGGCTCTCTGTTATGTAGATTCACTATGTTGCTTCTTGCCCTAACCTTCATGGAAACGCCTTGCCTGGAATTTGTGTGTAATGTGTGACTGCATGGCATGCATGGTCCGCGACAGAAACTAGACTGGTTTAATGCTGATACAAGTCACAAAGCTGCCAAAAAGGGGATGTCACACTGAGCTAGCCTGAAGAGATCCTCACCCTTTCTTCACCAGCTCCTTCTCTACGGGTCCTGACTCCTATCCCCAATAACCCATCCAATCTACCTCCTTGACAAGTGATAAAGTTCTTAAGCATCAGACAATCTCTAATGCACCTCTGCTCTTCTCATTTCACCACTTCTATGCTCCCATATCTCTACTCTTCATAAACACCAGGGGGACATAGGGTGCATCTGCTTCTCCTCAACTCCTCTCTCAATGTCCTCTTCTGCCTACTCAACTCCAATGGTTTCCTCTTTTGTAATATTTCCTCCATCCTCTTACTGAATACACACTTCTCTACGTTTCTCCTGATACCACCTTTAACCTCTTCATGAATGCACTCATCCTCCTCTTATCACCTGTTGTAACCCCAAGCCTCCTTCCTTGCCAATTGCTTCCTCCTTTCCCCACCTCCTCCATGTCAAAACCATTCTAGACATTCTCTTGCTAGCTGCTCCACTGATTTGACCTCTTGCAAACTTTATACCCCTTCCTCCTTCCACTCTACCTCTAGCTCCTCCAGCCATCCCGCCCCAAGATCTCTTCAGCCTTTTCCTCTACAGCCTTTTCCTGAGCTACGTTCTCCCCACCTTCTTCAACAGCTACACGCCTTCATCTCCAGCTATAAACACACACCCTAACCCGCTCTTCCCATTATATATCACAGGGTTCTGGCTCCTCCCCTTTGGGCTGGCCTGAATGTGAGTGTATGCACCTGTGCCCCTTGATACTTTTCATAAACTGATTGTGTCTTCCCTTCTCAGATTTCTGCCTCTACTGTTTTCAATAGATTATTACAGAGAGATGTGACTACAAGGGCCAAGCTTGCTTTAGGACGGTCTGTTATTTTGTATTTCATGGCATGTCAGAGATGCAACACGTGACCCGCCTTCGTGCTGAGCCTCTGTAAAAGTATGATCTAGCAGTCTTGCATCCCCAGAATCTTCATGTCCACTCTCATACCTACACCAAGGCACAAGAGGTGAACTCTGATCAATAAATATTGCACATGCTCAATAATTGGTGCTTGAGAAAATGGGGCAAAAAGGGGCTTTTCTAACATCTGCATATTTCCACTGGGCCCAGTTTCACACAATGTGGCAGCACCTGGTACTCGTGGCCTCCCCACCTTCTCCATTAAGGAACACGCAGGGAAGTTCATCACACACAACCCTCCACTGACCTGTATTTGCCAGCACAGGGGCCCAGCAAGCACCTCTGTACAGAATGGGACTCACAATACAGCAGAACTTCTCAGGCCGATAAGGAGCAGAGTCGACACCAGAGAAAAAAGGCAGGGGATTTGCCTCCAGCTGGTCTGCATTAGCCAGCACTAGGATCCAGGAAGCGTCTCCAGATAGAGCAGAACCCACAACACAACTGAGCCATGTAGTGCTCCTAAAAGAGCAAAGCTGACACCCAGGGATGAAACTGGGAAACCTTCTCACTTGCCTGTCTCCTTTAAATGGCATTAGAACCCAGAAAACTACTCAAAGACTAGGACCCACAAAAAAGTTGAGCCACTCAGTGCTCATTAGGAGTAGACCCACAATTCATGAGGAAACCGGCAATGCCACTAGGCAAAACCCTGGCAAAGGGCTGGCATGTTTCTGGCCGTTCTGGACTGAGGAGGATCACATCCTAAATTCGTGTCCATTCATATTAGATCCCTTATCACTCCCTGGGATACCTTTAAGGAGAGTTCTGGCAAGTTCATACTACGTGATCAATTACAATAAAAGATTAATGCTAATAGTTTTGTTCCTGATACGCATTGTTTTTTGCTTCACAGTTGTTTTCATCCACATTTGGCAAGACTGGCAATTATCCAAAGGTAGATGTTGCTGATCTTTAATTATTTTTACAATAAACCACCTACCTGCTTGACCACCACCACCACCACCTTGACTTCATTCTCATGTCACTGCAGTGGCCAAAGGTGCAGATTGTCTCAGGATTTCAGATGACACCTAGTTCAACAACATCGACCATCGACATCTAGAAGATGTGGCATCCATTCCGCATGTGTGGGGGCCTAGCCATATGCGCTGGCCTTCTTGGCTCTGAAGGGCCTCAACTTGGTGCAACTGTATCATACATCTCCCAATTTCCCACAGCTACCCCTACACAAGTTGACATACTCCCACCATGCATTTAAACCTCTCAAAAATGACATTTGTCTTTATGCCTGACCTCCTTACCACCTGACCAACTACAAAGTTCTACTCACCAACCCCAGTTATCCCTTCAGCACTCATATGCCTCTACCCATCAACCAACTGAGTTGCATCCACTTCAATGCTCTCTTGGCAACCTACCATGCTATAAAGGGCAAAATCTTGATCTTGTTAAACCAGATCGAGGTAGCCCATATTGTAGTCTGATTTCTGCAACCCTGTTCTCAATGAGATGCTCACACCAACCTCAACATCATCCTACAAATTGACCCACTGGCAGGGGAAGTGGCATTTTGTTTATCCTTAAAAAAAAATCCATCCTTGTCACCTTGGACGATCTCACTTTCCTTCGCCCTGCCCGAATGTCAGAATCTCTCATGATCACATGTGCCCCCCGTGGTCCACTGACGCATTCCAAAGCCTCATCATCTGCCACCCGAGACTCGGGTGTCTGCTGACACCTTTGCTCAACTCCTGGTTTTAAATTCCAACCTCCCAACATTTGGGTCGGCCAATTCAACCCCCAGATTCCATCTCCTTACACCAACGCATAGAATCTCTAGACTTCAAAAGACTGATATTCAATCCCACACACAACACAGGATACGTTATTGAGATGCTTCTCATCACCATATTCTGAACCACCTTGTGCTCTGACCGCTTCCCGATTGCTTAATGTAATCGTGTAGGTATTGCATTTTCCATTAGCCACCTTTCCCACCTTTCTGAACAATCCAGCCACCTCACCACCAGATGCTGGAAAATGTCTACATTTCCATACCTCTTTATGCCTGACACTGAACTCTACTTCACCCTTACTTTACACCAAACCTGACTTCAAACCCTCCTCTTTGGGCCCACCTCAACATCTCTGTCCCCTTAACCCTTCACAGAATAGTCCTTATTAAAAGAAATACCCCTGAATAAAATCAATAAAATCCAAGTAGCATGGCTCACAGCACAAATCCTGCAAAGCAAACACTAGTTTTGCTCCTTTCAATGTAAATGTCTGCAATGTTACACCCACACAGCCAAAGCTACCTGCCTTTTCCATGGAAGGGGCCACAAAGACCTTATCAGAAATGCAAAGAAGCCCACTTCACTTGGAATATGTTAAGCCATTAACAAACCGAAAAAATAATTTGAAGTTCTTGAAAAACTCTCCAATCCCTTGAACTCTTCCACCCCTCCTAAGCCTTGCGTGCTAAATGTGAAATGGTCTCCATATCCTTTATTGACTCTAATGTTCCCATTATTTCCTCAAAACACTGGCAAGCACCCGCCCCTTCTCTGCTGCACACAATTCAAACTCCCCAAATTGGTCCTTCACTTCCTTCTCCTACATCCTGTCTCCTGATCACCTTTCTCTATGTTCTAAAATCAGAAACCCAGGTTCAACTTTGGAGCTTTGCCCCTACACCTTATTCAAAGAACTCCTCTTTAGTTAATCTTCTCCACCTCAAAGTTCTACCCCCAAACTTCAACAAGCCATCATTACACCCCACCTCAAAAACAGTCTCTTAAAACTACCTTCCCTGGCCCTTTTCTACCAAATAATAGAATCCATTGTAGCCCACCAATTAAGTCCTACAGGGAATACCACAATGTTCGAACTGGCTATCAAGCCAGCTTCTGCCCCCTCAATGGCACATCATCTCCCAACACATCAGCCATGGATAACCTGCACATGATTGCTAATGATGGCAGAACAAATGCACCTTAACCCTCTGCTACATGTTGGTGCCCTTCAATGTGGGCGACTACCATATACTCTTATCCTGACTCTCTGAAATTGGAATCCAAGCGTCTGGCGTACCTCCTTTCTCACTCACATATGGCAAATTGTATCCCTTCTGCCATATCTATCCAGCCCTCAACCCCTTCACTGCAGTGTTCCTACAGGGCTCTTCCCCACCCTCTCCTCTTCAATGTTTACCGATGCCCCCTTCACTTGCTTAATCACACCTTGGATCTCACCTTTTACTCTTATGGTGGTGATACCCTGATGCTTGTAAGATTGTTCAAATTCTCATACTGGGCCCTTTCTCCTCCTCCACCACCCGCTCTACCTGTGGTATACCTCAGGGCTCTATCCTATTGCTTTGGCTCTTCAATATCTATCTCACTCCTTTTGTCCACCTGATTTCCTCCTTCTCTCGTCATTTCCAGTGTTATGCCAATGAAGCACAGCTTTCCTTCAAACTTCCCTCTACCTCCCCTACTTCCTCCTCTCTCATCCCTGACACTCTGTCCGCCATTCAGGCATGGTGTGCAGGGAACAATCTCTGTCTCAATGCCAGTAAGACAGAGATCCTCCTCATCGGGACACCTGTACACTCTTTTCCCCCTACCCTTTGGCCACCTTCTTTGGGTCCTCTGCCCCCACCATCTTGTGAGGCCAAAAACCTCGGGGTCATCTTCGACTCTGCTCTCTCCTTCACCCCTCACATCATGGACCTCTCCAGAAAGTCCCACTTCCAGCTCCACCTCCTCAGAGGCGTTCTGCCTTTTTTCACCTTTCCCCAGTGCTCAATGTCTCTGAGCTCTGCTCCTCCCCAGCTGGACTACTGCAACAGCCTCTTTCTCAATCTCCCTCTCCCCTCTCTCCGCCCCTCCAGCTAATCCAGAATAAGGCTGCAAGACATAGCCTTGTCCTCAAGCAAAGGGACCGTACCTCTCCAGCCCAAAAATCTCTCCACTGGCTCATTGTGGCTGCAAGGATCAAATTCAAGACCCCTCTGCATCACCCACAAGGCCTTCAGGGGTCTAGGATCACGCTATCTCAAACTTTCCCTCCCTAAATACTCCCCTGCTAGAGACCTTCGCTCCTCCAATTGCAATTCTCAGACAATCACACGCTTCTTTATGCAGATCTCTATCCGGGCTGATGCCTCCCTTTAGAACTGCCTCCCTGCCCCTCTCAGACTTGACCCAGACCTCCTTAAGTTTCAGAAACTGCTCAAAACTCTGCTCTTCTCTACCTCTTTCCCTTCCTTGCCAATCACACCACTGCCGATGTGAACATTTACCTGATCCTCATGAAGCTCACAGGATCTCAGGCCCTTCTCCCCCAGTCTTTACCTGCACCCCCGCACTGCATTGCCAGGCGGGTCCCTGTCTGGTGGCTCCACATACCAACCTTGAGAGCTGCCTGTTCTAGCACTTAGCCTGAGGTTCTACTCCTGGCTCCTCTTAGCACTTCCCTCTTGGGCCCTCCTCCTGCACTTGTCTACTCCTCTGCTCCCCCTTTCCATCCTCCTCCCCAGCACATCCCCTCATGAACTTACACGGCTGAATCCCACAAGGCCTAGTAGGAGCATGATTATATATCATTGTTGCTCTTTTGCTTTCTTATACTGTTATTATTTACCCTGTTCTTTTCCCATTTAACCATGTGGCACTTTGAAACACAATTCTGTTGTATAAAGTGCCTTACACATGACTAATCAAATAAATAAATAAATAAATATTCTGTGGGCAACAACTTCCAATGATTGAGACATGATCACCACAGAGTTCTGGGTGAACAATAATTGGCTACAACTAAAAGGAAATAAAATGGAGGTTCTCATCAGAAACCATCACACATCTCTACTGCTCCATCTATTTGGCCTTCACCCCTCCATTTTTACTCTTAACCCTTCCCGTCTGTACAGATGCTCCCCTCTAATTTAAAAATATCTTCCACTTTATCCACCTCATCAACTCCTTGCATCCAGAATTTCTAAAAAAAAACTCTTGTTGGACCCTACTCTCACCAACAACTACCAACAACTACCAAACTGTTCTAAACACCCCTTCTCTACCAAGATAATCAAACCCACTGCAGCCTTCCAACTCCACTCCTACCTGGAAGACTACAGCATTCTGCACCACTATCAAGCAGTCTTCTGACCTCTCAGTTGCATGCAACCTTCATCATTTCAGATCTGGAAAACCCACACATGATTGCTGACGATGGTGGAAAAGTGCCCTAGTCCTTCTCAACCCATTGGCGGCGTCCAATGCGGTTGACTACCAAATTTAGTCTAACTGACTTGGGAATCCAAGCTTCTGTGATTCCCTGGCTTGTCTCCTTTTTCAAAGAGGCTAAACATGCATGGGTTTGCCCGTAGTTTCATGCAGAAGGAATGTGAACTACCAATTCGGGCTGAACTGCCCCATTTGGGTGTGCCCAATCATGATTTGTATATAGCCTTTCCCCTCCTGTAATGACAGCATGAAAAACAATGGTCTGGCGGCTTGCTCAGAGCAATGTCAGTAGTCCATATTTATTCTAAGACTTACTGCCATCACTCAGCGTTATCTCTTTTCTCACTCAACATTGCCTAACTGTCTCCCTGCTGCCCTATCAATCCAGCCTTCAACCCCTTCGGCGCAGTGTGCCTCTGGTCCTCCCTTTCCCCATCCTCGTCAATGTATATCTATGCCGATTTCTCCACTTATCTGCACCTTTGGTATAATCTTTTACTCCTATACTGACAATACCCAGGTCCTTGTGAGGTTGGACAAATCCCCATTTGCTATATTTTTTTTGTTTTGCTATGATTGTCCACCTCCATCACCATCATAAAGCACTGGATGCGCAACAGCTAGCTAAAACTAAACAGTGAAACAAACAAGGTTCTCATCACAAACCACCGCCCACGTCTCTAGCCTCACTCCATCTTGCCTTTGTTCCTCGGGCCTTGCCTTAAACCTCATCAGTAGTGAAACATGTAGACTCCAGTATCAATGCAGATCTCCCCAACCTGCCATATAAATGATGCCATCAGCACCTGCTTCTGTGACCTCCGTTCCATTGAAAGAGTTCTGTCAATTTTAATGTTACCCCACAGAATCATCACAGTGGGGAACCCTTCTAGGCGGAATTATGGGAATGGCACATTCCATGGCCTTCCTTCTTTACTACTTGGGAGACTGTGAAAGGTTTAGAAAGCAGCTCATGTTGCACCTCAGGACTGACAACCACATACCCCTTGCCCTATCATCGCTCCTCTGGCTTTGTGTGCACAAACGGATCACCTTTATATTGATCTGCATCAAGCACCATGCCTTTAACAAGATTGTTGGTTCCCCCTTCCTTTCCTAGAAATGTGATCAATATATTGCCTCCAGACATTCCATTTTGTCATCGAGTTGGCAGTGGAGCCTTGGCTGATCTAGCTTCAAGACCTGGAAATAGCCAACCACTAAGGATCAAGATCTCCCATGTCTACGTAGCACTAAGAACTAGCTATGATAGCAGCTTTTAGGATATTGACATTTTAAAATGGATACATGTGAAGCGAATATGGTTCCATTTCTTTGCAGGGTGGCACTTGCGGCACTGCATTTACTGTGCAGGTGGCTATTTCTATGAACCTACTGTGCTATTGTTGCTTAGACCTCTCTTCCTGGTATCTGTTACTTTGGAAGGGGGGTGCTACCTTCACCTCCCTCCATCCCGCCCTTTCCTATCCTCTTTGTTCAAATGGCAGGTTCCCACCTTCACCTCCGTTGCTGCACTCATCGCCTCTGCACCCCCACTAATCTTAAGCTTTGGTTCTTCAATATCTATCTCACTCCTTTTGCCCACCTGATTTCCTCCTTCTCTCGTCATTTCCAGTGTTATGCCAATGACGCACAGCTTTCCTTCAAACTTCCCTGTACCTCCCCTACTTCCTCCTCTCTCACCCCCACTAATCTTAAGCTTTGGTGATGTACTGATCTCTGCGTCCCCCAATTCCAGATGCCACCCATGCTTCTACCCTTCCTTGTCTCCTACACACCCCTAAGATCCGATTCCCTGCGTCTTGCTGCTTCACCACAAATCTCCCTCTTTGACTTGCCAATGATCTGGTTAAACCTTTTATTAAGTGGTAAAACAAGACTTTTGCTTCCAGCCATAAAACCAGGAACTTGCCATCTTTTGGGAAAAGGCTGGTGAAGGATATTTGAAGGAAGCATTCTTTCATACTTAAAATCCTGATTGGTTTTAACCCTGTTCAAAGGAAAGGAAACAGGCTGTTTAAACCCTATTCGTAAAGGGTCTAGTCCTTAAGTGGGCAATGGTCCTTCTTTGCTGCCCTCCATATCACTCTGTTCCACCAAAAGAACAGGAATCAATGAATATACATTCATCTACAGATACGCTGGTATCCTTAGCATCCTCTGGATGTGGCAACCCACATTCCTCCTCAATGTCTGTTTAGTCAACTCTCCTTGCATTCTGACTCTTCTCCCACTATGGTAGCGAAGGGTACAGAGTTGAGTTCCCCTGTTGTCATCTGCGATCAGATTGTTTACTGTGCTATAGATCTTGTTAATGGACAGCAACAGCAAACCCTTTCTAACACAGGGGGATCATTGCAGAAGCTCAGGTGGAATACCCTTGGGGATAATATGGGCTCATTGTGCGAGGATCTGTACTTTGACTATATACACATGCAACTGTGGACATGCTCTCCCCTCCGTGTATTAATGACCATGTAAGATGAGGTGATAATCATACATGTGAAACAGGCTGTTGCAGGGTTCTGTGCATTTTTTCACCTCAGCATGTGCACAATTACAAATGCATGGTGGGAGGCATTTGCATGGATTCCTGCGGTATCCGCTTGCCTTGAGCAGGTGCAAAAAGAAGGCAGATTCCATAAGGAATCCATATAATTTTACCCGCATGACAGTTGCATATGGGTGTAGATGCTGTCAGATTCCTAACATGCAGAGGTTTGGGGATGCAGAATCATCCATTCCGATTCATGCCCCCCCTGCGCCATCTTACGCATCCATGAAAATGAAATCTTTCATTAAATCATTATTTGCATGCTTTTATGATCTTTTCAGCTCCAACACCTGAGGCACTGTTTTGCAGATTGCATTGTCTAAAGTGTTGGTCGGTTCTGCATGGAGTTTATTACCATTTCTATCATATTATGTTTTGTTATTGGGCTTTGTAACTGTTTTCATGTTCTGAAGACCTTCAGGTTAATGGTTTGAGTTGGGGGGGGCGTGGCCTGCAGGCGATCGATGCGGACGTGAGCCCGTGCAGCTCCGGCAGGCGCCAAATACATCCTGCTTAAATATCCTCATTCTGGCGGATTACGAACCGACTAACGGCTTGGATCGGACCGGCGAGGCGGCGGGTGCTGCCCGACCAAATCTGCTGTTACCATCTGGCTGGGCAACCGAGTACTTCGAGAGGCACAGAGGGCCAGAGCCCCAGGGACCAAACACCTAAAATGCCCACCGCCGCCTGAGAGAGATACCCCTCCAGCTTCTGGAAGTGCAGCAGCGACTTCACGCGGCCGCGAAGCAGAGGAGGCACCAAGACCTGTGAAATAACCTCCCCCCGAAGCTCGATCCGAGGGACAGGAGGTGAGGAGCTACAAACACCCCCCCCGTGGAAAGGCGTATGTCCCCAAAAATAGACTCCCCCCGGGGTCGTGCCGGCGGCGCGGAGTGCGGGATCCAGGAGACGTAGGGTAAGCGACGCACCTCCCACGGACCCCCCTCGTAGCACGATCCCGGGGACACGAGACGGGGAGCAACAACATCCACGTACCGGAGACCCGCAGGGAAGCGTACGACCCCGAAACAGGCCCACGGAGCAGCGCTGAATATGGATCCAAGAGGCGGAGGGTAGGCCCAAAACCCCCCGCCGGAGAACGAGTTTAGCACCCGCAGCGGCCACAACTACGGGTCGCCTCTCTGTCGGAGGCCCGGAGCAGAGGGACTAATTAAGGAAAAGACTACCGGACACCCGTGTAACGGAGAAAGCGGGACTGTATCCGTAACACCCGGCAGGTAACGGGGGCCCCCCTCTCCTCCCAGCTGCACGATCCTCCTGGCTGGACCTGTGACACAGAAGAGGAGATTTCAGGGCTGGGGGTGGCCATCCCCTTTCTGTAAAGACGCACAGGTGCAATGGGACTCCACACATAGTAATCAGGACAGGACGGCCAGCGAACAGCGCGAGGAGCCGGCTGTAAGGCCCTGTCCGGGAACACCACAGCCGCCATTGGGGAGAGAGCTTTCCCCACCAACCACCTCTGCCTGGAGTGGCCTCAATAACCCGCCATGTCAATGCCCATAACACGATACCGGGACACGAGGAGGTAATCCATAGTAGAGACAGAGCACATCCCGGCGAACCGGAGAAGGGTTAAAGCAGAAGGAGGGAGAGCTGTTGATCCTTGCCACCCTCGACCTGGCGGGACCGGTGGAGTAGGCGACCTCGCACCGATTTAGCTACCAAGCTCAAGCTTCATAACCTTCGCAAAATGGTCAAAGACAGACAAAAGAAAACTTCCACACAAAGCAGGATGGACCAGTTTGCGGTCGCCTCCGCCCCAGCTCCGACCGACCAACGCGATCTAACTCCCATTTAGGAGAAGAGGCTCTTTCACTCCGTGATGTGATGGCGGCGATCGCTAGTTCCCGCTCCTCGATGAGGATAAAAATGGAAAGCATAGCGGCGGATGTTTCCTTCTTGCGCCATGACCTGCAGAAATTAACCGCCAGAACCGGGGAAGCAGAGCACCGTATCTCTGAAGCTGAGGACAACATCACTGGGATCAACAGGAAGCTATCACAAGCCATAACCCGCCTCAAAACCCTAAAAGCAAGGGTGGATGAGGGAGAGGGAAGGTCTCGCCGTAACAATGTGCGTATCCTCGGACTACCGGAGGGAGAGGAGGGGCAATGCATGGAACTATTCCTCGAACAATGGCTTAAGGACCTCTATGAACCCTATCCCTTCTCAAAATTCTTTTCGGTGGAAAGAGCCCACAGAATACCCTCGGGCAAAAGGATCCCAGGGGCTCCACCTCGAACTATAATTGCCCGATTACTAAACTACTGCGACAGGGACGCCCTCCTCCAGATGTCACGCTCACGCGGGACGATCACATATAATGGCTCGAGAATCGCAATATTTCCTGATTATACCCGTGAAGTACAGCGAGCGAGACAATTGTTCGAACCACTCAAGAAACAGCTGGCTAACATGAATGTAAAATACGGCCTGCTCTTCCCGGCGCAACTTAAGATTTACCACAAGGGAACGACGGTACATTTTTCTGATCCACAGAAGGCCTGGAAATGGGCGGAAACCCACATCGAAGGGGACTGGACTGCGGGACCAAGGAGGCAGAACGGAAGACCCCGAAACGGGCCAAGAAGGGCCTCCCCGAGGAGAGACCCAGAAAGGGCCGGTCAGGACGCCCCAGAACAGGCAGCGGAACCAAATGCGTAAGGTCCAGGCCACAAGCCCACATAAAAAGGAGAGCGTGACCCGCTGCAGTTCAAGATACACCGACCCAAGACCTCCGGCCCTATAACACGCAGTAATCCACCAAGAACGACTCTAACAGCTGACGCAGGAGAAGGGACTCCCAGATGGGCTCCTCCCACCCCCCGGTAGGAACTCTCACTTTTTTGAGCTCTACGCACCGGCGCCAGCAGCGGCACTCCCCCCCTTGTTGTATTTCCCAAAGGGGAGCCGCCTATATCCCTAATAAGTATAGCAGTACTACTTGGGGAATAGTTCTTAGTTGATGAGTTGACTGTCCTTTGACAGTGTGTTGCATTTGTATGTTCGGGCGACAGGTACTTCAAGTTGGGGTGGAGTATAGGGAGGGGGATGAAAGGGAAAGTTCTTATGTTGTTTTGTTAGTTTGGATCTATAGCATGTCCAAACACCGACCTAAACACAGCCCTCTGCACACTATACCCTGCTGCACTACGTATTGGGACCATATTCCCGGCAGACACCAGGGGGAGGCAGCTCTCCCGACCAAAGTATCCTGCACACCCTCCAACAAGAAGTTTAGATGACACACCCACAAATACACCCACCACCGCCTGACCGCCCCAGGTCCCTTAAGCTGCTCACTTGGAACGTAAACGGAATGGGCTCTGGGATTAAGAGACGTCTGATTAAGCAGCTGTTGAATAGACACTCTCCCGATCTGGCCCTCTTATCAGAGACGCACCTAGCCGGGACACACTGCACCCTTTTCCACAGAACAAACTACAGGGCCGCATTCCATGCGGGGTACACAATGGGATCCAGGGGCACCCTTATCCTTATACACAAGAGGCTCCCGTTCTCTCCACAAGTTGTGGAATTGGACCCACGGGGTCGTTATGCACTCATCCTGGCTTCGCTCTGGGGAGAAACACTGGCCATTGTGTCAATATATTCCCCGCCCAGGCTGGGCCAGGGATTACTGGAGGATGTCACCACTCTCCTAGGTAAACACCACCCAGACCGGTGGATCCTGGGAGGAGACTTTAACGATGTTATGTGCAATACCATGGATCGTACCCACCTTAGAGGGCGTAACCCGGATGCTCCCACGAAACTCTTCAACTTTGTGTCCGCTCTAGGCCTCCGAGATGTGTGGCGGGAGCTACACCCCAAGGCAGAGGCTACTCGTTCCACTCCTGATCCCATGGCTCCCTCTCTAGACTCGATTACCTCCTCGTCCCGAACACAGACCTACATAGGGCGATATCCGCAGAATTCCTCCCTCGTGGAATCTCGGACCACTCCCCCCTAATGATAGAAATGCGAACGCACGCCGTGACCCCCCCCAGAACATGGAGACTAAACAACTACCACCTTGGATTCCCAGAATTGGTGGACCACCTCACGGAGGTGTCCGATGAATACTTCGACATAAACAAACCAGCAGTGGATGACCCGGTAGTGGTGTGGGAGGCTTATAAAACGGTGCTGCGTGGGGAAATCATCTCCTGGGTGGCGAACAAAAAGAGGGAGAGACTCCACAAAATAGTAGAGGCGGAGGCTGCAATGATCCAGGCCGAAAACACACATGTTCTTGACCCCACCCCACAGACTCAAAGGTCCCTCAAATTAACCACAGAGACCCTCAGAAATATTATGCTGGACAATGCCAAGCAGGCCCATTGGGACACCAGAGCGAGGATATATGAACTGGGGGACAAAGCAGGCAAAATGTTGGCCTTGCTAGAGAGGAGGGAGGAGGGGAGACGTCATGTCCGGGAGATTGTTAACCCGAATGGTGTCGGGTACCAGACGGATGCTGAAATAGCAGAGGCTTTTGCCCAGTTCTATGCGGAACTCTACCGAGTCCCGAAAACACCATTCGACCCGACCCTACTAGATGAAGTAACACTTCCAGCACTGACACCACAACAACGCGAAGAGCTGGACTCGGATCTCTCTGAATCCGAAATAGCCGAAGCCTTAGCGCAACTTCAAACAGGGAAAACACCAGGCCCTAACGGATTCCCGGCCGAGGCCTGGCAAAAACTTGGAGGGAATAAAATAGCAACCCCCCTCTACAGGATGTTTCTCGGCGCCCGCGATCAAGGCACCCTCCCACCTGACCTATGTAAAGCCACCATTGTGGTCATTCCAAAACCCGATAAGCCCCCGGAACTGTGCGCCTCTTATCGGCCCATCTCATTAATTAACAGTGAAGCCAAGGTTCTTGCCAAGCTCCTTGCCAACCGACTGCAATCAGTGATCCATACCTTGATCCACCCGGATCAATGGGGCTTTATGCCACACAAATCGACCCGTATGAACCTGCGTTGGCTTCACTTGGCGCTAGAGCGCGCCCCGATCATTGATACCCCTCTCGCTCTACTAGCAATTGATTTTGAAAAGGCCTTCGACTCGGTCAGGTGGGACTGCCTTTGGGAGGTCATGGGTATGGGGTTCGGAGACAGCTTCTTGAGATGGGTGAAATTACTCTATACTAACATTCAAGCTGAGGTCAGGGTGAACGGTTGGCCGTCCCGATCCTTCCCACTGGGAAAAGGCACGAGACAGGGCTGCCCCTTTCTCCCCTTCTCTTTGCCCTGGCAATTGAACCCCTTGCCCTTTGGCTTCGCCAGAATGCCGCATGGACAGCGTTCAGATGGCCTGAAGGACATGAAGACCGCGTCTCCTTGTACGCAGATGACCTCCTCATCTACCTGGGGGACCCAGCTCGATCCTGCCCCAGCGTTACACAGATGCTTACCCGCTTTGGAGAACTTAGTGGGCTAAAAATTAATTGAGGGAAATCAGTACTCTTCCCAGTGAAAGGCAATGTGCAGGTCGACCCCCAGGAATGCCCATACCGAAAGGAACCACAAGGGTTTCGATACTTATGGATCTGGGTGACTACAAACCTGACCGAATACATACTACACAATTTCCAACCGGTCCTTGATAGGTTTGTCAATGACGTCCACCACTGGAGGCCTCTCCCTCTTACGCCCATGGGGAGAGCTGCACTCTTTAAGATGCTGACTCTTCCAAGGTTTCTCTATGTTTTACAGAACGCCCCATTAAAGATCCCAGACTCCGACTTCAAACGGGTTGAATCCCTCTTCCAGGAACTAATATGGGGGGGAGGCCAGCCGAGGATAGCGCTAACCACGCTCCAAAGATCGATCTGGGAAGGTGGGATAGGAGCTCCCCGCCTCCAAACCTATTACTGGGCCGCACAGTTGGCAGTGGTAAATTACCTGCTTCATGTAGATAGGGAACTCCCCCACATCAAGGCCGAAGTTGCGGCCATGCACGGTACCGACCCATGGCAACTGTTATACCAAACCCTTCCGAGACCCCTTCCACCAACGACCACGACCCATATTATTGCGGTTTGGAAACAGGCGCATAGGTTCGTTGGGTGGGAACATAACGTAACTGTGGCACAACCCCTGTGGAGGAATTGCAACCTGCCCGAGATAAAGAAACTCCAACCATGGCCCCGATGGGTAACGGCCGGGATCCTGAGGGTCGGGGATATTCTTGAGGAGGGGGATATAGCCTCATTTGAAATCATCCAGCAAAAATTCCAACTCCCAGGCACTGAACGATACCACTATGTACAGCTGGCTCACGCCCTAAGAAACCACATACCTGCAGGCACCAATGTCCCGGACTATACACCAATAGAGCGCAACATGTTGCCAGCCTTCATCCCCACCAAATGCACCTCCATCCTATATAATGCTATTACATCCTTTGCTACGCCAGAACTCACGACCCTGAAAGCCAAATGGGAGGTGGATGTAGGGGTAATAGATCCAGAGGACTGGATCCAAGTATTAATGCACCCAAGGGAGGTGGCCATTTCTTCCAGGCTTCGGCTAGTCCAATGTCCCTGCACAGGGTCTATTACCCCAGGTCGATACTATATAGGTGGGAGAGAGCCTCAAACCCAAACTGTCTCCGATGCGGAGAAGAGGAGGGGACCTTCTTTCACATCCTCTGGACATGTCCCCGAATCCGTACCTTTTGGAATGAATGCTGTACTGTACTTGGCAATGTTTTGGCGTGCCGTATACCACTGGACCCAAAGATTCTCATTTTGGGTGTTCCGGATGAGATTGCACTTGACAAATGGGGCAAACTGCTCTTGAACACGGCAGCGGGATTGATGAAGCGCAATATAGCGCAAAAATGGGGAGCCCCGGAGTCCCCAATGATGGAGCAATGGGCAACAGACATGAACATTTGTGCAACTATAGAGCACAGAGTATATACTGCCAGAGGTTGCCCTACCAAGGCGGATAACATATGGGGGAGGTGGGAAGAAGATGGACCTTAGATCCTGTTGGACCCTGTTGTATGCAGTGAGGGGATATGGTTTAATCGCACTGAAGACCCGGGGTAATGTCATGGGTGATTGATAACTGATCTGTTAATGATGGAATTTTGAAAGGACATGCTAGTCCACATATGTTGTTGTTGTTTCAATGAGAATATAAAACAATAAAACATGTTTTATCAAAAAAACAATGGTTTGAGTTGGTTAGTAGAAGAGAGGGCAGTGCAATATTGATTTGCCATTGCATTGATGCATGAAGATATCAAGGAAACAGCTCTGTGTGCGTTGCCGCTTCTAGGTGTTTTTGGCGTGTAGTCCTTTGGAAAGTTGCTAGAGTGTCCCATGAGTAGGACACATGTTGTAAATCTGGTCCATGTCTGTTATGGTAAGTTTGAGCATTATGCAGGGACTGAGACTGCCAATAACCCAGGCAGCACAAAATAGTCTGAATAAAAAATAAGAAAAGGTTCACCGTTGCGTGCCATTGTGCATGTTACATGGTATGTTTTGGGTGAAAATTGGCAAAGGTTTTAAGGGTACTTCTTCTTCTTTTGCCAAACATAAATGCATACACACAATCATTTATTTGCTATGGGCCAAAACTGAGCCACATACTGGTCAGAACATCATCCCACACTGACTTGTCATTTCTTTCGGCAGTGGCTGAATGCCAGATTGGCTACCTGCATCCTAGTAAGATTACAGTTAGCTCATGGAGATCACTACGTACCAAGGACAACTAGACCGCACAATCCCTATTACGTCTCTGTGAATGTATTGGCAGGAGTTGTATTACTCCTGACATCATTATCTCACAGTTTAACTCATGAGTTACTCTCAAGGAATCCCACTGTACTGCTGAAGCTGGAGCAAGTCTCGATGTGGTGGAGTGATGATCCAAGGGCAGATTGAGTGCAAATCATCCAACCAGAGCTGAGGTAGATTTCATATAGATTGATTCACAAGGCACATATTTAGGCAGAAAATGCCATATTGACAGAGATCAGCTTCTGTTTGGAGAATGTTACCCTCAATTGGTAGACAAGACATGCCACTTGCACTGAGAGCGGGATAGGGCCACCTGTTAAAGTAGTGGAAATAGGAAAGAAGACCTGTGTACACCTTGCCCAGGCCAGACCTAGTGCAATTTCTTGAAGTCCCAACCAACACCCACAATAATGCACCACAAGGCTCCCAGCTGCATCCATGAAATACCTTCCCATTTCTTACGCCTCCACCTCCACTGATGTTGTCCAATTCAAATGTGTGTCTCTTTCTTGATTTGTTGTCCATGTCAGCCCTCAAATAAATGTGCAGTCTTGTATATGCTGCCGTTTGAGGATACTGTGCATTTATTGATGGTTTCCACGGGTCTGGTGTTAAGCAGCTAGGGGAAATAGGTCAAAGTGGGAGGACTCAGCATCAGCAGCATTACCCCCAGGATGAAATTGATGTTTCTGAGTGCCAGCAACCAGGGGCAGAGCCAGCCCATGCAAGGAAGCATTGAAGAGCCAGGCAGCTGCGTGGGGGGGGGGGGGTGGGTGAGTGAACTTTCTCAGTTGTTGAGAGGCCTCACGGTCAAGCAGAAGAGCTGAGAAGACTAGAAAACAAGCCTTCTCTGCCCACCCTCCAAGACTATGGAACCTCCTCCCCATCAGACTCGCCCCCGCGCTCCTGCAATTTAGAAAAGAACGCAAGACCCACCTCTTCAAGGAGGCTCTCCTCCTCAATACCTAGGCCATCACTTTGTCCCCCGGTGCCATCTGACTCACTAGACGCTGCCAGCCCTTCTCCTCTGTGCCACCCAGTACATCTGTACCTCTCGTGTGTGCCCCTCTTCATCCTACCACCCGCTGTACATGTTTTCTGTTGTTACCTCTGTAAAGCTCTCTGTTGCTTCTCGAAGCTGGGTCTGCGCTCAATAAATACAATAATAATAAAAGAAGACCTTCTGAAGAGAGAGCCCTATGTGGCCCCTGATTTCCGGCCCCAACCCAATCCAGGGAGCACCCAGGCCTGGCCTAGGTTCGGGACAGTTCCCATGAAATCTCCCCCAAACCCTCTTCACCTCTTAGGCCTGACAGGTACTTTTCCTCCTACTTCATATTTTACTTAATTTAAGAACATCTACCCAGTGTTTTACTGTTTTGAAATTGTTAAATAGGCACTTTTGAATAATTAAGATACCAACCCAAATAGATGGGATGTTCTGAGCTACAGAACGGAACTATTAAGATTGCGTATATTGCACAAGTATGAGTGGCGTTCTTTGTATGTATGGGGATGAAAGGGTATGTGTGGAATGATATGAGAGATGTGAGCCTTTTTTTTTTCTTTTTTGGTGTGACAATAATGTGTGTTTTTGATGATTGGTTTTTAATAGATGTGTTATCAATGTTATTAATATACTTCTTGTAAATGTTTTTCATGATAAAAATATGATTAAGTAAATAAAATAAGTGAATTTTGACATGCTGTCTTGTGTCCAAAGCATACACTTCTTAAATAGGGTCGGTGTTTTGGACGGATTTATGCAGCGTTTTCTTTACGCATGAATTGTATGGATTGACAATAGGAGGGTGTGCACTTATCCACGGATAATTGCGTTTTTGTCTGGCCTAGGTTCGGGACAGTTCCCATGAAATCTCCCCCAAACCCCCTTCACCTCTCAGGCCTGACAGGTACTTTTCCCCCTACTTCATATTTTACTTAATTTAATAATTAAATGTACGCATATAAATACTCATACATATGTACATATGCCCTCCACCCCCCACAGTACCTTCATGTGTCTGTCCCGGGGGTTCTGGCACACTAAAGGCTGACTTCAAGGCTAGTCTAGAAGTAGAGTCAGGGCTTTAAGTGGGCCGGACCTCAGCCCAGCAAAGTCAAGAAATTGGTTTTTGAGCCTGGTCCCTGTCACTACAGAGTATCAGACCTGATAAGACTCCCACAAGTCGTGGGAGGCTTTGGGTTAATCAGCAGCAGCAAGTCTTCTTTGAAGGGCTGCCATATGTCTGCTAGTCTCTGGCATAGCCAGATTACTGTTCTATGAAGCTTCTGGCTGAGAGGGGTCACATTAAGCTAACAATGTGAATAGTCGATTAAAGGCAGTGTATGGGTGATTTTAAAAATGGTATATTTCACAAGTAGGACGCTTACCCTTGCACGTGATAGTAAGCACCCCCGCCTATGCAATTAAGATTGTTCATTGGAATGGGTATATGCTAGGCACGTAAATCAAGGGGTGCTCGATTTACATGCCTAATATACACCCCTTCCATTAAAAAAATGTGAATACTGCTCACTCGACATGTGAACTTTCAGCCGCATTTTTAAAAGGGTGGTGCGTTAAAGGGAGGTTTAGAAGCGAGGGGGCATTTTCAAAGAAGTACAGTGGAAAAGGAAAACTTAAAAGCAAGTTGTATTGTCCTTTCCAAGGCATGGGAGGACAGCAAGGTATTGACTCTGTGATACCCTTGGCAACGTATACCTGGCTCTGGATTGATTGGCCTCTCTGACTGACCTTCCCAGGTCCAACTGGGCCCTTTTCTCTCCTCCATCTCACTCTCCACCTCTTGTGTCCCTGGGTGCTCTATCCTCTCCCATGGCTTTTCAACATCTACCTTGTCCCTCTAGCCGATTTGATCTCCGCCTTCTCTCCCAACTTCCAGTGTTATGCGGACCATACACAGCTCTCCTTCAAGCTTCCTTCCACTGCCTCCTCTTCTTCCTCTCTCATTCCTCACTGTCTGTCTGCTTTTCATGCATGCTGCACTGCTAATTATCTCCTCCTTAATGCGACTAAGACTGAGACCCTTCTCATTGGGAGCCAAGCTTCCTCCTTCCTTCCTACACTCTGGCTGCACTTCCTGGGTCCCCTCCCAAATCCTTGGTGTCATCTTTGACTCCTCTCTCTCCTTCTCTCCTCACAACAGGGACATTGTCAAGAAGGCCCACTTTCAACTGCACCTCCTCAGAGGAATTCTCCCTTTCCTCACCTTCTGCCAGAAACGCAATAGGCCTCATTACGAGATTTGCAGTAAAAACCAATCCTTACTGGCATGGAGGCAATACCGCGTTGGAGTAGCACTGACACCGCTAACAGCGGCCGATTACGAGAATTACGGCATGCTGTTAACGACCCTCAAACCCCATTAGCGGCATCATGTAATGCGCTGACACCTCCTCCCCTCCGTCCACCCCTAAATAACGGGCACCATCAATAACGGGTCCGGCAATACCGGGCCCGGCAATACCGGAACCAGAAGTAATGTCATCGCGCCGGAATGGGAAATGCAACGGTGGCCATCTTGAAAAACACAATCCATTGCAATCCTCTACACACAGGACCTGGATCCCCAAACCACTACATACATCTTCACCAGAATGCCAAAGGCTATCAAGAAAGGTGCCTCCCGTCAGCGCAAGGTGCGCTTTTCTGAAGATGCATTGAATATGTTGGCCGACACTTTGACCCAGAATGCTGATGTGGATTTTGCAGCAGACCTCAGGTGACCTGCACAAATCAAGAAAAAGGAGATATGGGAGGAAGTGGCCAGAAAGGTCAGTGCGGTTGACCTGCGCCTCGTGTTAGGAACATACTATCCGCTAATCGGAGCCAGGGTCTAGCAACAGGTGGCGGGCCCATTCCCCCATCAAGCTCACCAGATGGGAGGAGATATACACCAGTACCATCGGCATGGAGGGCATTGAGGGAGTCGGAGATATGGAGCGAGGAGTACCGTCATCGGCAGATGGAGGTGAGTGTCCACCCAAACCATAGGAAACCAAAGCATGATGATGGCCAACAAATGTGCTAGTGACATAAGGCAATGCATGGGTCATCACACACACATGGACACATCCCTGTCCAGATGCTGTTCCCAGCACTGTCGCATCAACATGCATGCAGCATGCCAATGCCATACCTGAAACACACCCCACAAACAGCTAAACAGCATGTGTCACACTGCACAGAGTCCACGACACAAAGGCATGTCACACAGCATACACCACCTTACACATGTGAGAACCTGACGTATGCCTGAATAACCCCCCCAAATAGCAAGCAACCTGTATGCCACAACTCCAAGATATCAATTCATCACATGCGTAAAACTGCACCAATACCAATGTATGCATGATGCATGTACAACCATCACTGATGCCTTGCCTCTCTCTGTCCCCCACAGGCACAGATTCCGACAGCGATGGTGAGGATACTGTGGCACAGGCCAGGACACCAGCAAAAAAGGCCAGGGCAAGGGATGACGGCACCAGGACATCCACATCAAAGGCCACTAGCAAGCAACAACTGCCACCCAAACCAAAACAAATACAACATACCAAGGCACAGGGATAGCAAACAACTGCCGCAAAACCACTAGAAGGAACATAGGAGGTATCCACTGATCCTGAGGCATTGGCAGATGGGACCCTGTCATCCGCAAACAGCTCCATAGGGGAGGCAGCTGCCTCAGCACCCCAGAGTGGAGACGAAGGACATTGCCAGGTTGAGGAATGCTTACCTGAGGACGACAACCTGTCCATGGATGGTGCACGCACACCGAGCCCCCAGCAAACCCCCCAGCACACCCACTGAGCACCCCAGATAGCACACCTCTGCACTAGTCAGGAGGAGAGGCGATCCAAGAGGCCTGGAGCCCCCCAGAGGACAGACATGCATTGGGCCTCTCGGCAGTTGTCTCGTCCACCTCCACAGCCATCCGGGACAGAGAGGGGCGCATGGCCCGAATGGAGGGGCGGCAGCAGGAGCTCATGGAGCTCGTCAAGCAATATGTTGCCGATGGTGCCTTGACAAGGCAGGAGGCACGTGACAACACTGCGGCCATGACAGGGGCCATGGAGCCAAATACCCGGCTGATATGCGAAGGGCTATCAGCAGTGACGCAGGTCGGGGCCAGGATTGCACAGGCTTTGGAGGTGCAGCGTCCTGCCCCAACAGTGGAACATGCGGGCATGGCATCATCAACCAGCTCAAGGCCAACGAGCCCCGTCCGTAGATCTGCACGCACCACGCGGCGCTCTGATATGCAGCCTCCGGAGGCCGACAGAGGCTGCCAATAGCAGGGGCAGTCTGCATGTGCAGACTCATATTGCATTGAATGACTTGCATTGCACATCATGTCTGGGGTGTTGTGGGGGAGGTTGGAGGGGGTGTGTGGGTGAGTTGTGGGGGAAGAGGGATGTTGTGTGTGGGGGAGTTGTGGGGGGGAGTGGGAGGGGGGGAGAGGGTGTGTGGGGGAGTTGCGGGGGAGGGGTGTGGGTTGTTCAATACAACCGTTGTGTTAAAAAAAGAAATCACGAGTGGACGTTGGTTATTTGGCGTGTGTCCATTCAATGCATTAGAGTGTACAGTGTCCATCTACCACCACACCCTGTGTCCATATGCACACGATCCCAGTGCCCAGAGTACAGCCACCATTCCACCTTCTGCATCCCTGTCTCTCATGAGAAATTGTCAAGCACTGATTGGCCCACCGCATGTCCATCTGGTGCATGGCGCCCTGCCCGTCGTGCAACATCTACTCCCTCCTCATCCTCATCCACACCCGGTGCTGGCTGGTCAATGTCGGGTGACAGAGGTACATTCCGCCGGATGCACATGTTGTGCAGCATGGCACAGACCATGATGATTTCATCCAGCCTCTCAGGCCCGTAGAGGAGTGCACCAAACGGCCTGCTGAGGCAGTGGAACCATACCTTCAACAGGCCAATGGTCTGCTTGATAACAACACGGGTACAGGAATGAGCCCGATTGTAGTCCTCTTCGTGCCTGTCCTGCGGATTCCTGACAGGGGTGAGGAGCCACGGAATCAGGGGATAGCCAGCATCACCTGTATGGCAGCACAATAGTGTATGAGTGGGGGTATCTCCTCCATGACATCTGTACTAAGGCTGCACATTGTTTATGCTGGTACGCAGGATATCACAGTTGTCAGTCACTGGCTACACATATGCGCAACTATCTGGCCTGTTCACTACTTGGTGATGACATGGTTTAGGGCAAGTGTGACTTACAAGCCTGAGGGGCCTTCATATCGGACTCACCACGCAACCAGATGGAGTGAGAGGGACCATGACGTGGTCACATGTGAGGGGTGTGGACTGATTGCAAGTCTGACATATTGGCATTGACATTTTCAGTGTCATGTTTAGGTTGGGATGTTTAGGGGAGAGTGTTTTGCAGTATGGGCAGTGTCCAGTCACCATCCCATCCTCACCCAGGTGGAGTATGCATCTCACCCCCCCACACACTGTCATGGGCCTGTGTGCAGACTCACCCATCAGCCAGGCATGTCCTCCAGCCACGAATTTGCACCAGCAAGTGTGATCATTTTGGTGTAGGAAGATGTGTGGTGTGTGGTTGTGCTCCTTTTGTGCTTGGCCAAGCTCCATTGCCTCCACCTGTGCTGATTGTGTGCACCTGTGGCAGTTGGATGCACAGCAGTTTGCTTTTAACATATGCTCCGCGATGCCGGTGATGCCGGCATCACGGTATCCCTAATTACCACCTCCGAGATGCCGGTAGGTGCATGTCCGCGTGACTTGTAATATCCCCCTGTTAGCGGCATCCCGCTATTGCCGGGCCCAAGGGGCGTGTGCCCGCGCACATGCCGGTACGGAGGGGCACAGTACCAGCGGTGGCGCTGATACCGGGATGTCTACTCGTAATAGGCCGGAGCGGAAGCGGTGCCGGTATTCCATTACCGACATCGTTTTACCATTACCGCGGATCTCATAATGAGGCCCAATGTCTCTAGAGCTCTGGTCCTCTCCAGGCTGGACTACTACAACAACCTCTTCCTTAATCTGCCTAACTCCTCCCTTCGGCCCATTCAACTAATCCAGAAAAGGACTGCAAGATTTATCCTGGGCCTCCAGCCCATTGACCGCATCTCTCCAGCCCTAACATCGCTACACTGGCTCCTGGTTGCTGCAAGGATCAAGTTCAAGACCCTCTGATTCATCCACAAGGCCTTATGGGGCCTGACACCCTGCTACATCCAACTCTCTCTCTCTCCCTAAATACCTCCCTGCTAGAACCATTCAGTCTTCTCACTCCAACTCTCTTCAGATCAGATGCTTTTCCAAACAGGGAGTGTGGAGGGCGGGGGGAGTTAGATCTCTCCTCCGCAGGGGTCTCACTCTGTAATGGCCTCCCTGCCCCTCTCAGACTTGAGCCAGAACTCCTTAAGTTCTAGAAGCTTCTCATGATGTTCATTTTCTCCTCCTCCTTCCCTCTCTCCCTCCCCTGCTAATGTTCCCCTCTGCCTCCTTTTGACTGGCTGCCTGGTTCCTTTAGATTCTTACAGGACACCAGGCCCTCCCCGACCAGTCTACCCGTGCACTTGTTCTCCCCTGACCTCCCCAGCCCCCTAACCTGCACTTGCCCTTCCGGGCACCCTTCCCCAGCACTAGCCTGGCTGGGCCTGCACCCCTTGAGTCCTTCCAGCCCCATCCCTCGCACTGAGCCTGTGGGCCTTTCTTCCCCTGCAGCCTGTATTCTCTTGGCACTTGTCCACCTTGCCTCCCTTTGGCACTCGCATAACCCATGGGCCCTTCCACCTTGTCTGGCACTTGCTTCTCCATTTTACTTTCCTCCTCAGTCTTGGAGAGCGGCTACTTTTACGCCTACCTGAAATCTTTATGCAGGCTCAAAACCAAAGGCTTCTTGTGGAATACGCCTTGGCTAGCACCATGTAGAGGACCATTAACACATGCGTGAACGCGTTGGTGATCCCTACATGCAATTCACGTTTCATGTCCAATTATACTATTTGTGTGCTTGTTTTAGAGTTGTATGAACATATTTAGCTTGGCAATCATAATTTTTGCGTTAGAGTTATGAAAATGCAACCTGATATTCGAAGATAAACTGTGGAAGAGATTTACAGGCTAGATAACGTGCTCTTCGCATACAGATGCAGCTGTGTTATTCATCCTGGTTGGTGGATTTTGGCAGCCGTCCCAGTTCCTGTCGTGCTGTAACAGAGATTGCTTTTTAAGCCTCCCCTGAGGGTGTTCCTGCATTTCTTGGGAATGTATAAATTCATGATGAATGACTTGCCACACTTGTGTAGCACAGCTAAGCAAATTCAATCTCAAGGCGCTACCTCTCCTGTCAACTTAAATCTTCTGTGGTAATAAATGTGTTGCAATCTGGTCCCCACCCACCAAGGCAACAATACGTGCTTCTGTGTACCTTCTACAATGTGTACCTGCACATCTGTGTGCTATTCAGATTTTATGGTTGCACAGGCAGACAACATCTGTGCTACCAACCCTTAAACATTTGTATTGCAGGTAGGAGTGACAAGAAGATTCCATGTCACCAAGGGCACCCTTTTCACCGTTATCAATTTTTATTTAATTAACAAATAGATTCTGTTGACTTTTAATCTGGGATTGCTTAAATTGACAGTGGGTAACATTTGCAAAAACAGGATTAGAAAATGTATGTTTATTGACACACCATGGTTATCCATGGTTTTCCGTAGACTGCTGAAGCATAGCCACGCTTTCAAGCACACTTTTGCGTGAAATGGAAACACAGAAGTGCAGTTACTCCCTATAACTAAATACATGCTTACTGTTGAAAAGCGCTGGTACTCTTACATTAAATGTATTGGCTTTCTGCCAAGAAGTGCTTGTCCTATGTGTCTTGTGAGAAACCTGAAGGTGTCTCACTGCTAGTCCCCGCGGAGCTGTCAGCCAGGTGGCCAGGACATGGCCATCGCTTTTGGATCCAGTTCTTGGGGGTGGACCAGTACGGGAGGATCACCTGGATGACAGGTTTTATGGGGGTGTAAGTGGTACACAGGAAGGCAAGACACAGTATCTCCTTCCCTGTAACACCCTTTCCCCAGGATATCTAGGAACTCAACCCCTGGAACCCTTTCCCGACATGAACACTTTCTCATGGACAGCTCACCGTGAGTGAAAACGGACTAACACCAGTGCTGTATACCTGACATGTCCCAATACAATGGTCAGGCAATGTCAGGCAATTACTGATCATTACACACACCTGACTTCCATCACACTTCCCCACACAGATAAAAGGCGGAGTATGAAAGCACACTCTGAGCGAGGCAAAACACACGAGGAAACAGTGGTTCTAAGATGGCAGTTTAATACAAGGAGAAAGACGCCAAGACCAGAGAGGGTTGCAAGGAGGGAAGTGCCCTTGACCTTTTCAGACCGTTACTTTTGCGAACCTTGGAAAGCAAGAAACCTAAGAGCGGGAACTAAAGCTGAACAAACCTGCATTCTGTGTCAGAGGTACCCAGGGTTCTCCTGTGTCGATAACTAAGGTGGGGAGTAGCGGCTTCCGCCGTGGTACTGTCCTTAGCTCCTACAACAAAGCAGTGCCAGTAAAGATAGCATTGCCGGTGAGTCAGAGAGACTGATACCAAACCAGCCTATGTTAAAATCAAGGTTGCAAGCGGCAACATTGTATGAAGAAATCTAAGGAGAATGTGTGAAACGTATATGACGAACAACGTGAATATAATTGAAAACCAGAGAAGTGATTGAACTTTGGGAGGTAAAATAAGATACCATAGACAGAGTGGTCCAGCACCACGTGGGTGCTTACTCGAAGGTCTCTGCCAGGTATCCAATTAATTGGGAAATTTTAGAGCGAAGTGTTCCTGCAATGGGTCAAGCTAAATCCTTTGCACATTTGAAAGTCTTCGATAGTTGATTGCGTGCTACAATTGGTCTGAGCCCGGCTGAGGGAGACTAATTGAAAAGGAGAACGGATCTGAGCCTGGCTGAGGGGCATCCGTGGTGAACCGTGAGATACCCGAGAAAGAGTATTCTCTAAACATTGGGAAATGGGGGTCTGACACCAGAAGATGGGGATACACAATACTGACTGTGATATATAAAGGGATCTGAGCCCAACTGAGGGGGACACAGGGTGAGACACCAAAATTGAACACTGTGGGAAACCCGGGGATCTGTCATCCAGGTGGCCAGGACACAGCCACCGCTATTGGATCCAGTAACTGGGGGTGGACCAGTGCAGGAGGATCAGCTGGATGAGGGGTCTTCAGAGAGTGGAAGTGGGAAACCGAAGGGTGAGATGCGGTATCCCCTCCCTTTATAACACATTTTCCCCATCCTACCAGGTAGGATACCTATAAGGTCAACCCCCCGATCCCCTTTTCCGACACAAACACTTTCTCACAGACAGTTCATCGTGAGCGACAACAGACCAACACCAGAGCCGCATACCTGACATGTCCCAACACAAGGGTCAAGCAGAGTCAGGCAATTTCTGATAATTACACACACCTGACTTCATCCTACTTCCCCACACAAATAAAGGCATAGCACGAAAGCACACTCTAGGAAAGGCAAAATGCATGAGGAAGCAGTAATTCCTCGTTGGCAATTTAAACCGAGGAGAAAGGTGGCAAAACCAGAGAGGACGACAAGGAGGGAATTACCCTTGCCCTTTCCAGAGAAGGGCCGCCTCTTTCAAAAGGCCATGAGGAAGAGAAACATAAGATCGGGAATTGCAGCTGGCAAACGGTGCAGTGTGTGTCAAAAGTATTCAGGGCCCTCCCGCATTGATAGCCAAGGCGGGGAGGAGTGATTGCCGCTGTGGTACTGCCCTTGACTCCGATAGCAAAGCAGCAACAGTGAGTTCAGCACAGCCAGTGAGTTGGAGAAACTGATAGCAGACTGGACTGTGTTATGCTCAAGGTTGCAAGCAGCAACATCGTATCAAGAAAGAAAACTTGTATGCGATTGAACTTTATGAAACCGAAATAGGTATCAGAATCAGTTTGCCGACGCTGCATGGGCTCTCACTTGAAGGTCTCTGTTTGATATCCAACTGAGTGTGTGAGAATTGTTGAACTGTGAAATCGAAGTGGTCCTGCAACGGGTTAAGTTGAATCCCATGCACATTTGAAAGTCTTTCGATTGCCTGTGAACTCAAATTGGTCTGAGCCTGGCTGAGGGCGACTAATTGTATAAAAGGGGATCTGAGCCCGGAAGAGCGGGATCCGGGGTGAACCACAAATCACCAGAGAAGATATTGATGTAGCAAGCGTGAAACTGACCCAGGGATGCCTGTGAATTGAAATTGGTCTGAGCCTGGCTGAGCAGGACTAATTGTATAAAAAGGATCTGAGGCCGGCTGAGGGGGATCCAGGGTATAGAGTGAATCGTCCGACTGAATCGTTGTTTCTAATACATATAATATATTAGGCCCTCTGAATCAGGAGACTTTGAATGTAAGAGACTTGGGCACAGAAGGCTCTGATATTAGTAAAAGGAACTGTGACCTTGTGCCGAAGAAGCCCAAGCGTGTGCTGTGCTCGAGTGAACCAACAGCCTGAACATCCTGACATATCATTTTGTGACCACTTCTGTCTTTTTCATGAACACTACCCCTCACTATGTATGTTTCGAGGTAAATGATTGTCAATAGTTTTTTTTAGTATAGGTCCGTTTATTTTGATGATACTCCACTAGGCCTGCATTATTATTGTTTGATGGTCGCAGCTTACTCCCATGTGTAGATTTAGGTCGAGATAGGCGTTCATCACACCCTTGTTAAAGTTCAATAAACACCCTTGAACTGTGGTCACTTGTGTCCGTCTTACTTGTCGATACCATGCTGCCTTCCTTACACTGTCCAATATGAAAAAGTGCATGCAAGGTCCGGCAAGTACCTGCACATTTAATGCATATATGTAAAATGGACTGTGCTAGGTTACTCCTTAAGTTACATAGGCAACAGGTTATCTAAAGTCTCGATAGCTGCATGTGGTTCTTAGGCCATCACAGACACTTCATAGGCTCTGCCCCAAATATTATTTTTTGACTTGTTAGGGATCCTCTTTGACTACTTATCCCACTTTAAACTCTGTATATAATAAAGGGCACCCAGGGTACATAACTCATCCACTGCCGAGAGTGAGCGAGGACAGATCCAGTGAAGCACACACTTTGTTTTAGGGGGACTGAACTACAGGCAGTGACTTGACAGATGCAATGTAGGGCCTTCTTACACTGTGGACTGATTTACAGAGAAAGTGTGGACCGAGACGGAGAACGGAACGCTCTAAAGGAAATGAAGCGAAGGGAATGATCAGATGAAAGGAGCACTCTGTTTGGCAGGTCTGACCAAGTAGCAGAGATGGTGAGGTGGACAGGCCCAGCAGAATTGAACAGGGAGAGAACTGGAGTGAGGGCGGCACATGAGACACTGAAGTAAAAACCACACAGATGGCAATTGGTCCAGTGGCGGTACAATTAATGAGGTGATCAAGCAGCAGAGGGGGGTAAGAGTGAAAGGTCCTCAGACATCACATAGTTATGTTGCACTGCTTCTGTCCCCCATTCCCATGCTATCCCAGGCCCTGTGGTACTGCAGCTTTTCCACTTCTGTGTTCTTATGGTACAGTGGTGGCAAGACATATTGGTACTTATCCAAGCAGGATAAACACCATCAGGACTGCCCGCATGAGATGCTCATCTTTTATTTATTTAATTACTTATAACGCACCAGTAGCCACAGGCATCACGCACACATTGACACAATGGACATGACAGATAAGAACAGGACAACCCTAATCTGAGAGAAGTGGACAAAGGAAGGATACTCTACTCAAATAAGAATGTTTTTATGGACCGCCGAAAGGCAGAAGGGTTTTGCTCTCGTCTAATACTCAGCGGTATCAAGTTCCAGGAGTTTGCCACACAAATAGGGAAGGACTTGCCCAGTCCACTCTTGCGTTTGAACCCTCCACATTTCACCAGAGCTAGGTCAGAGGAGCAGAGGGTTGTGGCCGGGATATAGCTGAATACTAGAGATTTAATGTATGGAATGTGTTAGGCTGCTACGTGTCACCGAGTGCACAATGGTTTGATGTGAAAAGGTAATCTTTCTTCATAGCTGTGTTTCAGCCAGTTTACGATCATCTGCCACTCACAATCCCACTTTTACTGTTCTCTCCACTCCCTGAATGCAGAGAGATTATTCAGAATTCAAAAGTGCCCACTACGTACATACCATGTATGTGCATCCTCCAATATAGTTACATGGCTATGAAAGGATAGTGCAGCACCTCTGATTCTCAAACACTCTATGAACCTGCTACTGTACAATTATCCTCCAAAGTATCTTTGTGTCGGGCCCAGGCATTCTGCACACCATCTGCATGCTTGGCCTCTTTAGCAGATCACCAGCACTGTGCCATACAGAGCGATAGAGGCAGATACCTTCCCTGATGAAGACTGATTCCATTAATCCGTCAGCAGCTCCACTTCTGACCACCTATCTCCCTTTCTCAGCAGTATGAACATGTATCTATGAGGACACGGCCTCATGGGAATACGGTGGCCGCTGTGACCTCGCGAGATTGCAGTGCGCAAGCACGCTGCTCGGCGTGAACAACGGAGAGACATCGCGATCGAAGGAGGAAGTGGACGCTCCTATGAGGGAGGCATGGTATCACAAATAGACACTGGCACAAAGTGCTGCACGTTTCAAAACCTTTATTGATGGTTTGAAAGGGGTTGGAAAACTTCTATCTTGACCTGTAACTAAGTATTCTTGACCATCAAACAAAAAGAATATGCAGTCCTAGTCAGTCCTTAGTCAAAATAAAATGGCCTATACTTATAAACATAATGCCTGCCCTCTTTCTAATACAATAAATGTTTAAAGGGAATGTGTAATGCAAAAAGGAAAATCAGTGTTCCAAAGAAATGTCAGTATAGCTGAGGAAACTCCCCATGTTGTGTACTGTTAAGGGCGGGCCCCCTGGTCCAGATGAACCGCTCTGGGAGCCCACAGGTGCGAGCCAGTGGAAGGCCTAACTCCTTCCATTTGCCCAATCAAGAACACCAGGTCCACACAAGAGGCAAGGAATTACTGCGATTAATTATAGCCAAAGCACCACAGGGATCACATACATGGAAGAGCGTCCACGCATCTCTCAACGGGCCCTGGCTCGCAGGCCAGTTTTGATGGCATCTGACATCACGATTGGCATCATTCTTTGCAACCGTCTCAAAAACCTATCTTCACTCGGAATAGGGTGTTGAGTAGTAGGTCCCATATGGAAATTTATGGAGGTGTTGTGTTTAATTGTTACTTGAAATTTGTTAAAGTGAGCAAGCGCTGTGGTTGGTCGGTGACCCCCACTGTCCACCCATAGGGTCCTTGGCTACCATTGAATGAGCCACAAGCCCCCAAGCCTGGGACTAACTCTGTTCCCAGCCCCCGGATCACTTGTGAATGTAGTCTTGTGCAATTATGTATCTGCAAGGTGCAACTATGTGCCAATGTCATAACGGTGTGTAGCGCATAACTGCCATGAGCACGCTCCGGTTCCCAACGCAGAACTGTAATGTGACTGTAACAACTTTGTAGCAGCTATTGTCTGGACGGCGCAACAGTTTGCTCTTCTAACACAGCAATCTTGGCAGCTCCTCAACTCGGCCAGATCACATTCTTGGAGACCACGTTTCTGATCTCAGGAGCCCTGAATTATTCTGCATTTTGTCGGAGAGCACACCTCTCTTGCAGATGCTGTTACTTTGGTTCGGAGTGAGGAATGTAATTTTCAACATTGCGACCTTGATGGTGGCTTCGCTCCTGCCACAATGGTTCTACTTGCACGGCATTCTGTGAGGCTCGGGGTCCCTTTCTAAGTTGATCGTGGCCTACTAAATTTCCTAAGCCATGGCCTGGCTTCTACTGTGCAGATCTTCCTATAGTCTGTAGGTTAGTACGTTATGGCTGTCAGGTCTCGTGAGTGTTCTGACACACAATGGGGTTATTTGCATATGAGCGTCTGCAAGCATTTACATAAACTCTTCTTGCTTCTTGCGTTACTGTGGTTCTGTAGCAGGCCTAATGGCAAAATAATAAAAGTGCAGACAGTATGTATATGTAACTGTCCTTTAACTATAAAGCTTACACCTGTGTTCTCCGTGTAGTTGACTATGTGTGTGTGTGTCTGGGGTGTGTCGATAGCATGTGAGCTTCATGCCTGATGTAGCTAAATCGTCATGCTGTCTCTAAAGACAAGTGGCTTGGTTTCTTAGTGCTTAGTCGAGTCTGTCCATGTAACCGTCTCCAGCTCCGTCTTGTATCTCCTCATTCACTCTGGGTAAAATCTGGAGGATTGTAGGGTCTGCTGGCAGGGTATCTCTCGTGATAATTATCCATCGTGGGAGCAGTGGGAATGGATGCAAGTTCATATGACCAGCGGCCATATTGTCGCAGATTCTTTTTCCTGTTGAAGGGTCTTCCGGGACAGAGGGCATGTTCTGATTCTCCCTCTTCAGTAGCACGGGGTAAGGTGGAACACTTGGACCGTGCGACACTCTTTGGGTTCAGACACAAGGATGCAGTTTGTTTTGTGGACCAGGGCCCAATTGACCTTCCACGAAAAAGTGAATAGTTTATCCGCTGGACCTCTCAGCTTTCTCTCACTCCAGCCCAGGATACCTCTTAGCTTGCAATACAGTTTAACAAAAGTGAGTTTCCTTCTGGTTACCACAATTCATTACAGGTTTCCCTACGCCAGGCTCAAGCCTTTCAATCACAATGTGTGGGTGTTCCCTTCACCAAGGTTCAATCACACCTTCATAGACTTCCCTCTATCAGGCTCAAGCCTCCTTTCACTTTCCTTCCGCTGTCAAAGACTTTCGAAACTGCAAGGCTTTTGCTCTTACCTCGGCATGACCACTTCGACATTCTTTCCTCAAACGTCACTTTTTCTCTCCTGCACCAAGGCCTCTTGGTACATGTAGTTTCAAGCACAGTACTTATTTCAAAGTTCAAAGATATCCCTCACATCCAGGTTTCCCTCTGCTGGGATGGAACCTAGCACTTTAAGGTGATGGTTGTGCCCTGGCCACCCAAGTAAGGATCCCAGGGTCTAGACAGTGAAACACCCTCTGGTTTTTCACACACCCTGGTGCTCCATGAATAAAGTGGCATGGGCCCCATATAAACAAAGTAAATTCGAGACTTTCAGAGAACATATAATTGACTCCTGGAGCAGTGAAGCAACTGCTGTATGTTCTCAAGTGAACTCTAGAAGCAGTGAATCATCTACTGAATGTATATAGCTGTAAACCAATCACTCCAACTACCATGTTACGTCTTATGTGAAGCTCTATGGGCAATTTTAGCGGAATTACCGCCGCAGCATTTCTGCCGATTTTCAGCAGAAAGTGGGAGGATTTACCTCCAGCATAATGCTGGAGGTAAATCCCCTTCTGCAGGGCCATACTCCTAGTATGGCGGTGTGGAAAAAGTGGTGGTAATTACATCACCGCCAATTTGTTCCCGCAGCACCATGCTTGTAATGAGGCCCAAATACTTTTTTTAACACATAGACGGTTGGTAAAAGACCTCTTTGACACTGCTCTAAGAGAAAATTCTCTACCTAAAACCAAAAACTACGAATTTGTCTGTCAGGATATCAAAATCAAAACTGTCCTTGTGTCCAAATGTTCTATCCTGTCCCTCACACTACAAATCAAACCATTAGGTGAAAAGGGGAATGTCTTTAACCTGGTGATTGCACAAAATAGTTCATGAAGGAAAATAGAACAGCTCCAACATAAAAGTTCTCGAAGGTAAAATAGCCCTTGGATCCAGAGGGTGATTTCTTTCCCCTGGATTATTCTTCAATGCCAAAAATTCTTGGTCTAAGATTTTTTGTGTCTTTGTTGGCCCACAACAATCCTGTTAGTTGCAAAGATGCCCAGCTGTGGAGTGCCTTCTTTCAAAAGTTCCTTTTTGTTCAGCAAACACAGATGTATATCCTTTCTTGGCACTTCCTGTAGATATGCAACTGCCTGGTATGCTTCCCTGCCAGGACTTCTCATGCACTTGTGATTTCCCGGTATACTCCCCTGCCAGGACTTCTTATGCACTTGTGACTTCCTGGTTTACTCGCCTGCCAGGACTTCTTATATTCACAGTTAACAGTTCTTCTTTTACTTCCATAATTGCATATATCTTCTCGGATATTGTACTTCTGATTGATTCGCCATTTGCTCCATGTCCCCACCCATATTTTCATTCCATACACTCATATATGGCTAGGGTCTTTGTCCGTATTATGTTGCCTTGATTTGCAATCAGTCTCTTTAATGCCTGTTTCTGCAGTTTCAATGTTTACAGTTTGTATTTGGAGTGGTCGCCAGAACGCCCCAGGGTTTCCACTTTGCTTTGACTCGCCGGCTCTGTGTGGCGTCTTCGGTCCAATTGGCGCTTACGCGGCAAAGCTTTGCCACCCGCATTCCACTATGGACTACCTTCCCATCATTCCGGTTTCTCTCGCAGCTTCACTTCAGCACTGCGGTCTTGTTTCAGGTCTCAGTAGGTGAAAAATCTGCCTTCTCCACTTGCTGACTCTGCGGCACGTTCTTCTCTTGCAGCGTTCTTCTGCCCCCTTGTTGGCAAGCCCCTCGGCTTCTCTTAGACAGCAGCTAGAACCTCTTGCAGTTGGTTTTCGATCTTTAAATGTATTGCGTACAGATACATTCTGAAAACGGCTAGCATGCTCATTGAGCTTGAGACTCTTTCCACTCTGTATCGTTCCCTTCTTCCTCCCCGTCTCATTACTTGGGTAATTGTGGGAGATGGAGTCCATTGATGTTAAATGATGCAGATTACTTGGGAAATGACTTGCAATCTTTCCAAATGATGAGCCAGTTCTACATGGATGATAATTAGAACTGGAAAAGACAGTCTTGGAGCTTTTACCCTTTTGTCCAGGGATGGAAGTTTGGCCTAAAGGGTTTTGGAAAAAGATTTCTCTATTTTCCCTAAAAGGGCATATAGATGCATAGAAATAGGCCATTAGGTATTGGGTATCAAGGGGTATTCTTCATGGGCAAATGGGGAATACCATGTCTCATCCTATGAAGCCATGATATCTCCCCGGAGGCTGTCTCCTGCCATGTGATCCTCCCTCATATAGCCACCCCCAGGGTCAGGATTAGGTAGCGGCTGCCGTCCCCTGGCCACATGGGAGGAGGTTCCACTGGGAAATCCGTGATGACTCCATTGGATTCATCAAACTACGTACTTGGAGGCAGTGGGTGGCATAGACTATGCAGCTGGGAGAAAGATGGCCATGTTGCTCATCGCCATGGGGTTTGAAGGACAAAGGAAATTCTCTGGCTTGAAGCCTGAACGAGTGGATTGGGGTGATGACGATGTGTTCAAGGAGGCCATTCACAGAATCTTTAGAAGGTTTTCGAATAAGGAGAATACAGTGCTGCACAGATTGAACTTTTACGCCAGGAAACTCGAGAATGTGGAGCAAGTAGAGGACTATGCCAACACATTGCATGAGTTGGCTGCGCTGTGTAGTTTTCGTGAGAATTCTGAGAACATGATATGTGGCATGTTGGTTGTGCATACCAACTGCAGAAAGGTGCAGGGAAATTCCGTACTCGAAAAAGGGGTTGCAATTGGATAAAGCCATCCAGATAGCTCAAGAAGAGGAAGAGACCATGTGCAGGTGCAAAGAAATGGCGGGAACGTTGCCAGCCACTGATGTGCATGCAGTAAAAGGGAAGGGGCAAAGAGACAATACCTGACGCGAATTTCATGACAAAAAGGGAGGGAAGAGAGAGTCTCTGAAATGCCACAGATGTACCAGCACATGAAAGGAGTAAAGAATGTTCAAACTGCAGGAGATATGGTCTTATCGTGATAGCCTGCAAAGAGCAGGGAAAGGAAGTTACCTACATAGAAGGCGAAGGGAGACATGAGAGGAGACGATGCGGGCGATGAAGATAGGCCTACAGTCATCATGGTGAACAGTTCGAGAGTGAGAAGAGCGAAGCCTCATTGTATAATAAAAGTGGACGGCAATGAAACTCGAGTGATGGCTGACTATGGGTTAGATTTAACCATCTTGCCCATTCATAAATAGTAGGACATTGTGGGGAAGCACAAAGTATAGGTAGGAAGGACCAAACTGTGTTTGGGGGAGCCTCAGTGATCAAAGTGTTCAAAGGCAGACCATCTATAACCAGAGTTTATTTTTCCAAAGAAGATCCGGCAGTCTTGAGGTGGGATGACCCGCACAAGATGAACATTAGGCTGGATCCCAGCAAAGATGATCAAGTGGTCCCAATCATAACAGGAGGAGCATCAGGGTCGATGAGATGAATTTCCCAACCTCTTTTCCGACATGACAGGGAAAATAAAAAACTACGCCCAAAAGATCAGTCTGAGGCCAAATGCAGTCCTAATCAAGCACAAGGTGAGACCCATAACCGCAACCATAATAAGCGTTCTATAGCCCCCAACTAGCGAAAGCGGTTAAAGAAGGTACCATTGGGATGGTGGAGTCCTCTGAATGGTTGAGCCCGGTGAACCTCATCAAGAAACAGTAGTCAAACGATATCAGAGTGTGCATTGACCTGCGCAGTCTGAACATGGAAGTAATAACAGACAGTTATCCGCTACCCTGCATAAATGAACTAATTCTCATGATGAAAGAAGCCAAATTCTTTTCAGAACTAGATCTGAGAGACGCTTACCACAAGATAAGCCTGCACAAACAATCTAGACTGTCAACAGCGTTCATCACCCCGTTTGGCACCTACAAACACACCTGCATGCCCTTTGGGTTGTCATCCTCTGCATCGATGTTCCGAAAAGGATGATGGACTCCCTGCTGTGAAACACAGGCAATGTGTCATACTTTCAGGACGACAATCTCATCTATGCGGAATATGCAGACAGTCACAATACAGTCCTAAGGAAGGTACAGGTGAAACTTCAGGAAGCAGGGTTACGCCTGAGATACAAAAAGTGCAAGATCAAAGCAAGTGAAGTGGAACACCTGGGGTATACAATCTTAAACAATGGCATCAGTCCCAAGAAGAATTTCTTGCAAATCATAGTTAAAGCCCCAGTATCAACCTCAAAGGATGAGCTAATATCCTTTCTCTAACTGGCGCAGTACTATGCAAAATTCATACCCCAGTTTTCAAAAACCACAGCCCCATTGAGAGAACTCCTGAGAAAAAGGGCAGATTATGAATTGAGACAAAGCAAAAATCAGCTTTTGAGAAGCTCAAAAAGAGAATAGTAAATGCCCTGTGTCTGAAGCCGTTCACCCCATCATGGGAAACTTGTATAACCACTGACGCCAGTGCTTACAGGCTAGGAGCCACACTGACCCAGAAGAAAGGTGACACAGAGAATGTGAATTTGCATCAAAAGCACTGTCTGATGCATAAAATAATTACTCCATTGTGGAAAAAGAAATGCCTGCATGTGCTTGGACAGTGGAGTATTTCGTATTTCGAGAAATTACGTATGGGGCACAAAGTTTCACTTGGTCACGGACCATAAACTGCAGATTCACATGTTAAGCCCAGGAGGCACAAAGACGTCCACTCTGAGATTGGGTCGCATAGCAGCCAAACTGCAAGAGTACACCTCCGAAATAATGCATGTAGCATGGTGGAAGAATGTACAAGCAGACTGCCTGTTGCGTCTGCCAGAGCACAGAGAATCAGCCACCAGACTCCTCAAAGATGAATGTCTGGTGGCGTCTGCGGGTGATTTAAGTAGCAGTGATTTTTTTAGAAATGAGTGAAAATCATTGGATGCGAGAGTTGGCAAAGATGTGATCCTGAGAAGAGTTACTGAATGGGCTCGAAATGGATGGCCTAGTGAAAGGACCATTCTGGACGGATTGCGCCCATACTGGAAAGTAATAGAGGTGATGTATGAGGTGTGAAGGCACCATGAAGTAGACAGAGCCAACAGGTTCAGGTTTGGTTCGAAAAAGTTTTATTAACTTGAAAGGCAGGATGGAGTAAGGCCTAACTTGCCCTATGCTAAGGTGCTATTTCAAGGATAGTCTGTGTCAGAAAGTGCAAATCAAATGACTGTCTGTGTCTAAAACCTATACTTGCCCTCACAACTAACTGTATACAATGTGTAGGGATGTCGGCGTCAAAATGAGTAGTATTAAAAAAAAAGTTCAAAGCTTCTTCCAGCTTTAGCTTGTAATGGGCTTCCCCAAGTTCAAAACAGTTCACAAGGCATCTGGGTTCCCTTCCAGAAGAGTTCAAATCTTCCAGCTTTTTAAAAAAAACAGCACAATTCCTTGGGACCCTTCGCAGCTCTTTGGATATTGGTACTTTTCGTTAGTTCACATAGTCAGCTCTGCTTCTTGACTTCAACATTACATAAGTGGTTGTTGTAAAACACAAGCTTCTTTATGGATATTTCCAGTGGCTTTTCCTTACAGTGTGCATTATTAGAACGAGGATGTGTTGCTCTAGTTGGTCTCTTCCTTGTCCCGGGAGATTACTATTGATTATTGGGGAATGTTTTAGGGAAAGACAGGGAAAATTCTGTCAATAGCCTATGAAGGCTTGTGGGATGGAGGGTTCATTATGAAAAGGAAAGGAGAATACCATGTCTCACCTAAGGATGTCCTCTCTCCGCTCCCCAAGTTCCCTCCACCTCGGTGATTCTCCCTCGCATATCCACCCCCAGGGTCAGAATCCAAAAGCGATGGCCTTTCCCTGGCCACTGAGAGGAGGATTCAGGGGGAAAACAAGTGAGGACGCCCTCAGGTTCCTCACAGAGGCTGATGGGTTATGAATGGGAGGAGATCCAGTGATAGCTCCTCTATGAAGGAGGAAAGTGATTATGTGCAGGGCACACCCTGGTCATTTTGGTAGAAATATGACCAGATGAAGAGTGCGAGAGTCATACATGGTGGCCATGTAAGGACTAAGACATCAGAATAATGAAATCTACCATGAAAGCATAAACAGCGACAAGAGACTCAATGTACAGCCAGCACTGTTGATCCCTCACATAGATTCCTGAAGGAATATGGAACAAGTTAGGTCTCGACTTCATTGGATCCCTTGATGCAATGTCAATTGACCACAGGTATGAAGTGGTAATGATAAACTACCTGTCAAAGTGGGTAGAGACAGAACGTGTGCCTAATATGTCCATGGCTACAGTCATACAGGTGTTAAACACAGTCTTTCAGAGGGAAGGCTTACCAAAAGAAACAGTAACTGACAACAGAGTCCAGCTAGTATCGAGGGAAATTGAGACATTTTTGCAAAACCATAATATCAAGAAAATAAAATCAAGTCTCTATTACCCCCAGGCTAGAGGACTAGTGGAAAGGACAAACAGTTTTATAAAAGGTGCCCTACAACTTGCTGCGGCCTCTGAGATGGACCCTTACAAAACTGTTAAGGAAGTTGATAGCTGACCACTGCCTCAGGCCAAATGCAACCACCAATGTGTCACCCTTTCACCTGTTGAGGGAGAGGCAGGTCGTCTCCACACTAGTACCCCTGTGGTTATCCAAAGTGAATACAACAGCAATTAGGGTACCTGTTTAAGAATAAAGGATGGCCCTAAGTGTTAGGTAGAGTATCAGTCATATCACACAAGAACACTTATGGGAGCAAGCAATAGTTTCTAGTAATACTGATTTACTTTTCATTTAATGTGTATACTACCAATATCCCTAGGCGGAAGAACACCCTATCCCTGTTGGGTGTTCTTGTCCCTGGGTCGGAGGTGGTGTGCCGTCTATCTAATAGTAAAGAGAAGAAAGGTACTGTCCCTGCATATACAATGTATAGAGTTACAGTATATACCAACATTTCAAAGAATTGAACCAAGTCTGCATTGCGTCCATGGACATTTCTTGGAGGAAGTGTTTCCTTAGGACACAGAGACCATGTTTTACCTTTTATTCACCCTCCATGAAGTGTGTGCATGGTGTGCAGACCAGATGGTAATGTATGGTTCAACACAAAATCATAAAAATCAATTCAAATGATTCAAGATAAGAAGAAGAATATTTAGATGATTGAAAAAGGTGTGACAGGACCTAGAGTTTCATATAGGCTAGGTACCCTTATTTATAAATATTTGTTCTTTTTTGACACCCAATAAAATTGGTCAAAAGACCAATTACGATGAGGAGAAGCTGTGCTCTCCAATACAGAATGTTCAATCGGATCCCGTATCCTGTCTTTCCTTCAGGGATATCGTGAATTAGGATGGTCAACCGGTTTCAATTACATACTGGCTCTGGTCATCTTCTTCAGGACCTGTCGTTTGGGTGCATCTTTTCAGATCGCCTTGTCCCTCAGATGTGGCGGTGTCTCCACATCCAACCTGGGGGAAACATTTCAAAAAGCTCTTTTGGCCTGGGTATCATGAGCATCCATTTCTTTTACATGCAGATGCAATAACACTTATGCAAGATCACATGTATCTGGTGGTGGTCTGTCGACTACCCCATGGGCGCCCCCATGTTTGGTAATGTTTTGTTTTCTTATGTAGTCTCCTCACAGTAAACGTAACAAATGATACTGACAATGTTCTGTATTAAGGTTTTTACCTTAAACCCAAATATGATACGAATCCATCTGAGCTATTCTTTCAACTTTACTTCTGCATTCCGTTTCACTATTCGTGGTGAAAAAACTTCTGCGTATGGTGGTTCACAACTGCATCCCCTAAAAAAGGAAAAGGCTGGTGTACTTTAATGATTCATGATGATATAGTCATCGCCTCCCTAGTTATTTGCTGTCTGTATGCGTATATTGTGTGCCACTTTTGAGATCAGATCGCACATTATCAGTTTCTCCAAATGGGCTGCCACCACTCCATTGCTGGTGGAGCTGTCATGTTTTCTGTGGTATGACAAATAGTACTACTTGCATGCGTGGTTGGTTCCTGAGAATCTCTCAGGGAGCCGCGCTGCAGACACTACTCTTCTGCGTTCCACCGGTCACAATTCAACACCATTCTATGCATAATCAGACATGCCTGCGCTTATACTACCTCTGATGCAATGTCGGCCGAGCCGGCGTTTATCAAAGGTGTATTGCAGTTCGATTCTGCCTGCGTGCATGTTCGGGTCACAGTTTTTTTGGGATAGCCGCGCTGCACGTGCTGCTCTTCTGCACCCTAGATGACAACAGTTAAGTGTGTTCTATGCATACACATACATTTCTAGAATTTCTTTGCCATCGCCGTTACATGATCGGCAGAGGAGGCGTGCTTCTTGAGTGTTTAATATAAACATCAGATTCTACTACTGTGCGCACGCGGGTCCGGTATTTTGTTCCGGAGGCAGCGCTGCATGCAGGACTACTGTACTGTCTTGATGTCATGATTGTGACCGAATTTCGTGTCTTACTTACAGTGAGTGCTGGATGTTCCTCCGAGCGTGTCGTGCTAGAGCAGTCTAACTAGCGCGGCCAGGATAACAAAGTTGTTGCTAAGGGACGGTCTGTTGAGCGCTGTATTTATTCATCTATTTTGATGCTCTGTGCAGGAATATGCGGAAGGCCATTTTGAAGTGGTGATATGTCCCATATGTGGCAGTATTGTTTCCTCAAAATTAATTATTGTATTGCAGTGTGGAATAAGCATTTGTAACAGACCACAACCTGTGCACACACTGGGAATAAAACCTTCTCATACTTTTTGTCAGCTTTTGTGGGTGCCAGCCTATTGCACAATTAGGCAATCCAAGCCTAGCATAATGGTCATGTGGGTGGGTTCTTGGGCCTACTCATTGGTTCAAACGTGAGTGTCTATGGTGACAAGGTAGTTTAGATGGGGCTGAGTTGGTGCTTGGTGGAGGCTAGACAAGAGGTATGACAAGAAGTATGAGCAGGTTTTCTTCCCAGTGTGTGCACAGGTTGTGTTAGTCGGATAGCAGGAAGGCAGATGCATAAATCTTTGGTGTTGATGGATGCAGATCGGAAGTACCCGTTACTTGTGTGCTGATAGGAACATCTCAGTTCGTGGTTGGTACCGACTGGCCAGGTTAGCCATAGTGACAGCCCCTGTATTGTGGAGTGCAAACATTGGCAGCATGGTTGTTTATAGGCGATGGATAGGGTCTGAATCTGTTAAGTATTCTAAATTTAGGAGGTGGTAAAGGAGGGTGGGAGGTGAAAGGATTCAAGATTTTTGAAGTGACGAGTTAGTTGAGCGATGGAGGGGTGGCAAGTGGGAGGGGTGAAGTTGTTGTCACTTACTGGCTCTTGGTGGTAGATTTCATTGAGATTCTGTTTTTTGAACCGGTGCCACGCTGCTTCGGTTTCATGAATCAAATTGGTTTCCCACTGATGGTAGTGCCATGAGTTACAAAAATTGCTTGTCATAAATTGGCCTAATTTTAAGGGGCACAAGTTTTAATTAGTTCCTACTATTTTTCATTTCTTTCAAAGTGGTTGGCTGAAAAGCCAAGATTGGAGCTATTTTCTGAAAGAAACATTTGTTCACTTCCATGCAGAGAGCTTTGGGTAGGGTGTTCTACAGTTTCATGCCCAGAACAGAAAAAGAGGATCTTTTGCCATTTCTTGTTGAGGTTTTGGACTAGTCCTAATTCAGCATTGCTGGACGTAAGTGTTCTGGAAGGAGTGTAGTGTTGAAACTTACTTCTGTAGGAGGAAAACCGACCTCCATGGTATGAATGGTGGGCGATGCACAATGTTTCAAAGTGAACCCTTTTTTTGATGGGTAGCCAGTGGAGAATATGTAATACTCGTGTGATATGCCCAAATCACTTAATTGTGAGATGTAGTCTTGCTGCTGCATTTTGAACTCTTTGCAGTATCCTCATTAGGTAATATGTGAGCCTGAGATGGAGGTTGTTTGCATAGTCTAGTTGGATAGTATTAGAGAAATGATGGTCTTGGTCCTGTGGGTGAATGTTAAGTAAGGTTAGATGCAGCATGGCATGCGGAGCTGGTAGTAACCATTTCTAATGTTTGCCCTGATCTGTGGATCAAGAGTGAGGTTGTTGTCCATTGTTGTTCTAAGATGTCTTACTATGGTTGATGAGTTTGGGCAAGGGCCCATCTTGTCAGGCCAAGGGATAGTGGTGGAGTTAGAACCTGCCGGATTACAGAGCATCAGTTATATTTTGCTAGGCTGGAGTTTTAGTTTGTTTTCATCCATGCGTCCACCTGTGAAAGGCACTTTTAATGTCTGGAGCATTTGTTAATAGATGGTTCACAAATGTATACGTTATTTGTGTGTCATCCGCATAGTTGTGGCAGGAGACACTAGATTTATTAATGTCTGGTAGGGGTGTCTAGTAGATGTTAAAATATAGAGGTGGGAGTGTGGATCCCTGGGGTACTCTGCAGGTAAGTAGGCGAGGCAGGGAATTGTAGGGTGCCCGAGAAAATGATTTCTGTTCTACTGGTGAGAAAGGAGGCGATCCAGTGTAGAGCTGTTTCTCTAATACCAATATCTTCCAGCCTTTTTAGGGGTGTCTTGTGACTGATGGTGTTAAAAGCGGCTGAAATGCTGAGCAGGATGATCACACTCCATGAGTTTTCATCTGCGTTGTTTTTAGGTGTACCCTATATGAAGCACAGAGCCAATTCTCTACTCCTAGTAGGTCTAAATCTGTGCAGTTGCTCATTCAGGATATAGTTTGTTCGACGAAATCCCAGAATTGAGGATGGTATGACTTTTTCTAGAAGTTTCCTGGCGAAAGGCGTATTTGAGCGGGACATTTAGCTGGCTGGGTCATATGGGTAATTTTGGGGTTTTTTTTAAGCAAAAGTCTGATGTATTCAGATTTGAACTGAGCTGGGACACTTCTGGTGCTGATTGTGTAATAAAATGAAATGTGAATGTACGCATAAGCACAATTTCAAGAAATCGAGCAATAAGTACAGTGGAGCTGCTCTGTGACATCAAACAATAATTCAAGCAACTAATGTATAATTCCTTTCAGGTACAGGAAGTAAAGAGTTTCATTAGAGTTTATAATAGTTTCAAAGTTACTTCACACAGAAGAACAGGAAAAAGGCAATAGTCATCTCCCCGTTTATGGGTTAGATCTGTAAACATGTACTGTGTGGGGGAGCCACAAAGGAGGCAAACTCTGAGCCGAAGTTGATCAGAACCCCATCTGAATCTGAGAACCAATCAAAAGCTTGATGGGTAAGGCACCTGGAAAAGAAGATTCCATGGGTGATAAATGAATTCAGGGGCAGACGATATCACAGCCCAGTGCCTTAAGAGGGAGATATTCAGATAGCTCCCAGAGGCACAGAAGATTCACCAATGATGAATATGAGTTGAGGGATTACCAAGATGTGATGGGGCTGAAATGTGTGGCTGTAATCCAGGCAGGAAGGTGCATATGCACAGGGGTGTCCTAGGATGGGGATGTACACTGGTCGCGATTATTGTCCAAGGTCAGGGTCTGTAGGCAGCGCCCCTGGCAATGTAAGGAGGGGACCAATGGTGCAAATTAAGCTGGTGGATACCCACGAGAGACACTCGAATCAGTGGATATTGTAGTTGCAGCAGCACATCACAATGCTGACCTTTCAGATCAAGTCAGCAGTAACTCCAGTCCTAAACTTACACTAAAGGACAGGGCAGTGGTGGTTCTCTCAAAGCAAGGACAGGAGGCGAGCCTGGCCAGAAAAATGCAGAGATAAAGCAAGTCATTTTTAATGGCCGAGCCAATGCCATCAGTATGTCAGAAAGAAAACCGTGCTCCCACTTCTGGTACAGTGGTATACATGGCGTGAAGTTTGAAGCAGGCACACAGAAGCCACATAGAGGAACTAAATGTTTCCTCCAGAAACTTGTCAAAGTAGCAGCTTTGACAAACATTGTCCTTCAGGTTTTGTAGCAGAAGACCTTCACCTTGCTAAGCTTTAGGAGTCCAGCAAATGAGTTCCAACAGAATAGTGTGTGAAGTCTTCAGTCCCCGTGTTTATAAGCAGTTCAAGGCAGTTGACTAATTAAGGATTCCAGGTTGCCAAAGATATACACTCAAAGTGGGTTCTAACATTTGTCAGCCCCCTAATCAGTAGAGGCCAGCCTTACCCCTGTTTTCATGGGCACATACAGGGGAGTGAATTGTGGTGTCTGGCAGAACTTCCCATTAGGCCAGGCTGCCTTTGTGAGCTGTAATTCATAGTTCATCTAAGCAAATGTCCAAATATGGTCATTCGAACCTTAAGAAAAATATAAGAGTGGCAGCAAAGTCAGTTGCATAGTGACAACCATTAGCATAAAACGGCCACACTGCAGTGTACCCAAATAAAAGTAAGAGCTACCATATCCTGCAACATAGACACTGGCTGGCTGAGAATACTCCCCCATAGGCTTTATGGGGCTCTTTGGTAGCCATTTGGGCTAGCAATGAAGAACATAAAAAATGTCAGTCTCCAGTGAGGCTTTGGATAGAGCCTTACTGTCGACAAACATAGGTCAGGACACTTAAATCCGCAAAACTGTTATTGGGTGCAGTTTGTTTATTAAAAATATCTTTCTTATCTAACACAGAGACTGATGGATGATCTTTTGGTTGAACTTCAGAAGTATGCAGGGGTATACTTAGATGATGTGCTAATTCACAGTTGAACATGGAAAAACTGTGAATCCAAGTAAATGTTTCTCAATCAAATAGTCACTAACCTATCTAGTGGAAAATGAGATAATATAACCCACAAGATAGAGACCATTAAGGACATACTCTTGCTTAAGAATAACAATTATTGGGGGGGCATGGCCAACTAGTGAGCAATGAGGACGTGAGTTCCGTGTAGCCTCCGGGGCGGCCAGCTGAATCCTGCTAAACATCCTGAAAAACGCAGCTACATTTGCACTTGAACGATGTCTGCTTGATGGGAACAACGGACGAAACGAGCGGAGGAGGAATGGTCGAAATCCATTGAAGATTGCCGGAGACATCTGCAGTGAAGTGAAGTGACCGAGCCCGCATCCAGGTGACGGGGGAGAGTAGGGGCGGACCACCGCCGCTCACATAGAGCTTCGAGAACCCCTGGTCTCCTAACGGACCAACTGGTGCCATTGTGCTATGAACTGAAGGCCCTGCCAGAGATGCTACGTGGGAAAGAGGAGTCGTCCCACCAAGGCCATCTTCGGTGACTCAGTAGTGGCGCAGACCTGCTGAGTTCACAGAGGCACGTCCGGATGTATAATTATCGACTGTCCTATACAATGCCCACGCCAGGATAAGTGCATGCCCCCACGAGTATATGCTGAGGCTCACTGTTGGCCCCCAAGAAGTGGTGACTCAGGCAACGTGGGGAGGCTATGACTGCAAACAGCACAGCAAAGGGCAGACCCGCTCCCCCCCCCACTCCCTGAACAAGACATACACAGTTTGCATCTATTGTGGCAGTCTGATCGCCTTACAGCATTTGAGTCATGGTAAGAGGCCGGTCCACGACCGCAGAACGCCCAACGACCTCTACCGCTCTATATGCACACTGAGTGGCCCTAACTCCCAGAGCAGAGCTGTTCTGCTTATGCAGCGTCGGAGAACACACACCACAGACGACACCGGCTGCTTGATTCCCCCACAGACACTGAGGCTTTAGCAGCGTGATCTGCAGTATATCACCCTGGGCCACCATGATTAGGCGACACATCTGACGCCACCCACAGCGATAGCCCAAACCTATATACAGGGCCATGGCCGGCATTGGCATCCTGAGACAACGGAACATGGCACAACAATAGGAGGGTGGATCCACAGCCCTGGCATCTCAACAGTACAGCGCGGCCTCCTGAAGCCCCCCGCCCATTGGCCGGGCTGGAATTAAAAATCGGAGGGTGGCACGACAGCCAAGGGGGGAGACACGGCAAAATAAGCCTGTGTCTGCAACATACCCCATCCCCATACCTAACAGAGAAACAAAGCACTGCCACGTCAATGAGTGAACTGACACCCCCCACGGAAATTAGCTGGGACCCACTACCGACACCCAGACTAGAGGAGAGGGCAACGCTGGCGGTGAGTACGGCAATATAGCAACTTGCAACGTCAAAAGGCCCATACCGACTCTGCCCAACAGTCACATACTGTGATTGTGACCACACCGCACCTAGCGACCTCCATCTCACTACCACATATTGCAAGGCTCTATTCACTGGCTCTGAACTACTCTGCCTTTACAGTACTGTAAGGGAGGAAAGAAACCAAGCTGGTATGCACAACATCAAACATCCCTACGGACATAAAGACAATGGCAGCTGTGTCTACCCTCTGCTACCTTTTGTTACTATAACTAATCTACACACTCGTAATTGCCCATTGCACTAGCCCGCACCAGTGCTGACTCCTCCTGCCACGACAAAACACAGTACAATAAGAGGGCAGAGTGCACTGCGATCAGCACCATGGGGCAGCTCTCTGTGAACAGTAGGGAAAGACACGTCATCGGGAACTTACAAAAATAAACCCCTGAAGAAGACACTGTCACAAAGGGAGGAAATGAGACTCTGAGTAGGATGAACATACCGAGTACCCAGGGTAACCAGGGTAATAGTTCTGTTGCTTGTCGGGTCGCTTGAGGCACGCTGGCAAAGACATAGGGGGAGACTGGAGGACGTGATCACTAACTTTCAAAACTCAGCTAAAAGCAATATCACACATGTCGGGACAAGACCAAAGAGAACAAGAACGGCTGGACACAGCTGGAGCCACTTTGTGAGCTTGATCATCCCTCGATTAGGCCACGCTGGCATCAAGTCCACGCACACTGAAGGCCAGCCACGAGAAGACGGACAAACAACTCATCATGGTCAAAGATAAGACCAAGAAGGTAATTATCCAAAGTAAAATGGAGCAGTACGCAACACTCACGTCAATCCCCCGGTGGAACAAACAAGATCAGCGGGCATGACGGGTACGGAAGGCAATATCTCCCTGCGGGATGTGATGAATGCAATCGCTAACTCACGAACCTCCATAGAGAACAAAATGGACGAGATAAGCGCAGGTGTGTCTCTCCTACGCCACGACCTGCAAAAACTAACTTCTCGCACAGGAGAAGCAGAACACCGTATATCTGAAACTGAGGATGGACTCTGTACCATGGGCCAACAAATGACCAGAGTGATGACTCATCTGAAAACGCTAGAAGACCGGGTGGAAGAAGTTGAGGGTAGATCGAGACTCAACAACATCCGCATCCTTGGTCTGTCCGAAAAGACAGAAGGGCCAAATATGGAATTATTCCTTGAACAATGGCTGACAGACTTGTTTGCGCCCAAGACATTTTTGAACTTTTTCTCGATTGAGCGAGCCCACTGAATGCCAACTGGGCGACCCACGCCCGGAGCACCACCACGCAAGGTGATTGCCAAACTGTTGAATTATAGAGACTGAGATGCCCTGCTCCAGATGGCTAGAGCCAGAGGATCTATCACATACAATGGGTCTCGGATTGCCTTCTTCCCAGACTACACTTGATAAGTACAGAGGGCAAGACAATCCTTTGATCAACTAAAGAGACGGCTACAGACCCTCAACGTCAAATTTGGTCTACTGTTCCCTGGACAACTCAAGAGGTACCATAAAGGCACGACTGTGCACTTCACAGACCCCATAGACGAATGGAGATGGGCAGAACAGCATCTAGAAGGGGACTGGCGACCAGATATGAACAATAGGAACAACAGGCCTGGGGCCTGACCCGAGGGACCCCCACCGGAGCAACCACTATAAGACCCAGAACAGGAGGCAGTGCCGCTCATGGACAATGACTAATCCATGATGCTGACGTTCCGCTGAACCAAGGCCATCACCTAGACCAAAACTGTTTCTATTGATACGAATGTACAACTTGTCGCTGAATCGCAGTGTCAATCACCACTTTTTCTACTGATGCTGAGCAGCCCAGTGCACAAATCACCACCTCCAAACACGCGACTGCCCGCGCGATCGCAGTCACTGTTGTTGTAGTTGGCCGCGCAAGTTGCATGATTTCTCTTGAGGTTGATAGTCGACTGATTCGTCTATCGACAAGTTTCGATTGGGGCGGTTTATGTTTTAGGTTAGTGCTGACAGTGTAGTTTCCACTGCCAGCAATGTTCGGGCGACAGATATTTCATGTTGGGGTGGAGTATGGGGTGAGAAGGGAGAGGATTGTTAAGTTTTGTTTATTGTTTGAGCTTGCTGTGTGCCAGCGAGAGAAACCTGATACGTTTACCTGCCTTATCCAGAACACAAGTCCACCTAATACGGCCCTGATACCCTTACACCAATCATGGCATGCACACAAGCCCTGTTAGGGACCACTAACCGCTGCAAGTCTCTCAAGCTTCTCACCTGGAATGGGAACAGCATGGGCTCCGGAATCAAGTGGCGCCTCGTCACCCAATTTCTCAATAGACACTCCCCTGACATTGCCCTCCTCATTGAGACACATCTCGCTGGCTCGACCTGTAACCTCTTCTGCAGAATGAACTACTGCACTGCAGTCCACGCAGGGTACACTATGGGGTCTCGGGGGTCTTGATCCTAATACACAAGCGTGTCCCATTTACGCTGCTCTCGGTGGAACAGGATCCAAGGGGCCTTTTTGTGGTGCTACAGGGCACGCTCTGGGGGGAAACACTGGCCATCCTGGCTGTATTCATCCCGCTGGGACTCAGAGATTAACTTATGGATGAGATAACTACCTTCGTGGCAAAGCACCAGCCGGAAACGTGGATTTTGGGAGGTGGCTTTAATGACGTGATGAACAACCCATTAGATTGCACGTACATCCGTAGCTGTAACCCGAACATCCCCACTAGACTAGCAACATTCGCATCAGCCCTTGGCTTTTGTGATGCATGGAGAGAACCTCACCCAGGGGACAGGGGCTACTCATTCCACTCGGGAGCCCACGCCTCCCTATCCAGACTGGACTATTTTTTCCACCCACCCACCCCCAGAAATATACAGAGTAAGCATGGTGGAATTGCTTTCTCGAGGCATCTTGGTGCCTATGGACAGACCCTTCCCATCCCCCTAAGATGTGGAAGCTAAATAGCTATTATCTTGGCTTCCCTGAACTCACTGAACACATACCAGAGTCGATAGCCCTTTTGTATTGTGAGAGGCTTATAAGGCAGTGCTCAGAGGAGAAATAATCTCCTGGACATCCAATAAAAAGAAAGAACAGTTGCAGAAAGTGACGCAGGGTGAGAGGGAAGCAGAGGAATGAGAGGCCAAATATATCCTAGACACCATCGCTGAAATGCACCGGTCCCTTCTCAAAGCCAGAGAATGCCTCAGAAACATTGCGTTAGACAATGCCAAACAAGCACATCGGGAATCGAAGGCTCGTATATACAAACATGAGGACAAGGCAGGCAAGATGCCGGCTTGGCTGCAGAGGAGGAATGAGGGACACCGACATGTCAGAGAAGTTATAGATGAACGGAAAGAACGGGCCCAATTGGACCCCGACATAGCGGAAACATTTGCTAGTTTCTATGCTGCCCTCTACCGTTGCCCGACATCCTCAATATTGCGCTCCCTCAATTGTCCGAGCAGCAACGTGCACCGCTAGATAGGGACCTTACGGAAACAGAAATAGCTTAGGCCATTGCCCACTGCACTCCGGGAAAACACTGGGTCCCAATGGCCTGCCGGTGGAGACCTGGAAGAAACTGGGTTGAAATAAGATGGCAACCCCCTCTTGACAAGATGTTCCTCCATGCTAGAGAACAAGGTGCTCTCAGTCCGGACCTGAGTGTGGCCAGCATTGTGGTCATTCCCAAGCCGGGTAAACCTCAAACTATGCACCTCGTATAGGCCAATATTGTTGATTAGCAGGGAAGCCAAATTTCTCGCCAAACTTCCCGCTACCAGACTACAATCAGTCATTTCCTCCCTGGTTCACACCGATCAATGACGTTTCATGCCGCACAAGTCGACACGAATGAACATGCGCCGTCTCCAACTGCTCATGGAACGGGCTGCCATTCTCGACAAACTGCTCACCCTACTAGCTATCGATTTTGAAAAGGCGTTTGACTCGGTGATATGGGAAGGCCTCTGGGAAACAATGAGGCGAATGGGGTTCAGTGAGACCTTCCTGGGTTGGGTGAAGCTATTAATACGAAGCACTGCATGCAGGGTCAGAGTGAATGGATGGCCCTGTAGGTCCTTCCCACTGGGCAGAGGGACACGACAGGGATGGCCCTGTCCCCCCTCCTTTTTGCATTGGCAATTGAACCGCTGGCCCAATGGCTTCGACAGGTCAATGCATGGACGGGGTTCAGATGGCCGGAAGGCATAGAGGATAGAGTATCCCTCTACGCCGATGATCTTCTGATATATTTAAGCGACCCTGCCCTATCCTGCCCGGTGGTTACACAGATGATGGCACTCTTCGGCGAGTTTAGTGGACTAAGGGTCAATTGGGGAAATCGGTTTTCTTCCCGATGAAGGGGTGGGCAGCATGCAATCCCCACGGACTGCCCATACAGGGTGGAACGCAAAGGTTTCCGCTATCTGGAGATCTTGATCTCTAGGAACCTCTCAGACTACATACCCCGAAACCTACACCAACTTACTGATCCCCTTACGGACGATGTTCGACACTGGATGCTCCTCCCCTTAACGCTGATGGGCAGGGCCGCACTCTTCAAGATGATGGCCATACCACACTTTCTGTATGTGCTACAAAATGCCCCGCTCAGGATCCCTGACTCTGAATTTGACCGGATAGAAGGTCTTCTTAGGAAATTTATATGGGGAGGAGGACAACCCTGTATTGCTTTAGCTATGCTACAAAGATCGTTCTGGGAGGGGTGTATAGGAGTGCCACATCTCCAATCATATTTCTGGGTGAGCCCAAAGGCAGGGGTTAACGATCTGTTCCACGGTGATTGAGAATTACTACACATTAGAGTCGAACTGAGGGAGGCCAGAACACATCGCCACTTGACACAATTCACCAGACCCTCACTAGACCACCCCCATAGACGATGGCAGCGCACATCGCCATACTCTGGAAGACAGCACACACACACATTGTTTGGGGGAACAGGGTGACCCTGATGCAACCCCTCTGGCACAACAGCACTCTTACGGAACTCGAGAACTCACTGCGTGGCCAAGGTGGGTGGAAGCTGGAGTCACCAAAGTGGGCGACATCTTTACCGACTGCAATATAGTTCCATTCGAAATAATGCAACAGAAGTTTGGGCTCCCAAATACTGAGCAATCACATTACATGCAACTCACCCACGCCTAGTGGAGACACTTGACAGCACTTACTGAGGCGCCCGAAAGCACATCTTTGAAGCGTAATCTCCTCATAGAATGCATACCCACCAGAGTCACTTCCATCCTATATAATGCTATAACGGCCTTTGCCACCACAGAGCTCACCAGTCTTAAACTAAAATGAGAAACAGATGTAAGTGCAATCGATCCAGAAGACTGGATACAGGTCTTAATGCACCTGCAAGATATTGCGATTGCTTCCAGGCTCCGCATGATGCAACTTAAAATCTCTATTACCCCAGGGTTGCGCTGCATAGGTGGATGTGGGCTCCGGATCCGAATTGTCTACGGTGCCGGGAGGGGGAGGGCGCCTTCATACATATCCTGTGGGAATGCCCCCAGGTCAGTACCTTCTGGCAACAATGCTGTGGCAAATTAGCTGATATTCTAGGAAGAACAATGCCACTTGATCCTAAAATACTGCTATTAGCTATCCCCGATGAAAACGCCACCAATAGGGGGGAAAGACTGTTTTTGTCCACAGCAGTGGGACTGATAAAACACAACATGCCCAGCGATGGGTATCACCGGAATGCCCGACCCTGGCTAAGTGGGTGGCTAACATAGATGTGTGTGTGTGTGGCAGTGGAGCACAGAACATATACGGCAAGAGTTTGTCCAGTGAAAGCAATTAAAATATGCAGAAAATGGGAAGCGGGAGGGGACTAACAGACTTCTGGGATGTCAGGAGATGGTTGGGTGGAGACCTGATGTGATTCAACTTTATTGTTTACATGGTTACTATATACGACCAACCACAGTCCAAACATTGTATTGGAAGGAGGTGAATGTAAGTTTGTATGATTTGTTTTGCAAAACAATAAAAAAAAATATATAAAAAAAGAACAACAATTATTTTAGAACTTAATGGGCTTTATTGGCTATTGCTGGCACTTTATATTATATATTTCTAAATCTGCCTGTCTGTGCTCTTCGACCTGTACAACTCATCCAGAACAGGACTGCAAGACTTGTCCTTGGTCTCAAGCAAAGAGATTGTATCTCTCCAGCTCTGAATTCTCTGCATTGGCTCCCTGTGGCTGCAAGGATCAGATTCAAGACCCTTTGCATCACCCACAACGCTTTCTGGAGCCTGGGACCACACTACCTCCAACGTTCTCTTCCTAAACATCTTCTTTCTCAAGCTCTCCGCTCATCCACCCCCAATTCTCTGAGGGTCAGATGCTTTTCAAAGCAGAAAATGGGGGCAGATCTCTTTCCTCGGCTGGGTCCTCTCTCTGGAACTGCCTCCCTGCCTCTCTCAAACTTGAGCAGAATCACCTCCGGATCCGGAAGCAACTTAAGACCTTGCTTTTTGCTTCCGCTTTCTCTCATCCTCTCCCCTCAGGGCGCACAATATCTCAGAGACTTGGCTTTCACCCTGCTACCTGGCAACTACAGCATCTATTTTGTCTCCCAATACCTGTTTCACACACACTCCACACCTTATTGAGAGGATGGATGGAAATGGTGTTCTATATCATTTTTCTTGTGTTCACCTTCCTTCTCCTACTGGACTAACTATATTATTATTCCTCCTTTAGTAAACATGATTTTACTGATTGCATTCTTAATCTTCATCCCTCCTGATCCTCTACTTTCATTTTGGTGATGACATTGATTCTCTTCCTTCCTTTTTACTTCTTTCTGATTCTCCTATTTTTCAATATGACATACATTTCTATCTTTCTACTTTCCATCATGCTGCTTTTCTCTCTGTTCTTGACTCATATTATCTTGATCAAATTCCATCCCCACTATCTCATCTCTCTAGTTCCTCCTCGGATCTATTTGTCTCTATTATTATTATTATAATTATTTATTTGTGTATATAGTTCAAGAAAACCTTTACACAAAGAACTTATAAAAATACAAATGTAAATCATTCAATTCATTTCTTTACAACTAATAAAATAAATACCATTATAAGCCATAAGGTTTGAGTTGGACAACAACATAAAAATAAAAAAATAAAAAATTGATATAGGTTAGAAATATAATCACATTCACATGTCACCTTTGCTATACTTACAGATTAGGCAACAATTTCACATCATCTTCAAAACCTAGTAAGTGTATTCTAACACATATCCAGACCTATGTTATTGCAATTGTAAGGCCACGACTATATCCAGATACATATCTTAGCCAGAATACTTCTCTAGTAATATTGTTCATGCTCTCAACTTATTTACTCAGATATTGCACATAGTGCACTTTCATTTTAGGACAGGGAGTAAGGACATGCCTAGCTGATTCTATCCGTTGTGTATCATTACAGATTCTACATGTCCAATTTTCTTTAGGTAGGCCAAGCCATGCACCCTTTACTTCATGTACCTCCATTCTATTAAATCATAGGTCCATAAACAACAACCTTCTTGTTACTGAAGAGGGGAGGAGTTTTAGATACTTTTGGGGATTTTTATAGGATAAATACATCCTGGCAAATGTACTTAAAGATTTCATAGCGGACATTTTCTCATGGCTAGGGACCCAATTCCATTTTTCTGCACTATTCTTTAGTGTTTTTAAGACATAGGGCCTCATTACGAGTACGGCGGTAGGGGGTTAATGGCACCGGTAAGGATGCCAGTGGCGTTAACCCCCTACCGCCGCATTCCGAGGCCCCTTAGCGGGTCCCGCTAAGGGACCAGGGAGCTAATAACGAGCCCGGGGAGCTATTTGTGGGCCCGTTATTGGCTCCTTCCCCATTCCCATTGAGCCCTGTGGGGGCTCAATGGCAATGGGGAATGGTTTTCAGAATGGGGACTTACCGGGTCCTCCAAGGTTGGAATGACCAGGTAACTCCCCATTCCGACTACCCGGACCCGGACACGGGTTTGGAGGCAGCCATGGCACTAATAGCACCATGGCTACCTTCAAACTCATAATGAGGCCCATAGCCTTCTCCATACTCCCAATGGGGTTTCCATCCGATCTTATTAAAGAACACCTATTTTTTTAATAACAATTTCTGCAATGCAGTACATTTGTTTTCACGCAGAGCAGACTTCCCAATATCCAGTAGGGAATTCTGTTTAGCAAAATTAGTCTTTATATATAATTTACCTCTATTTCAATTAAAGTTGCCAGTGATATCAAGCCCATTTAGAGCCTTATAGCTTCAATGGGAGTATAATTTGTAAGGCCCAGAATCCTTCTCTGTGTACATCTTTCTAATCGATCTGCCCAATTACCTAATTCATCAAAGGACGTTTCCAGAGAATATAAAAATGCTGCACATAGTTACTGCTTGTATACATTTATAACTCCAGGCATTATGATTGCGGACAGTGCAAACAGGTATACAGTTTCCACTTCTTATTTATTATTAAATGTAATATATTTATGTGCTGCTTTTTGAACATGTTCAGTGTTTTTATTGTATGATACAATAATGAAAGATACCCCCTGAGTTTTTGGATAGTCTTGATGTTGACCGCGTCCGTCCGCGGACTGGCGCACGGTCCGCGGACATCAAAATCACTAGCAGAGGGTTCAGTATGTTCTATGTTACATGTATATAAACTAAGTTAATCCTAGTAAACACCTATCAAATGCATGCTATCTATATCTATATTCAGTGAAAAAACTTTGTTAAACAGGTGTTATGATTAGTTTGAGCTACTAAAAACCTATGAAATTCAGTGAAAAAACGTTGTTAAAGGGACGTTATGGTTCCAACTAAAACCGAAAAACCCCTGAAATTCGCCAGTTATGGTAAGCCAAGCAACCATAACTCACACCACCACCGTGCACTGCTAAGACTAACACCCAGGACATCAAAGATGACATCACAAATGTCATTGATGACATCAGTGATGACATCACATGTGCATATCCTTTTCATGAAAAGTCTGTACAAAGAATTCTTATTGTAATGTTGATGAAAAACTGTCAAGGATCATTGGAATAAATATCATGATGTACGTAGTGCATTAAGCAATGCATTGGAGGTCATTACGAGGTTGGAGGTAGCCATGGAGCTATTAGCTCCATGGCTGTCTCCAAAACCCTACCAACTCCTCCATGGTGAATGGAGCAATTACCGGTCCATTCCAAGGTTGGCGGGACCAGTAATTCCCCATTCACCAGGGCCCCTCCCCATTCGCATTTCAGCCCCCATAGGGCTCAATGGGAATGGGGAAGGCTCTAATAACGGTACCGTAAATTACGGTACCGTTATTAGCACTAAAGTCCCTTTGCGGGTCCCGTCCTTAACGCCTGCTAAAAGTAGGCGTTAAGGAAGGACCCGCAAAGGGAACTCGTAGTAGGGCGGTAAGGGCTTAACGGCACCGGTCTCGTTACCGGTGACCGTTAACCCTTACCGCCCTACTCAGAATGAGGCCCATTATAGCATTCTATTATGACATTTTTTCCAGTATACTAAGATACACATGTAGAAACATAAGCATTGTGTGCAGCAGACAGGATGGAGGTGCAATATTAATAATCTTGCCATGCTAAATACTAAAATTATAAATGCTTTCTTATTAGAGTTTTGCATACTGTAAACATTTAATAAGTACCTAATAAAACCCACTTACTACATAATAGCATTATTGCAAACAAAACACAAACAGACAACAACATATACAAATATGAGCATATACAGGGAAAGTGAAGTAAACAAAAAAACAGCACTATTACCAGACAATCTTCATAACCTAACTGATTATCTTCATTCACAGAAATGATTGCTCTGCTTCAAAACTACTACTTTCCTATGTATAACTATCACATGCTGTGACTGGACACTAAAGAAAGTAGTGTGAATACAAATATGAGCATATTTATTTATTTTTTATTTTTCAGTTTATATAGCGCTACAAACCATCAGGCGTCTGAGCATTGCTTATTACCCAAGGTGTGTGGTGCTCATTTATCGACCTCGGAAGGATGAAAGGCTGAGTTTGGCCCTGCCGGGATTCGAACCTGCGTCAGCAGGCTCTGCACCTGATGTCAAAGCAAATGCTCTACCCGCTGTGCTATCTGATCAGCATATCCAGAGAAAGTACAGTAATAAAAAAACAGCAGAACAATAAGAAAGTGTTGATAACCTTACTGATTATCTTCATACACAGAAAGCATTGCGATCTTTCAAGTCTGTGTTTTCACCTATGTATGTGTTTCATATGCTGTGAGTGGACCGCAAGTGAATTAGTGTAGTAACATATTTGAACTATAAGTCTATAAATATTGTACTTTTTGATTTTTTAGTTCCTGACTATTACTGGCCTAGATATGTCAGTAAAGGAAAAAAGAGGGAGCCAGACATGTGATGTCATCAGTGATGTCATCAATGACATTTGTGATGTCATCTTGGATGTCCTGGGTGTTAGTCAGTGTACGATGGTGGCGCGAGTTATGGTTACTTAGCTTATGATAACTGGGGAATTTCAGGGGGTTTTCTGTTTTATTTGGAACCATAATGTCCCTTTAAAAAAGTTTTTTCACTGAATTTCATAGGTTTTTAGTAGCGTAACTTAACCATAACGTCCCTTTAACAACATTTTTTTATTGAATATATATATATCTGTATATATATTCACTGAAAAAAACGTTGTTAAAGGGATGTTATGGTTAAGTTGGACTAAAAAAAAGCCATGAAATTCAGTGAACAAACTTTGTTAAAGGGACGTTATGGTTACAAGTAAAACCGAAAACCCCCAGAAATTCGCCAGTTATGGTAAGCTAAGCAACCATAACTCACACCACCTCTGTTCCCTGCTAACATTAACACCCAAGGCATCAAAGATGACATCACAAATGTCATTAATGACATCACTGATGACATCACATATCTGGGCCGCTTCTTTTAGTTCACTGACATATGTAGGCCATGTGATTTTGTTTACTGATAGAGAGACAGTTTTACCAATTAAAAGGTGTTATATATGCACACATTAAACTTCATGTATATTGTTAAGGCACTTTGCTTAGGATTTGGCCTCAGTGGATGGTACAAATACATGGCGCAATAAGCAAGCCTCAAACACACAAATCATTTGTGTACTTCATGATAAAGTCTAATATTACTGTCATTTTTTGGTTGTGTTCTTTCTTTACTCCTTACTTAAATTACCTGGTATGTGCCTCAGATTTGTATGAATTGTAGGTCTTGATGTGTATTATTTGTACTAACACAAGTATGCAGTAAGTCTTCAATTATTGGCTATTAGCTATTTATTCCATGTTTATCATTACTAAAAACTCTGATAAGGCTCCATTCATTATTTTACTATCCAAAATTACCAGATAAAAAATATTCTACTTCTATAGTGCATCCTGCAGCCATTGCCTATGTGTATATATGATTAGGTTCCTGTATTAGCAACACAACTCCAATATTATGTTTCGTTGAGATGAGTACATTCTTTAATACATTAAGTAGTTCATGATAGATCTCCCGAATGTTAGCAAGAATTTTCATTTTAGTGCTGAATTCCTCCCACCTTAGAGACCACCAACTCTTTTGCTGCACTTTAGGACTTTTAGATTTAACCATGGAGTGAGTGAGCCCTTTTCCTCACTCTCTGGTGTTTTTACCTGATTTGGATGATGTGTTTCCTTTGTTTTTGGAGTCTGACAAACTCCATAGGCACCTACTTTATGTATGGTGATACACAGCACCTTCAGTGCAGTGTCAGAGAGAAATCCTTTTAGATTTCTCCTAAGGTTTAAGTAAATTTTCTTATGCGAACTACTGTTCCCAAGAATAGCAAAGTGAAATTGACTTTACTTACCTTTTCTCTTAGTAGTTCCAGCACACACCATTTTATGTGGAATGCGATGGGGGTTGGGAGGAGGGTTACTTAGTAGCCCCTTTTTCTACCTACTCATGTAACATTTTTTATGTTACCCTCAAGACTTAAAATGACTGGTAGCAGTGGTTTAATTTTCCTACCATTGTGCTTTTCTACCACAGGCTGAATCCTCAGCTGCAGTATAGCACCTATGGGTGACCATTTTGTCAAAATGGTCTAGTCTTCTTTTTTTGCCATTTTCTGTTTGTGAGGTCTTTCTTGGGTTGTACTCTGCGCGCCAATCCAGGTTTAGGCCCTTTTTAAATTTTTCCTTTTGCAGGCTTCAGAACTGAAACCCACCTCTGGCTCCAGTGTGTCTGTAAGGGCAGGACGTGAGGGATGTTCCTGAAACTCCTCTGTCCTTTATCTTTAGGCATGCCTGACTGCACCCAGGACAACCAAACTGCTGTTTGACTGACAGCTAGGCTGTGCATGAATAGGAGAAACCTGCTTAAAAGGTGAGGGTTTTGGGACTGAAGACAGAGTCGACCACTGGGAAGAAAAACCCAACGAAGTAATCATAAATGAAGCATGCTGCACCCTCCTGGACCTTTGAACTGCCCAGTGAAGCCCTGCTGCTGTGCTGAAACTCCTTTTTCTGATTGACAAGAGAAACTCTGGAAGGGACAACTTCTTCCCTTGGGTAAGTGGGACCAACTAACCCCAAGACGAACTCCACTGGACCATACTCCCCGACTGGCTGCACTTCTTTGCTGCTGCAGGAACTGGTTGCCAGGGGTCAAGAAATCCGTAGTCGAGTGCAACGTCTGTAAGCCGGCCCGAAGCTCCAGGATCCTCCCCAGGAACCCCCAGAAGCAGAACGACCAGAGCTCGAGTCCCCTCACCAGAGTGCAGGACTCAAGGAGTGAAGGAAGCCCAACTGGTGTCCAAGATCCACAGTGGTGCGGTTTACCGAGCACTGATACCGCAAATGCTGCTGATCTGAAAAGAGCCCGTAGCTGCCGCCAACCTCTGAATTGCTGCTGCAGGAATCCTCCAGATGTCCTCCCTCTTGTGCCTATGACTGAGGCCCAGGAACCCAGGATCTGCATCACTGCAACCAGATAGAAGCCAGCTGAACCACTCTTCTTCTAACCAAAGGTACTGTTCCGACTTGGGGTACTTACCTTAGCTTTGCTCTTCTCAGATGAGACTTGAAGTAGCTACTTTGCTAGAGTTGATGTCAGCTCTACCCTTCACAGGTGTAACAGCTTGTGATCCTGCAGTGATTTTTCTTCAACAAACTCTCTAACTTTGTGCAAGACTTTGCTATCTAAGAAGTTCCTTAGCTCCCTAGACTGTCCTCCAATTGACTTTGGCTGTCCTGGTTCCCTGCAGCCTCTTCTAGTCCACTTGACTTTGATATTTACTGTCCCCAGACGTCATTGGAAGATCTAAGTGCTCACATTCTCTGAGAACCTGTTAACCGTTTTCCTTCCCTTAACCTTTCCTTTCTACCAACCTCAGAATCTACAAAGTGTACTAGTGATGCATAAATGACCGTAACTGCCCTAGTTAGTAAAGTCACCTCAGGGTGTAGGAAGTGTGTAAAAGGCAACTCTAAAGCATATATACTAGTTTTGTGTTGATCCTGGAAAAGTATTTGAAAGTACATTTGGTTGCTACATACATTGCCCTGTTAAAGAATGCTTATTTAGAAACTGCTGTTCATTAAATAAATAATTATTTATAACTACAAACCTTGAGTATAAGTGTTACTTGGCTACTTGTATTGGTGGATTTCATTGCTATATCTCTACAGCTCACGTTTACCCCTCTAAAGAGAAGCCTGCCTGCCCAGTCACATTATCAACTTGTGTAGTACAGGCCTATAACCAAAGGTGGGTTACCTAATACCAAGAGGACAAGTGTTATGTAGTTTCCCACATGCTTACTTCATCCATTCTTGCCTAACAACGATCACCCCTGACATCTTGTTACTAACATTATAAACACAACCCCTTTTTCAAGAGTTTTTATCACAATTCATTTTATATGTGATGTCATCAGTAATGTCATCAATGACATTTGTGATGTCATCTTTGAAGTCCTTGGTGTTAGTTTTAGCAGTGCATGGAGGTAGCGCGAGATATGGTTGCTTAGCGTACCATAACTGGGGAATTTCTGTGAGTTTTCGGTTTTACTTGTAACCATAAAGTCCCTTTAACAAAGTTTGTTCACTGAATTTCATGCCTTTTTTTAGTGCAACTAAACCATAACGTCCCTTTAACAAAGTGTTTTCAATGAATATGAATATATGAGTATTAAGGGTTTGCCACCATGTCAAACTTCACCCTTCTAAAAGGAGCTTAGAGGGTGAAACTTATCCCAGTGCTTAAATCCTCTGGAAAGTATTTTTTCAGTGACAAATTGTAAAAAGATTAGTTATGTGATTATTCTTGTTCTTTCATTTGTATTATATTCATCTTTGGTACACGGTATATTCCCAAAGGAACAAAATGAAGTAGTGGCAGAGCAGTTGATGGACCAGAAAACCATTTCTTGTTGAGCCTATATGCAGCCAAAGTAGATAAGCTGCTTGTTGACAGATTGACTCATCAAGACCTTTACAGTAGTGTTGAAATGGTTCAACTCATACCAGACAGAGTTCGGACAGTTACCCTGGGGCCACATGAATCTCACAAAATCCCTTTCACGTGTCGTCAGAAATCTCAGTGCAGGGTACACTACTGTTGTTTACCCACTACTTGTCACTCCATGGGGACCTGGTTCAGTATTCTGCACTGAAGCTATGCAGTTGGAAGGTAGGGTTTCGTCTACCTAGAAGAAAACAGTGTTGACACAGCCAAAATCTTTGAAACAAACCAGTAAAACCAAGATCTTGCTAATAAACCGCGCTTCAAATCAATTTTCAGAAAAATACTACCCGCCTTGCACGTGCTTCTGGCCAAGCCCAAGGAATTTTGGGGAAATCCTGTGGGGGGAAAAAAACAGCTTGCTCTCCTTATCAGCGCACATTTCTTCTGTAATACAAGTGGTGTTTTCAGCTGGGGCTGCTTGCAGGGTCTCCAAATACTTCATGGGCAGTTCTCAAATAGGCTTGGTAAATGCCCTGGTGTTATTGAGGATAGCTTTAGGGTAGTGCATTTTATCTGAGTCTTCCGGGCTATGCCATTTATAAAGTCCTGAGGGTATAGAACCTAGCGGGAAGCGGGACACTCGTGCCCTGCCCTCCGTCATTTTCGCTGGTTGCCTGTAAACCTTACAATTCAGCTTAAAACACTCTGGGCCTCATTACGAGGTAGGTGGTAAGGGATTACCGGCACCGGTAAGGACACAGGTGCCGGTAATCCCTTAGCACCCTATTACGAGGTCCCTTAGCGGGTCCCTTCCTTAACGCCTGGTTTTACCAGGCGTTATGGAAGGGACCTGTTAAGAGACTTCAGAGCTATTAACGGTACCGCAAATTGCAGTACCGTTATTAGCTCCATCCCCATTCCAATTGAGCCCTATGGGGGCTCGAATGGGAATGGGGAATGGTTCCCAGAATGGGGACTTACCGGGTCCTCCAAGGTTGGAATGACCCGGTAAATGCCTATTTCGGGAACCCGGACCCAGAATGCGGTAAGGGGGTAGCCATGGTGCTTATAGCTCCATGGCTACCTCCTACCTCGTAATGAGGTATCCTACATAAAGCCAATTACTGTTTCAAACTTGTGTTTCTAGCTAAATAAAACTGCCTTGGGCCATCCCATCACCTGGAGTATGCACTACAGACAAGAATGTTATTGAACTCCCCCATTTATTTCTGTGTTCGTTTAGGTGGTCGGAGGTTCTCCTACCAGACCTCACCATTGCGGAATTATCTTAGGCTATTTATGAGAGCAACAAGTGACCTATCCAAATTCTGCAGTCTCCTTAAATAATTTTAATGTAATGTTCCAAAGTCTTGCTCTTATTGTTCTATTTTAGGGCCGTTGCTCTTAGCTCGAACATACTGCTAGGTAAATAAGTTCCTCTTAACACATATGAACACAGAAAAAGCAAGATCACACCGCTCACGAGCCTAGGTATATAAACAAATCAAAACGTATGTCCAGAACATTTCTATTTTTAGTTGACACAAATTTGAAAATGGTAAATGTGATGGACCTAAATTTGGTTTCTGCATTTTGTAATGACTTTAATTTAATGGGGGTGGCCCTCCATATCCCCTCCAAATTTAGGTTGACCAATTTACCACTTTCACATTTGTATCAACAAAACCACAACATACCGCATAAGCCCAGCATGGCTATACAAGTGTGTTTCAATAATACATGCTGGCAATCCTTCTGTATCCACCAACACTCCTATCAAGGGCGATCTATATATTTGGGTTCATTTCCGGTCCAGAGCTACAAGTCGGGCAACTCGTTTAAAATCAAAACTTTTGGAGAATTTCAATACGCATTGATTAAATGCTCTTTCTCTACACCCTTCCAGAGTAAAGTAATTTGTTTGGGTTTCTGTTTGACATTGGCCATGCTTTTCCTTAATTACACCTTGTCCAATCCTAAGTGTTTCAGTGCAAGAATACCAATTTATTTTCTGGTGCATTTCATTTAGGATGCTTGCTTTCCTTAGAATGAAGTTAGACTGTGGCAGCAACAGACTTTATGCATGCCGTTTCTTTTACTTTGTAGGACTCCTAACATAGACGGATTGGCAAAAGAAGGCGTGAGGCTTACTCAACATATTGCTGCTGCTCCAATGTGCACACCAAGCAGAGCAGCTTTCATGACTGGACGATACCCATTGAGATCAGGTGCAGTATTCCCGGGTGTTTTTTGTGCAAACTCCTAAAAAAGGAGGGAGAACAGAGATGCGCGATCATATTCCGGTACAAATGGGCTTGCAGAGCAAGTTTTGGGTAACATGAAGAAAGCCCTTCCTTAGTACTCCTTAGAGTAGTTTGGGGTGGGGAGCGTAGCAGAGCCCTATGTCTGGGAGTGAGGCTACCACAGACATGCACTGTTTTTTATACAAGGAGGATGATACGAGAGGGATCTGGTCAGTCCTCTCAACATTATGTTAAATGTTTTGTAATTTTGATGGTTACATTAAATGATGTCAAGTGAAAAGCCCTAGTCGGATTTTCCTCAAGTCGGAACACATTTTAATTACATTTATTACCCCCAACGTGGATTTCACAATTAATAAACACATGAATAGTAAAAGAATTAAAGGGCCCGATTACTAGTTTGGCTGCAGTGGTAAACCATGTTTTGGACCTCCAAACTAAACCTGTTATTACTGAAAACCTTGTTTTACGCCTGTTTTTGTGTGGAGGTAATTACCTCATCACCACAGCGTTACAGCATGTGGAATTTACCACATACGGTGATTAACACGCGCATAAAGTACTGGACCCCATAGAGTCCAGTGAGACTCTGAAATGGGGAATAACAAAAAGGGATGCATTCTTTGCAAATGTATTTTCTAATTACATGCTACTTGTGACATCACAACTGACCTGTAAAAAGAAAATGACATCACAACTGCTCTGTAATCATAACTATGCTTCAGTTGTGAGGTCACAATGCCTGTCGCTTGAGCTAGAGCTAGCACAGAGCAGAATTGGCAGTCTCTGCATCACCAAATTAAAGCAATAACAAGCTTTTAAACTAGTTTTCTATGACACTTTTTATGACACAAGAATTGCTTTACGGTAGTTTAACACGTGTGAGCAAGAATCTGCATGTTACTGATTATTTTAAAGCACAACATGAAAACGTGTTTCAATATATGTATTAAATTACTTAGGCTGTTTTTCTGCTAAATTTTAGAAGCTGCATTTTAGTTTTCTTAAATCCAAACCTATTCCACATTGATTATATTGATTATCAAAGGGAAGATCTCTTAAATAAAATGTAGCAAGTTTGGGGTGTGCGGGCCTGTATCATAAGGAATAAAATACCCCCTAATGGACGTGAAAAATATATTGCTAGTCTCCCTGGAGTAACGTGCCATTATAAAGAAACTTGGCCTTCGGCTTCATTCCTCTATTTGGCTCACGGATCACTCTCTAAACTGCAATATCCTTGTAATGCACGAAAGGGTTACATTATCCCATATATAACTGCCTCCGTCCTGCACTTTTCTCAATTCTATTACTGATTTTAACCACCACTATTCTGATGGGCAGTCCCATTAATGTACTGCACTTTCTGTGAAAAGGAACTTCTTTATGCCAAGCAGGGATCAAGTGGGGGGCTAGGGGGACTCAATAAAATGCCAGTTGAATGTGGGGTCACCAGAAATTAGCATATCAAGGTGCCCTCTGAAAAAAGTGTGGGGGACTTCTGAAAAAAGTGGGGGGACTCTGTCCACCCGTGTATACCCTCGACTTGAGCACTGAGTAGGCGTACTAGACACCTACTATCAAGAGTAAACTCTGTCTGTTTACAGTGCCAGAACAAAAGGGGTTCGCTTATAATGAGGACAGCCTGTGGGCGGATCATTGTCTGTCTAATTAATATAAGGAGCTCATGACATTGACAGGAATGGCAATGTTGCAGCATAAGTAGAGTGGCAATGCACATCTGGAACATGCAGAAAACTGCCATGTACCGCTCGATGTAATTTGTAATACAGCCAATGGGACCCTGTTAGAGCTCCTTTTTAGGTTCTCATTGAAAACTAAAACCAGAAATTAGATGAAAGCTGTTGTTATGTGTTTATGATGACCTTGGTCCTGACAAGAGCTGTTATCTTGCACTCTGCACTTTCAACAAAACCAGAAATAACTCAGGTTATTTATCACTATGCACTTTAACTAAAAAACATGAAACAAAATTCAGGTTATCTTATTGTGAGAACTGGTATTTTGTATTATGCATTCTAAACGAATTTGTTAAGAAGTGTACATTTAAAAAATGTGTGTTGAGTGTATGACTATTGTGTACTGTACTAATTTACGGAAAACATCCGAAATAAACATATATTTATTGACTGATTGACAAGAACAAATGTTGTTTTAGCCACCCTTCAAACAGTTCTCTGTTTTTGTTTATCTTCAGGGATGGACTACAGCGACGAGCACCGTATCCTTGTCTGGTTAGCAGCATCTGGAGGTATCCCTTCAAATGAAACAACCTTTGCGGAACTACTGAGGCAACAAGGCTATACTACTGGGATTATAGGTACTGTACATTTTAAAGATTCATTTTTCATTACCCATTGACAGAGACAGCTCTGCTGGGTTTGACTTTGAAGGCAACAGTGATTTAGGTGTTCCAACTACCATGGTATAATGATTTAAGTCATTTGGTCGTGTAACATGGTGGATATGTTGTTTTTGGTCAGATTTTCTTTCTCTAAAAATACATTGAAGAATATGTGCAATTAACATTATTGAACAAAGCCAATAGGTTTTGCTTTTTCATAAATTAAAGCATTATTGGTGAATGCGTTTTGGTTAATTACTGGACTGATGGATGGATGGGACTACCTGAAAGAGACATAAGGTTAATTCAGGTGCAGTATCAGTAAGACTGATCCAAATAAATAATTTCAATTTTGCAGTGTTGCTACAACTCTCAGATTAGGTAAGAATGCTCTTTTTAGTTTGACGCCTGGCCTTAAAAGTGTTTTTTTTTTCAGCAGCTGGACATGAACGTTCTTAGCGTCCAGCTTTGGGGCGGGGGAACTGTGTGGCGAGTCACACTTGGAGGGGACATGCTACACCAAGAGAGAGCAGAATGTGGCAAGACTTCCAAAATGTTGTTTTGGTGCTCAATCCTGTTCAATGTGCCCAGTGATAGTCGAACTGCAGAGGGTTCATTGATTGAGATCATATGATTGATTGAGAAAGCTGCTAAACAGCCATGTGAAATGCATTTGGAGACATTGGAACTCCTTTAAATGACTTGCATCATTAATGTGCCTACAAAAAGGAGTTCATTATTCATGATACACTGTAGAAAAGAGATGAGAATACGGCCTGATATGTACCAAACATCCACTGTAACAATGCTGAAGGTTAATAAGCTTTCTTGGGTAATCAAGGCAGTGTTTATCATTTCAACTAAAGCAAAGAAGAAGGCGCTATCAGGCACACTAAACATAGTCATGATGGGTGTCATTTTGGAGCGTAATGGGAGACGTTCACCAGAAGGGTTTGGGGGCAGTGCTTGTTTCTGTGCACCAAACACAATGGGCAAGCAGTGATAAGTGTTGGGGTCACATAGCACCCAGGCAGATGTTTTCGACCCTTTGATCCCAAAGAATCTGGAGAAACATGAAAATGAAGGGTGCTGTGAGCTCTTCCAAAATGGCGCTTACATCCTGAAGTCTACATGTCTATGTTCCACAGTGTGTGCCTATGATCAGGTCAAATTCATAGAATTTCGCGAACAAGTAGCGCACGCGGCGGCGCACAGTGTGCGCGTGCGAATGTCTGCGCCAGCCGCGTGCGCTAAAATCGATTTCCGCGCACAGCGTATTCATGGATTTCAGCCTCCAAAACCAGCCGTGGCGCAGAGTGGCGCAGCGACCCTGCAGCAGCACCAGTTACACCCCCAAGAACACCCTCGCGCAAGGAAAAGCCATCAAAATCCCCAATCCAGCGCAAAGGGCTGCGCTAACCCTGGACCAGTTTACAGGGCTACCAAACAACAAACGCCAAGCGGGGAACGTGTATTACTGGGGTTTGCGTGAAGTTTCACACGCGAAAGGGCCTGTGCGAGTGGGGTACGTGTATAACTGGGGTTTGCGTGAAGTTTCACACGTGATTGGAGCAGGGTACGTGTATTACGGGGTTCGCGGGAAGTTTCACACGCAAAAGGGCCTCTGCGAGTGGGGTACGTGTATAACTGGGGTTCGCGGGAAGTTTCACACGTGATTGGAGCAGGGTACGTGTATTATGGGGGTTCACGGGAAGTCTCACACGCGATTGGAGCAGGGTACGTGTATTATGGGGGTTCACGGGAAGTCTCACACGTGATTGGATGCGGGTAAGTGTATTTCGGGGGTGCGCGGGAAGTTTCACACGCGAAAGGGTCTGTTCGAGTGGGGTAGTATAACTGGGGTTCGCGGGAAGTTTCACACGCGAAAGGGCCTGTGCGAGTGGGGTAGTATAACTGGAGTTTGCGGGAAGTTTCACACGCGATTGGAGCAGGGTACGTGTATTACGGAGGTTCGCGGGAAGTCTCACACGTGATTGGATCCGGGTACGTGTATTTCTGGGGTGCGCAGGAAGTTTCACACGTGAAAGGGCCTGTGCGAGTGGGGTATGTGTATAAATGGGGTTCGCGGAAAGTTTCACACACGATAGGCCCTGTGCGAGCGGGGTACGTGTATAACTGGGGTTCGCGTGAAGTCTCACAAGCGATTTCAGCAGGGTACGTGTATTACAGGGGTGGGCGGGAAGTTTCACACGCGAAAGGGCCTGTGCGAGTGGGGTATGTGTATAACTGTGGTTCGCGGGAAGTTTCACACGCGATAGGCCCTGTGCAAGTGGGGTACGTGTATAACTGGGGTTTGCAGGAAGTCTCACACGCGATTTCAGCAGGGTACGTGTATTACGAGGGTGCGCAGGAAGTTTTACACGCGAAAGGGCCTGTGCGAGCGGGGTACGTGTATTACTGGGGTTCGCGTGACATTTTACACGTGAAAGGGCCCTGTGCGAGCGGGGTACGTGTATTCCTGGGGTTTGCGTGAAGTTTTACACGCGAAAGGGCCCTGTGCGAGCGGGGTACGTGTATTACTGGGGTTCGCATGAAGTTTTACACGCGAAAGGGCCCTGTGCAAGCGGGATACGTGTATTACTGGGGTTCGCGTGAAGTTTTACATGCAAAAGGGCCTGTGCTAGTGGGGTAGTGTATTCCTGGGGTTCGCGGGAAGTCTCACACGCGATTGGTGCCGGGTACGTGTATTCCTGGGGTGCGCGGGAAGGTTCACACGAGATTTTGCTGTCAGAGTGGGGTATGTGAATTTCGGGGTGCGCGGGGAGTCCTACACGTGACTTGGCAGTGTGGGTCCTCCCAGGTGTTCCCTCTACACCCTCCACGGCCCCTGCAGGCAGCCCACACCACAGGGGACTACCCTGCACCCCTGGTCATGTCCTGCAGGCAGGCCATCCACCATCGGCATGCCCCCCAGCCAAACCACATGTCACCTTGCACTACTGATCACCAACTCATCTCCCCTTGCACCCCCACCCCCAGCACTGTGGGGCACCTGCCAGCAGACCCCCACTTATGTCCCACTCATGTCCTCCTGCACCCCCACCCCCCAGCACTGTGGGTCACCTTACAGCAGGCCCCCACTCATGTGCCCCTGCACCCCCACCCCCCAGCACTGTGGGGCACCTGCCAGCAGGCCCCCACTCATGTCCCACTCATGTCCCCCTGGACCCCCACCCCCCAGCAGTGAAATGCCGATCTCATGACACAAACCAAAAGTCAACTATGTACATCAACACATGTCGTCACACAGATACACTGGTTGGCATTGCTTGTGTAAACCCACATTTTCACATGCATCAACCCAATGAGCTAATCCCACACATGGAACTAAAAAATGAAAATGTATTATGTACATAAAATCAAAAATGAAATGAAAGCATAGCAAAATATGAAACATGAAATGAAAAGCATGTGAAAAAGATGATTGAATGAAAATGATAACCAATCCAAAAAAAATAGAAAGAAAAACAGTCCAAAGTCACCCTCCAACAACGCAAATCCAAAGGAAATGTAAAAAAAAATCTCCATTGCTTCATGTTCATAATAAAAAAAAAAGAGAAATCAATCCATAGTCCAACTATTTACAATCCATTGTCTGGAAAAAATAAATCATTGCTCCATGCCATAATGCAAAAAAAAAAAAAAAAAATGAATACATGATGAAACTATATACAATCCATTGTCCAAGGATGTAAAGGGTCCATGATCCCAACCAAACAAATGAAACCTACCTAACAAACTACCTAAAAATATAACTATATACAAATTTGTGTGGCATTGTCCATTGACCACAAATAAAAGGAAAACCAAAAGGAAACCTAACTCTAAAAACTATTTACAGGGGCAGCGGGCTAGTCCGACGGCTCACTTTTGGATGTCCCGGGCCAGGGCATCATCAAACTCCTGCTCAATGTCCTGGAGGCGGTCCTCTTCCATGGCCCCGAGGGTTCGCAGGGACAATGACATGTTCTCCTCCAACTCTGCGAATTGCCTCGAGGCACTCGGCCCGCCTCAGGGCCCTCCGCATGGAGGTCTCCGCCCTGACCATCGTGAGCCGTGCCTCTTCTGCCCGCTGCCGCTCCGCATCTATAGAATGGCCTAACCGCTGCCACACGGAAGACACTTCCAGTCCTGGGTCCTCCTGCCCTCTGGCTGATGCCTGCCCCTCCGATGTCGAAGGCCCCGAGCCATGATGGCTCCCACCTTGTTGCTGCTGCTGCTGTGCCTCTGCCTGTGCCCTGGCTCTTGCTGCCTGCACATCCTCCTCCGGCTGGGGTGCAGTTGTTGAGGTGGCCACCCCCGCTGGACATCCGACTCCCGACTGTGGCAGGGATGTGTCCTCCACCAGCCTGGCCACAGGGTCAGAGGCAGCTCCACAGGGTACCCAGGTGATACATGGGTGGGAAGATGGCATGGAGGACGACTGGCGCGTAGGGGGTTCAGGTGAGGAGGAGGTCCCAAGGAGGTCCAGCACACGGAGGAATCCAGCACAGGTGACCTGTCCAAGCAGGTCAACGTGGTCAAAGAGGCACCCAAGATGATGTGCAGTCTCACCTCACATGCCCCGTTGACGCAACGCTATCCCGGCCAGGACAGGCTCAACACGGTCCCGGATAGCCACGTCTGCAGGGAGAGGAAGGCCAGTTGTTGTGCGCTCATCCCCTCCCTGAAAACGGGTCTGGACGTAGGCATCCCTGCTGGTGCCAAATGATGCAGCGACAGGATCAGGGACAGGATTGCACACAGGAACCTCCGCGGCAGCCTGTGCTGCCTCCTGTCCCTGGGCCTGCACTGCACGACTAGCACCAGTGGAATCCCCACCTCCAGACCCCATGTGTGTCCCTTCCCCGGCCTCCTCCTCCACCAAAGCCCCCACCAACCTGGATGACTCCATGCCATCTTCCTCCGTCGGACCCTCTGGGGTCCCAGCTGCCCCATTCTCCAACCTCTGCCTATTGGACCTACCCTCGGCAGCTGCGGCCTGGGACGCGGCACCAGACTCCTCACTCCCCGACGAGATGACAATCTGGGAGGGGAGCCGGGCCTTGCATCTCCGTCTGGCGGGACGATCCCTGCCGCTGTGCTCCACAGCACCCTCTCCCCACTCTTCTTCAGTTGACGCTGCAGACAGGGAGAGATAAAACACAGGCATCAGGGCACTGTACAATGGACTGATACACACATGACAGTTGCACATGAGTGGCAATGTTTAACTTCAGACACGGCATCACACTCCATGAGACACATGTCATTTTAACTCACACACATGAACATTTCAACAGCAATATTGCACCAGGCAGCACCATCCATACACATACAACAGCATGAACAGCCAAAGGTGAGCCTGACATCACATGAAACACAAGGTGTGCACTGGACATGCACACACGCCACACTTACATGCATGTCTACATCTCCTACAACTGTTGTAGTGATGAGATCACCATACATGTCACATCTGCCATTCATCCTTCTACATATCAGTGTCACGTGCATCCATGTTGCATCACAGTTGCACACTTGTCAGATACACATACATGCACATGTACACAGTGCAGATACATGCATTGTGAACCACCATCCATGCCACAACCATGCCAATGTACATACACAGAAATTCAAACATGTGTGCTCCCACACCTGCATTTGCCCAGCATGGTTACCAACACATACACCATCAATGTGTCTCACAACTGAGAGGACTCAAATGTGGCAGCCTCACGCCCATGTTCATACACATCCCTACATGGCCCTACAGAAACACATGTGCAACCTGCACACTACTGGCACACCACGACACGCACAGCGTACTATCAACATGCATGTACACTTAACGCTCGACTCCAGACGGGTCTGCCTCTCAAGGATCTGGACGTAGAGCGCTGGGCATATGCGTTCCAGGACCCTCATTTGATGGTTCGACAGCTGGCCCCGGCACCCCATGCCATCCGCTGCCTTAGCGAGGCGCCGGGCCTTGTTGAGGGTCCTGGACCTGAAGTCCTCCCAGCGCTTCTTGACATGATGTAAGTCGCGGACTTCCACCCCCTCCGCGTTGATGGCAGTCACGATGTCCATCCAGATCCTGTTCCGTCCTTCATTGTTGGCGCGCAAACTTCCAAAGAGGGCATCATACTGCCCCAGGACTTGCTCCACCAGGACTCCAACTTCGGTGGCAGTGAAGCTGGTGGCCCTCTGCCTCTCTGGCTGGGGGTTCCCAGTGCTGCCAGATGGTGTTGTGCTGGACATGGCAACCCCAGAGGCAGGAGTGGGTGGGCAACTGGGTCCTGGGGCTGGGCCGTGGAGCGATGGAATCCCAGTCGGGAGTTTTTGGTTCCAGCAGGGGTGGTCACAGCAACTACACCCCTGGCTGACGTGCAGGCCGAAAATGGCAGGGCACGTGGGCAGCAAGCAGTCAGGCAGCAGCAGATGGCAGGTGGGAGCGTGCTCAGGGCTCTGGGGGGCAGTAATTCGGCCTTCTGGGCAGGAGCGTGGTCTTCCGTGTGTTTTCGCGTGGTCAGCTTGATACGGACTGATTTGGCACGTGAAAAAATTGCACGTCAGTGTGTAATTCGAGGAAAGGGCCTTATTGCGTAAGCGCGTCAGCACACGCACGCGATTTCATTGGACCAAAGGCCCTTAGCGCAAAAGCGCGTAAGTTACATTATGTGCGCGGGCGTTTCCCTCATAGCACGTGATGACATAGCACATGTGGAAAAACTGCACGTCCGAGTGTCATCGGGTGTAATTGGAGGAAAGTGCCCGCATACACGTGTATCTGACGTGTACGTGTGGGCCAGTTTAAAAGCTACGTGTAGGACGCCATTTCCTTGTACGTGCTTTTCGTGGAGAGCGAGTGGGTGAAATCTGTACTTCTTGTCGGTTCACACGCGATTACTTCACAGCGTTTCTAGTTCGTACTCCCTGTTACCTCTGACAGCTCTTTTCTGAATTTTTGTTGGGCCTGTTTCCTCAAACAGAGTTCACTTCTCCTTTTGTCCTGTCTCCTCAGACAGCGTACAATTCTTCTTTTGCCAACGGGCACACGCATGTATTTTTCACATTCTTTTTCCAGGCAGACGGTGAGTTCCGCACGTACTTGGCAACTGTGCTTGCCCAGTGTGTCGCGTTCCCCTTCAGAGGTCATTGTAGGCTGCGTGTATTACGCGTACGCTTAGTTTTGTGTTTCTGGGTGCCACGTCATAGTGCGGGTTCATTTTTTCACACATGTGATCTACGAAGGGTTGCGTCCATGTTAAATTTTGATTTTGGGCTGCCTGTGCGTTGCGTGACCCGTCATCTTCCCCCAGGGGTCACAGACAGCCTTGTTAGAGCACTAGGGTACGAATTCCATGTGGTATCCTACCCCTTTGACCCCCAATTGCCCAGGACAATAGTTTACTGCAACTCCCATACGCACAACAACATCAGTGCCATGGTTGGGAGGCGACCAAGCAGTAAGGGAGGCAAAGGTGGGTGTGGTGGGCCGGGTAGGGGACGTGGCCGGGATTTGCAGGGTGCCCCTATACCCCCATGTGTGGAGGAACAATCACGGACACCCATGCCCCCCCCATGGTTGAGTTAAACATGGCTGACACCATCCCAGCTCAGCCCCTGTTGGACCAGCCAATTGTGGCACCTGACCTGGCACAGGATGACTCCCTGGCTGACTTCCAGGTCAGCAAGTCTAGGCCACGTGTGGCGGTGCAAGTTGTTGTCACCAAGCCACGTGGATCTGGGGCAGCTATGTCATCTGCTGCCCCATGTATGCAGGGTGGGGAGGCTGCAGGGGCAGCTGCAGCTCCATCCGCCCCAGCTCTGACTCTCCCAGCCAGGACAGTGTCAGTCCAGGTCCATCAAACTGACGTTCCCCCTGCTAACATTACCCTGCAACCAATGCCTGCATCAAGACCTATGGTCATTGTGCATTCCCACACTCCTACTACCCAGTCCACCGGTGATTCTGCCCCTTCTGACCAGAGCGGCGTAAGCCACTCTGGCTCTGCTCCACCTTTAAAGAAGAGAAATAAGGGTGCTCTGGCACGACAGGCTGAGACCCCAGACACAGCTACACACTCCGGTACCTCAAGGAAGCCTTGCTTTAATGATCCAGAACTTGATGCACTTGTGGCCTATGTGTCAGCACATAGCCGCGAAATGGTGGTGACTGCAGGGTGCAAGACCACACCTGGTCAACGTAGGGCACACTGGCAGACCATCGCGGACCGCATAAGTGCCCTTGGATTTGTGAGGCACACAGCTGATGATTGCTACAAGTGGTGGAATGACCTGAAACGCAGAGAGCAATGAACAAGCTGGCCTCAAATCATGCAGCTACTCTGGTGACTGGCGGTGGGTCTCCACAAGAGGACAACAAACTCACTGAACATGAGTCTGTTGCTGGGGCCTTCGTCACAGAGGAACAGATCCAAGGTGTGGGAGAACTACCTGATTATGATGCATTGTCCGGTGAGTGCCCATGCATGTGTGTGTAATGCATGTGTATGTTGTTTGGGTGACGGGTTCTGATTGAGTGCCAGGTGACGGTGTGTGTGCCTGAGTGGTATGGGTCACCCATGTGCTTCATCCAAAACATTCAGCGGCCTTGGATTTGGGTGTGACAGTATCCCTTCTGCCTACAGTAGTAATTTAGCGCAACATTATGGCATTTGCCCTTGAAGTGGCATCTTGCAACAACATTGTTTGTATTTTTCAGTGTTCGTTCAGGCTGATTGTTTCAATTCTCCCACTTTTGCTACGCATTCCTCAGCCCTATTGTCACATTTGTGACATGCTTCTGTCATTGATGAACCCCACATTGGCCCACATGTGTTACCTTGTTAGGTGAATGATTTGACCATTCAGGCTGATTGAGTATTGGCCTGATCACATAAATTGTTGGGGCCTGTTTGAATGTAGAACATGATAGTTGTTTCCTGTCATGTTGAAGTGCGCAACCATTGATGTGTACATCGGCCTGCAATCACTTTATTTTTGTACACTGGATGTGTTGCAGTGTGTGGCACATGCCTATTTTGTCACACTTTGTAGCATTTTTCATCTCATCATGTCCATCTCACATGGATGGCTGACAGTATTCATTCACTGACATATGGATGTACTTGTGGAATGTACCATGGCTATGGTACATGCCATCTGTGTGATGGCATGTGCCATGTATGTGTATTGGACATGCCACTCACAGGCCAATGTGTGATGGCAGTGCTACCCACCATGCAGCAAATGTGTTGCTCTTCCATCTTGGTGTCATCAGTGTCTGCCTTTTGCCTCCCCTTCCAACTCAGTGACAGTTCATGCATGGGAGGGTTATAGTCATGTGGGACATGTGTAAATCATGTACTGGTTCTGTAGCTTGTCAGGCCTATTTGTGTGCTATGGTGCTAATGCCTGTTTCCATTTTTTGTCGTTCATGTTTTTGCAGGGGATGACGCACCTGATGCTGTTGAGGTTGAGGAGATGGTGCAGACCCAGGAGGGATCTCAGGCACGACCGGGCACCAGTGGGGGACGTGGTGTGGTGGTGGGTGAGAACCTAATATTGCTGCAGACCATTCTGTCCTGGGGTGTCTCTGGGTGCACCTCCCCAGACCTCTATTCAGGTGCTGATTCGGATGATGAGACCTATGTGCCGTCGCAGGTAAGTGTTTCTAGCAGGGATTCTGTTCTGTCCAACCCACCTGCACCAGGGGTAGAACCCTCTATGGGGATGTCAGTGTTGGTAAGACCACCTTTGGCGGTTACGGATGCAGGGTCACACTCCACAACATCTGATCCTGTTCCTGGGCCAGCAGATCAGAGGGGGAATGCAGTCCTGCAGCCTCAGGCAGTGCCGGCACAGCAAGGTGCAGATCGCTTTGCCCCAAACAGGTGTGGTGCCTTGTGTGGCTCCCGTGGGCATCCACTGTATTCCGGCTGGGCACATGCAGGCTTGTCCTGAGTTTGGGTTAGATGCTTGGGCTTGTGAGACACACACCCCTCCTGCTTCCCGTTTCCATGGGCTTGCAAAGGGTGTGCCCAAGTGACAGTGACTTACACAGTGACGTTGGACTCCCATGAGCTGTGTGGGCAGTCTGTAGTCAATACGGTGTATACATTCCTAGTGGATATTGTTGTTGTATTGTACACTGCATGGTGTATTGATATGTTCTTGTACATCCATGTCTTCCTCCTAATTTGCAGGTTCATTCCTCATGTCTTCACAATGCCGTCTACTTTGGAGATGGAGTTCATGTTGTAAGCAGTGCACTTACACATTTGCGTGGCAGCAGCACTGTACAGTTGGAAGTGGTCGATGTGCTGGCATAATCAGGTGTAAGACTAGCACTGCTTTAACTTAGTACTGTCATGTTTATGCTATGTTTGAGGTTGTGTAGCTGCATTGTATTGTTGGTAAGTATTTGGTCATGTGTGTTGTTAGTTCTACATTACTGGGAGCATATTGTGTGTGGTCAGTTTCCATTAGGGACACTGTACTTTGTGACACTTGTGTCATGTTTTGGGGATTGCTTTGTTTGCTCTCACATAGCATGACATGCCATGGTGTGTTGGGTGGCAGTGCTGGGGAGGGGTTGGGTGACATGGCACTGTTGTCATGTTGTATTTTGTAAGGGGGTAATGAATTTAGCAGCATAGAAGTGTGTCTTTTGATGACACAGCATTGGTGGTGTTTGTGTAGGTAGGGATGCACACAATGTAACACTTCCAGGTGACCAATCTCAGGCTGGTGTGGTTGTGACAGTTGACTGTCCCTTATGTCATCATCATTGATTGTCAGATGGTATGTGCCAGGGCTGTGTGCACTCCACAGGGGTGTGATTTTAGGTGAAGTAATTAGCCACCAGCTGCGTACGGGCTGCCTCACCCCGTGCCCTTTCCCCTCCCATGCGCAGTGGCCTTGCATGTGGTTGGGGATGTGGGGGCACCACCATGTCCACGGGAAGGCCCCGGCATGTTGCAACGTTGTGCAGGACACATGCTGTCACAATGATCCTGCACACTACTGGGAGAGAGTTTAACAGGTGCCCGCCAGAACGGTCAAGGGAGCGAAAGCGTGACTTGAGCACTCCAAATGTGCGTTCCACTATGCCCCGGGTTGCAATGTGGGCTGTGTTGTATCTTACCTCGGGTGGCGTGGTGGGGTTCCGAATTGGCGTCATCATGTGGGTGCTCAGAGGGTAGGCACTGTCCCCTGGGGAGGTGGTGATGGGTATCATTAGTGGGGTTGTGACATTACTCAGTATCTGACATGCATGCATGTGCTGTGGCATTTATACTCACCGAGCAGCCATGTATCGCCATGCCGCCCAGCTTCTAGGTCCCGGTTTAGGGTTGACATTCTGTAAATAAAACTGTCGTGGGTGGACCCTGGATAGTTGGCATATACTGAGGTGATGATTCCCTTGGCATCACATACTGCCTGGATGTTGATGGAATGCCAGTGCTTGCGGTTTCTATAGATGTGCTCTGATGCCCTGGGGGGACGTAGAGCCACATGGGTGCAACCAATGGCACCTAGGACTTTGGGGAATTGTGCCACCCTGTAGAAATCCTGGACGGCAGCCTGCCTTTCTGCAGCTGTTCTGGGTAGGTATATGTGCCTGCGGACTGATGGGCGTGCAGTCATGATGGCCAAGACCTGGTGTAGGCAGCGTGACTGCGTGGCCTGTGACACCCCCCCACCCACTATAGCACTTGTCTGCTGAAATGATCCAGTGGCCAAGAAGTGCAGTACATTGAGGACCTTTTCCAGGGGACTGAGTGCTTGGGAGCACAGGGTGGGTGATATGAGGTCATCCTCCCACTCACTGACCAGGTCGAGTATTATGTGAGGTGGAAATCTGTACCTTCCATACACCTGGTCATCAGGCATTCCAAAAAGGCTGGTTCTGGGTGTAAAAATTCTGGGCCTGACTATCCTCCTCCTCCTGCGGTATACCACGACCACAGCTGCTAGGAACGGTATATTCATCCTGGCGTCTGAGCTTGTTTGTTGTTTGCACGCACTTTTATGGTGCGCGGGTCCACGTTCGCCTGCTTCCTGCTGGTGTACGTGTTTCCGGATTAGCGCGTCTTTTTTGGCGCACGCGTTAGCCCCGTTTGAATCCATGAATACGTGTTTTGAACGTGCGTGTGGGCGTTCCGCGCATTTTCCTCCTGTACTTCCCCCGTGACGCCCACATTTTCACGCATTGTTCCCCATTCCGTGTGTCACGCCCTCTGTTCCTCCTACTTTTGTTGTGTGCGCCGCACTATGTGCGGTTTCACTGTGCGCGCAGCGCACGCTGTTTGGAGACGTGTGCGCCAGCGTGCGCCACGCAGAATTTTGGCACACATCCTGGGATTTACACACGCACGGACTTCCGTGAATCGCTGTGCACGGGTTTTGCTGCGATTTTCGCGCTGGCACTGCGATTTGCACGCTTTCGCACGCTTTCGCATGCTTGCGCTGAAAATTTCAGCGCACATTAATTCCATGAATCGGCCTGAAAATTGCATCAACTTGAACAGATCTGGAGTAAGAAATATGAAAAGAGCTCCTTACTTGTTTAAAAGAAGAAGCGTTATAGCTTTAAAAAATATAGTCAATAAAGCAAAAAAGAGCTATTACTCAGAATGCCTCTTTTCTATCCCTAAAGTCCTGTCAGAACTAAATACACCAAATTCCTTTACTAACAATGCTATTCCCTCACAAGTTCTCTGCCATAATTTAGCTATATTTATTTTCAGATGAAATTACTAAGCTCCAGTTCGAAATGACCTCCGCCGAGCAGGCATGCTACCTGCTAGGTATACCACAGCGGTAATGGAGTCGCCTGAGCTCCACCAGCACTTTTTACCTCCTTTCATCCTGTCTCTGAAGCTGCACTTACAGATCTTATGGCAGCTTGCCATCCATCAGGTTCTCCCCCAAGAACCTTGCCCAAGTAAGATTATTAAGGAAGCTCACTTGCTAGTGGTTCCAAGCCTTTCTCCTTTTAGTTACTCTTCCCTTGCATTGGGCACTGTCCGAGATCGGCTAAAGTTGGCTGCTAAGACACCACTCCGCAGAAAGCCTTCATTCCCAACTTCTCTATCATGTGTCACAGATGGTCTGAAGGAAGCACAAACCTATGTTCCTACTTCAAGGGTATTTAATATTCATCTCATCATTTGGCTTTTATTTGACTTTTGTCATTTTGCCAGTAACACATACAAATTCATCAAGAGCATTTTACAATATATGTTAAAACAGAATTTACACAACAAGCAATACTACAGCACGTAACAATTAAAATACAATAAGAATTAAAGGAGACCTAGGCCCTCATTACGATACTGGCACTAAACCACGACGCTATTAGCACCATGGTTGGTGCCGGTATCGTAACGAGTCCGCCAATGTTCAATGGGGAATTACCACCCCATTCCAAGGTTGGCGGGGCGGTAATTCCCCATTGAACATTGGCCCTTCCCCATTCCCATTTTTGCGCCACAGGGATAAATGGGACTGGGGAGGCGCTAAGTACGGTACCGGGTCCCGCAAAGGGACCTCGTAGTAAGGCACTAATGGGTTAACGGCGCCGCAGCCTTTTACGGCGCCGTTAAACACTTAGCGCCAGGGTCCTAATGAGGGCCCTAGTCTTTTCCAGTATAGCAAAAACATGGGCTGTTTAAACAGATCTCAGTAATTCAGGTCTATCCTGGGCATGGCCTCCAAGTTGCATCATTTACACAGACACATTTCAAAACTAGGCCCATAAGAATTGTGCACAATGGCAATACAGAGGAGAATACAGTTCTTAAATAACTTACCAACATGATCAAAAAGGAAACAATAACATCTTTGCTTTGCCAGTTTTAAAAGAGGAACAATTCTCAATAATTCAGTTATGCCCTAGACATTACCCACAGGTGACATGGTTTAGATGACAAATGTCATGTCTGGACCCATAAATCATGTGCAAAATAGCCATACAAACAGGATACAGCTTATAAATAGATTAGACGACATGCCTGAGGAGGGAAAACGTTATCTTTGCCAATATTCTCAAAGGAACATTTCTTAATAATTCAGTTATGTCCCATTCATTACCTCCAAGTTACACAATCTAGTTGGATAACAAAGGCTGTCCTTTGGCTAACCCCCAGATTATGAAGAATGTGCAAAGTGGCAGTACAAACTGAGTACAAGAACAGGACCCATTTGGGCCCAAGAATAGATGCAGGCTCAGATCTCTACGTGGTTTCCTTCCTTTAAGTTGTATACTGGATGCTCTAAAGTGGTGACCAGAGGGATTTATTCCCTGTTTCCCTAATCTTTAATGATCTAGATCTTATGCACGATGCCTGGTGAATACAGTTGGCTACACAATATACAATGTTCATATCATTGCAACGCTTGAACAGTTCTTATTTTTATTTATTTATACATGGTACACAATGTGCATTACAGATTGTTTTCAAATACCTATTTCTGGCCACTCGGTAACCATGACAAAAAAACTAAAAATGACTTAGTGACTCCCTGGCTAAGCCACACACTGGACATAGTTCACTTGCAGTTGGAAGCCACTTGCTTGTACGATACATCAGATGGAATAAGCAAGATCTAAATTGCATGTACAAGCTACGTGCCAGAGGTGGGTTCACCACATCCAAATACTTTTTGAATCCTAGACAGTGCTGACCAATCGGCTATGGGTCACCCTTAGCTAGCCAGCTGAATGCATTAGGATGCTCCATTTCAGCTGCCTCACGAGAAACTCTTTGCCAATTCTGCGTTAGCTATCATGATACCCAAGGAGTTAAACCATTGCTCTCTTAGGTTCAGTTCGATCAGGCATTTCTTAACATGTGCAAACCAAAGCAAGGACCTGCCACTAACAAAGTCTAAAATGTGGATAACTGCCTCACGATAGATTGCGAGTTCAGGAATTGTCCACACTCAGATCCAGTAAAGAACCAGCATAAGGGCAGCATCATCGTTAATCAGTCTGAGTCCCAGCTCTAGATAGAGTGGAGAACCATGGCACGCTGGAGGCATACTGAGCAGGTGTTTAAGGAAGGCTCTTTCGGTCAACCCTGTTTACTGCTAACTGCGTGCCCCCTGGTCTCTGCGGCATACAATGCTGCAGATTTTGCCTGTGCAGCGTACATGCCTTGTGCTGGCATGACAGCCCACCGACCATGACCAAGCAAGAACTTCCAGATGGACCCTCCATATGATTCTAGTTTAGAGCTTGATTTAACCAATTGGGATGTCCAATAACCCTGATCATTGAATCTGACACCCAAATAATCATAACATCGAACCTGTTCCAAAACGGCACCATTGATAAACAACTTCATTTTATTGTACTGTATGAATTTGGGCTAGAAAAGTAGGGATTTTGTTTTTACAGTATTCACCTCAAACTGGAGCGCTGTGCATTTCTCCACAAATGCTTCCATGTTGTTCTTCAGTTCCCTTGCCGATGTTGATAGAAGAACGGCATCATCTGCAAAAAGCAACGCTGAGATGGATAAAAGCCCTAGCTTTGGTTGGTCCAGACATTTTGTTCTAACTGTCACGCTCACCTGATTCCCATGGAGTCGCAGGTCTGGCTTCGAGTGCTGATGCTTCTTCAATGGTGAAGCGCAGGACTCTGAGGATGGACAGGTAGGGCCCCTCTACTCTGGCTTCTCTGGCTCACAGGGATATTCCCCTGTGCGTGAAAAGGGAGTATTACCTACTGACGGAATAATGCTCAAGCCTCCCACTCCCTTCCAACTCTCCACGATACCCTTCCACGATTCCCCGTGAAGTCTCACCTTAGGGTCTGGAAGGATGAGTTCTCCATCCTGCTTCTGATGCAGGGGCGCGTTGAAACCCAGTTACTTCACTGGATTGAGGTTTGGTGGGAGTTCAAATAAGCTTGACTATTCAGGTAAGGCGCTGTAAGAGTTCTGTAGCAAGTTCAAAAGTTCAAGCTTAATAATAATGTTCATTGTCTTATTGCAGCAAGCGCTAACGCTTATGTCTTTTTCCCCTTAGGGGCCGGGGTTCGGAATGCCGGAGATATGGCGCCGACCCGAAGTGAAACGTGCAGTTCCAGTAAATGACAGGTAAGTTCTGGATGAGCGTTCGGGTAATGTCTTTGCATTCGCTCATTCAATGTCTTTGTCTTTTTTCCCCATAGGGGCCGGGGTCCGGAATGCCAGGAAGCGGCAGGACCCGAAATGAAATGGGAATGACCCAACAGGTAAGTCTTAGAAGGAAACTGAGCTTTTCCTATTCCCTTCCTTCTCTCACCTTGTGTTCTTGTCTTTTTCTCTCTAGGCTCTGGGCAGTGGCTGCGGATCCGGATGATCGCTGCTGAAGATGGAGGTGCCCAGGAAAGGTGAGTGAAATGCAGCGCTGCAGCGATCGAAGCAAAATGCTTTTAAAAAATGATGTCTTCCCTTTCAGGATCGTCGGTGTGATGTCTCCGTGATGCAGCTTTAGCAGGTAAGGTCTTCTTTCTCTCCAAATTCTCTCTTATCTCCCCTTGCAGGTGACCCAGGATGTTGACAGGCGTGGCTGAAGTCCAGATGCAGGAGCTGACACGGTGAGTGTCCAGCTGCGAGGAGCAGAACAACGCGAAGCGTGGGTTGCTGATCGGGCATGGTTTAAATAGCTTTGGAAGAAGTTCCAGGTATGTATCCTTCCACAGATCAGGTATGTATCCTTCCCCGACCACACCCAGGTGGAAAGTAGTCCCACAGGTAAAGTAGTTCCATTCAGGCCTCAAGAGGGCCTGGATGTAGCAGCATGGTCTGCATCAGGTAAGTGCACATTAAAACACTTGAACACATGTCTAGCTTTATGAGCCTGGCGCCTAAGGCGCCAGGACAGGGGTCCAACATGAGCCTGGCGCCTAAGGCGCCAGGACTGTGTCCAAAGGGCCCCAGCTTGGGCCCGCTGGCACTTCCCTGGGGGGAATGATGCCTGCCTCTGGAGTTGCTGGGTCGGACCTGGCTCCTTGGAGGTAGGTATAATGACAGTACCCCCCCCTCAAGACCCCTCCCAAGGTTGTTCCCTCTGGGGGTTTTGGCTTGTTCGGAAATCTCCGGTGGAACCTTTGTATTAATTGAGGTGCGTGAACATGGTTACTAGGCTCCCACGATCTCTCCTGAGGTCCATATCCATTCCAGTCAACAAGATAGAAGAGTTTTGACTTTAACACCTTGGAGTCTAAAATGTCTTTAACTTCGAATTCTAATTCCCCTTCAATTTGAACTGGGTCTGGAGGCTTGGACAGTCGGGTCCCTGGTTGTACTGGCTTCAAAAGTGATGCATGAAAAACTGGATGAATACGCATGTTAGACGGTAAATCCAGTTTAAAGGCCACGGGATTGATTATAGCCTTGATGGGATAAGGTCCTATGAATCTGGGATTGAAGGTTTGCGGGCCCTTGAGGGGTAAATGTTTCGTTGCTAGCCAAACCTGGTCTCCTACTTGGTAAGGAGGAGTTTTACTTTGGTGCAAATCAGCGTTTTCTTTATACTTTTTCTTGGCTTGCTGTAAATGAGTTGCAGCTTCTTTGAAGGCTCGGGTTATTGTGGAATGCAGATGGTTTACTGCGGGCATTTCCAGGGTCAAAGGTGGATCTAGGTCAGAGGTCCGAGGATGGTGACCATACAAAGTATGAAAAGGAGTTTGTCCGGTTCCAGAATGCACTGAATTGTTGTATGCATATTCTGCGATCCAAAGGATGTCTTTCCAATTTAACTCGGATTGGTGTAACATGCACCGAAGATATTGCTCGAGAGTCTGATTGGTTCTCTCGGTTTGTCCGTCGGTCTGGGGGTGGTGGCTGGTGGATAACTGCACATCTATTTGTGCTAGTTGGCAACACTTCTTCCAAAAATGGGAGGTAAATTGACTTCCACGATCCGAGACTAATATGGAAGGGAAACCATGTATGCGAACTATATTCTCCAAAAATTCTTTGGCCAAGGTGGAAGCTGAAGGCAAACCTTTTAAAGGGATAAAGTGGGCCATTTTGGAGAATAGATCCACAATTACAAGGATATGTTGTAACCAGCACAAGGAGGCAGGTCAGTTATACAGTCCATTGACAAGGTGTGCCATGGTGCCGGTGGAATATCCAAGAGTTGAAGTAGGCCGGCTGGCCTTTTCTTTTGACCCTTGTTTTGGGCGCAAATTCCGCAAGACAATACAAAAGACTTAATGTCTTTTCTCCAAGAAGGCCACCAGAAGTGGCGTTTGATTTTTTCCTCCGTTTTAGCGATACCAGGGTGTCCTTCCATTAATGATTCATGATGATGGGCAATAACAAGTTCTTGCAATTCTTTACTTGGCAGAAACAATCGCTCCTGGAAGTAGGGTAAATCATCCTTAACGGTGTAATGAGGACCCTTTTGACTTCATTCCAGTAAGGCTGAAGAGTCTAGAAGTTGTTTTACTTGCGTTTGGATGTCCTCAATAGTTTGCAATGAAGTTAGGCCTAAGATTCTTTGTTCAGGTATGATTGGCACAGGTTCTAAACTTGAATTGGGTTCTTCCATGCCAATCCGGGATAAGGCATCCGCTTTACCATTCTTGCAACCAGGGCGATAGGTAATTACAAAATCAAATTCCGCAAAGAATAGAGCCCATCGGAGTTGTCGTGAAGATTGAGCTTTGGCCGTCTTTAAATACTGTAAATTTCTGTGGTCCGTAATTACGGTGATGGTGCGTCTTGCCCCGAGAAGGTAGTGACGCCAAGCCTTGAAAGCAGATTTAATAGCCAGTAACTCTTTTTCGGTAATTGCGTAGTTGATTTCAGGAGGAGAAAATTTCCTGGACCAAAAGGCCACAGGGTGTAGTTGGTTAGTTTCTGGGTCTCTTTGCGACAGGACAGCTCCCATGGCCGAACTGGATGCGTCGGTTTCCACAATGTAAGGGAGATCTGGGTGCAGGTGCTTCAATACAGGTGCAGAGGTGAATTTGGTTTTCAGGTCCTGAAAGGCTTGTTCGGCCTCAAGAGTCCATTCAAAGCGCTTGTTTTTCTTTAGGAGAGCTGTGATGGGTTGGACTGTTCGGGAAAATTCCGGGATGAATCTTCGATAGAAATTGGCAAAGCCGAGCATGCTCTGAACTCCCTTCACCGAGCTAGGAGATGGCCATTTGAGGATGGCGTCCACCTTTCGCGAGTCCATTCGGACTCCTTGAGGTGTCAGGATGAATCCGAGAAACTCAACTTCTGTGGTATGAAAAACGCATTTTTCGAGCTTTGCAAATAGTCTGTGCTGGCGCACTTTCTCAAGAACTGCCCTAACATGTTTTCTGTGATCGGATTCTGAAGAAGAGTACACCAGGATGTCGTCAATATAAACAATGACACAGACATCGATAAGTTCCCGAAGAACATCATTCATAAAGTACTGAAAGGCGGCAGGTGCATTGCACAAACCGAAGGGCATCACCTGATATTCGAAGAGCCCAAATTTGGTGCAGAATGCAGTCTTCCATTCGTCGCCTTCTTTTATACGCACCAGGTGATAAGCTCCTCGGAGATCTAACTTGGTGTACACACAAGCGTCTTTCACCTGGTCGATAAGCTCAGGGATCAGGGGCAGAGGATAACGATTCTTAATCGTTATTTGATTTAGGGCGCGATAGTCTATACATGTTCTAAGGTCGCCCTCTTTTTTCGGCACGAAGAACAGAGCTGAGGAGACAGGAGACTTGGACGGGCGAATAAAACCATTGGCTAGGTACTGATCTAAATACTGACGCAAATGCAGGTTCTCAGGTTCCGTAAGAGCATAAATCCTACTACAAGGTAGTTGAGCATTGGGTACCAGATCGATTTGGCAATCATAAGACCGATGGGGAGGTAATATGTTAGCCTGTTCCTTCTGAAAAACGTCTTGGAATTCTTGGTATTCTGCCGGTAGCTGTACAGGGGTGGAAGTTGCTGAGGCTAGACCCATAACTGGATTTCTTGGATAACAAGTTGGTTCACAATCAGGAAAACTTATCTTCTTTGCTCGCCAGTCAATTCTGGGATTATGTGTTTCTAACCAAGGAATTCCAAGAATTACTTGAAATTGCGGGTCCTTGATCACATCAAACACGATTGCTTCCCGATGTCCATCCTGGCCCACCAGTGTCATTTCAACAGTGGAATGTGTTACAGGCCCTGAGGCTATTTCGGTTCCATCTACTGTAGTAATGACATCTTGGGTTACTTTCGGGCGGAGAGGGAGCTTAATCCTGGAAGCCAATTCACGGTCTATGTAATTTCCAATAGCTCCACTGTCGAAGTATGCTTTTATAGCATGCAACTGCTGAGGCTGTTTTGGGTCCACGAGCACTATTGGCATGACAAAATGCGAGGTCAAAGAGTTTGTTTTCAAGCTCGGCAAGCGGACCCCTACGCTTGTCGGGCTAGGTCGTTTCCCGAATCAGGTGTCAATAAATCGTTATCAGTGGCTCCAACCACCTTCTTAGGTGGTTTAACCGGACAATTTCGAAGAAAGTGACCGGAAGTCCCGCAATACAGACAAAGTTGCATTTGCCGCCTTCTCTCTCGTTCCTTCTGCGTTAAAGGTCCTTTAACACCGCCGATTTGCATAGGTTCGGATACGTCGGTACTCTTGGAGTTAGTGTGGGTTTTGATCGGTACTCGGGTTTCATACTTGAACCGATCTGCTTTTCTATTTTGAAGTCTGTGATCAAGTCGAACCACCAAGTCTATGTAGTCTGCGCAGACCTGGGGTGGATCTACTATCTGAGCTAAAACATCCTTAAGCTCTCCGCGCAGGCCTCGATGAAACAATGTGATCCTTTTGTTTTCTGGCCATCCAGTTTCCACAACCAGTCTATTAAAGGTGGCAACGTAGGACAGGAGATCCTGATTACCTTGTCGTAAGGATAGCAGTTCGTTATCAAGGGCCTGTCCTTGAGAGTGTCGAGCAAACAATTTTTCCATGCTGGCCTGGACACCCTGAAAATTCTGGAGAATGGGATCATCGTGATTTACCAATGGAATAGACCAATCGGCAGCACTGCCACTGAGGTAAGATAGTATAAAGGTTACCTTGGCCTGGTCGTTAGGGAAGGCCCCGGGTCTGCATAGAAAGTGTAAACGATATTGGTTCATAAAGACGGCATATTTCTTGGGATCCCCCGCAAAACGTTCAGGCGGGGCCAAAGGCATGTGTCCAGGTAGATTGATTTGTACTGGGTTATTCAAACCCATTGATGTGGAAGTACCTCCGGAATTGGATAAAGGAGTGTGCCCTGCCTGGGCCTGCAATAACCTTTGGCCAGGTCATCTGTTCTTTCCTTGGATAGGATCAGTTCTCTTTTGAGAGCGTTAGTCTCCTGGCGGGCTGAGTGCACTTCTGCCCGTAATTCCCCCAAAAGCTGGGCCAGCTGATCTGTCTCGGAAGTCTCCATAGCGCCCGGGTGGGAAATTGTGGGTAGGCTTCGCATTCTGTCACGCTCACCTGATTCCCACGGAGGCGCAGGTCTGGCTTCGAGTGCTGATGCTTCTTCAATGGTGAAGCGCAGGACTCTGAGGATGGACAGGTAGGGCCCCTCTACTCTGGCTTCTCTGGCTCGCAGGGATATTCCCCTGTGCATGAAAAGGGAGTATTACCTACTGACGGAATAATGCTCAAGCCTCCCACTCCCTTCCAACTCTCCACGATACCCTTCCACGATTCCCCGTGAAGTCTCACCTTAGGGTCTGGAAGGATGAGTTCTCCATCCTGCTTCTGATGCAGGGGCGCGTTGAAACCCAGTTACTTCACTGGATTGAGGTTTGATGGGAGTTCAAATAAGCTTGACTATTCAGGTAAGGCGCTGTAAGAGTTCTGTAGCAAGTTCAAAAGTTCAAGCTTAATAATAATGTTCATTGTCTTATTGCAGCAAGCGCTAACGCTTATGTCTTTTTCCCCTTAGGGGCCGGGGTTCGGAATGCCGGAGATATGGCGCCGACCCGAAGTGAAACGTGCAGTTCCAGTAAATGACAGGTAAGTTCTGGATGAGCGTTCGGGTAATGTCTTTGCATTCGCTCATTCAATGTCCTTGTCTTTTTTCCCCATAGGGGCCGGGGTCCGGAATGCCAGGAAGCGGCAGGACCCGAAATGAAATGGGAATGACCCAACAGGTAAGTCTTAGAAGGAAACTGAGCTTTTCCTATTCCCTTCCTTCTCTCACCTTGTGTTCTTGTCTTTTTCTCTCTAGGCTCTGGGAAGTGGCTGCGGATCCGGATGATCGCTGCTGAAGATGGAGGTGCCCAGGAAAGGTGAGTGAAATGCAGCGCTGCAGCGATCGAAGCAAAATGCTTTTAAAAAATGATGTCTTCCCTTTCAGGATCGTCGGTGTGATGTCTCCGTGATGCAGCTTTAGCAGGTAAGGTCTTCTTTCTCTCCAATTCTCTCTTATCTCCCCTTGCAGGTGACCCAGGATGTTGACAGGCGTGGCTGAAGTCCAGATGCAGAAGCTGACACGGTGAGCGTCCAGCTGCGAGGAGTAGAACAACGCGAAGCGTGAGTTGCTGATCGGGCGTGGTTTAAATAGCTTTGGAAGAAGTTCCAGGTATGTATCCTTCCACCGATCAGGTATGTATCCTTCCCCGACCACACCCAGGTGGAAAGTAGTCCCACAGGTAAAGTAGTTCCATTCAGGCCTCAAGAGGGCCTGGATGTAGCAGCATGGTCTGCATCAGGTAAGTGCACATTAAAACACTTGAACACATGTCTAGCTTTATGAGCCTGGCGCCTAAGGCGCCAGGACAGGGGTCCAACATGAGCCTGGCGCCTAAGGCGCCAGGACTGTGTCCAAAGGGCCCCAGCTTGGGCCCGCTGGCACTTCCCTGGGGGGAATGATGCCTGCCTCTGGGGTTGCTGGGTCGGACCTGGCTCCTTGGAGGTAGGCATCATGACACTAACATGACTTGTGACTTCATCTATATAAATTAGGAACAACAGAGGGGATCGACGCAACCCTGCCTCACCTCTCCCGTCACTGTGAAAGAGTCTGTCAGCTCGCCTCCCAGACCCCATCACACAGAGTCTTTGTTGTTCGAATAGAGGTGCTCAATAATTTGCAGAAGATTACCTGGGACCCCCTTCTGGCCAGTACGGACCAGAATTGAGGCTGTGATACACCATTGAAAGTAGTGTTGAGATCAATGAACACAGCATAAAGTTTCATGTTTCTCAAAACTGTTTCGTATAGTTAGGTATAAATGAAATACTTGATCATAGTACTTATTTTTGGCCGAAAGTCTGTTTGTAGATGGTCAATTATGCCTCATGCAGTACCCAGGTCTGAAGGTGTTTGGAGATTACTCTGGTAAAAACTTTTGTCACACTGTCCAACAAAGATATTGACCTCTAGTTCCCAGGATCCTCTTTCCCTCCTTTTTTATATATGGGAATAATGGTGGCATTTTGCCAGGAGGGAGGCACCTTATTGGTCCTGAGAATCACACTGAACAGCTTCCATAAGACTGGGGTCGATACAACCAGTTAATTTTTGAAGAGGCAGACAGGACTAACGTCCGGCCCAGGAGCTTTTCCCCCTTGTTGGGATAGAATGGCGTTCGATACTTCGTCACTTCCAATAGCTCAAATTGAACAGGCCCCATGGTATTTCCACTAATCAGGTTTCCACAATCAGGTTGTTATTATTATAGCACACAGTAGAGCTATGGTGTGGTTCTTTAAGGCTTCATTTGGATTTCAGACCAGACAGGCATTGGTTGTACCACAAGGCATACCAGCAGGAAAAGGGTTTTTGGGAAGGTGGCACTAGGGCTGTCCCTCTCTATCTTTCAACTCCCCTGGAATTCCGACCTTGCTGAGGCATCCTTAGCTGCAGTTAGTTTCTACAGCAAGGGAACCACAACTGTCTGTTTACTAACTTCCTCTAAGCAGAAGTCGCTAAGATGCTGGCTATCTCCCGCAGGTACTTCCTACCTACTTCTACACTACCACAGATGTTGCGTGGTGTATGTGTGCCACCTAATCTTATCACTCCCTTTCTCTTTACTACTCTACTCCTCCCCATGCTCTCCTCTGTCCTACCAACTCCACCTACCTGGTCAGCAAGGCATATTATGAGACTTCAGTCTCCATTAGTGCCCACAGGCACTGTGCCATTGCCCTTAAACTAGAGGAAAAAACATGTAAGTAGCTGATTCTTAGCAGGTTTCTCTGGCTCATTGAGCCATGTCAGACATTTTATATGATGGTTCCAGATATTTCCACAATCTTCATTGATCTGTGCTACCATTTCATCGGTATAGCCCCTCATTCCACCAGCTCTACCACTCTATACCCCTGGATCCCATCGGTTAGCCGCAGCAAATGAGCCTTCGAGATTCAGTTGTACCCTACTGGTACAACGTGCATTATGTTTCTGCTGCTTAACAGCTTGTCTTGTGCATTCATCTTCATCAACAGGAATTACTGAAGCTGTAACATGCTGCCCTCTAACCCAACACAAGGCTAGTTGCACGAAAAACAGTGCAACTCGAGATTCTCTTTCATCTGGAATACATAATGTAGGTATCCCAGAAGCGTGGGAATGAGTGAGCAGATATAGCAAGATCCTGCACGTATCTCCCCCCACCTCCTTCATGTGCCCATGCCAAACATTCTCAGCATCAAACTCATGCGTGAGAACAAGTAAAATTCCTGCGTGTAGTCTTGGGTGGCCAGTATGGGTGCTGAACTAATGACTTCTTTTAAATCATTAAACTGTTTAATCATGTCTGCAGTACACTGTAATTTATGATCCTTCGTTTTTTTGTATTTCCTTAACGGCTTGTAGAAGTGGTCTTGTGTATGCTGCATAATCTAACATCCATGCACTACAGTAGTTGTACAGCCCCACAAACGTCTGCATTTCTTTAACTGAGGCAGGTCTCTGGGTGGTGTGTACTGACGCTGCCCTATCTGGTAGTATCCTTTTACCATTCGCTGATATGAACTGTCCTAGATAGAGCACCTCCTGTTGGCAGTATTGCAACTTAGCCTTGTACCCCTTATAGGCCAGCAATTGTAATGGAATCCCTTCGGCAGTGCTACTCACTGTCACTTTGCACTAAAAGATCGTCCACATACTGGATAATCATACTGGGCACCTGAATATTCCCTAAACCAGCATGAAGTATCATGTTAAAGATGCTCAGGCTCTCACAGTACCCCCTGAGGTAACCCAGTGTGTATGAAACTCATTTGGCCCTGTGTAAAGATCGTGAGGTACCCCGACTCAGGATGGAGTGGAATCCGGAGGAATGGATTCTTTTAGTCCACTACAGTGAAGTATGTAGCTTCTTTAGGGATACTCCATAAAATTGTCGCTGGATTAAAAACGACTGGGAATTCTTTGTGTACCACGTCATTTATGGGGCACAAGTCCGGAATCATTCTCCAATTGCCCCCTGTTGATTTTTTGACAGGGTATATCACCGTGTTACACAGAGACGTCAATGGCACAATGATCCCCTGGTCGAGTATGGCATGGATTGTCTTTCTAATATCCTCCTCTGCCTCCCTGAATATTGGATATTGTTTTACCCTCGGTAGCACCGCATCTGGCTTCAATGTTATACGCACAGGGTTCACATCTTTCAGTAGTCCTACATCATGTGGATTTGTAGTCTACAACTGCGAATGCATGTGTTGTAAGTCTTCGTCAAGAAAGAGGTGGTATTAGTACTGCCATCAGGGGGCACTGCATCCTTCAGTATTGTACCATTATGTCGCAGGGGATACAAATCTCTAATATTATTTCCCCATTTTTGTCATTGTTCTCAAACAAAAGTGAGCAAGGTCATGTGAAACTCACTGCTGAGGGGAGAATGGACAGATTACTGAATTGGTCTCACCGTGAAGTGGTGGACACAGTATCACACATATCAGTTCCTGACAAATTTCGACAGGAGAGTTCTGTGCACCGCAGTTAGGATTTTAATTTGTTTGCAGTGAGTGTTTCAGATACACTTGGTTTGCTACAACATAAGATACCTCAACATTTATAACATTTTCGTGGTATAGTACCCAAATGATATAGAACAAATGTTGAATATTTGTAAGACACAATTTCTATAGCTTCTACGTCCTCTGGATTTTTTGGGAAGGAAACTAGAGAACTTAGTCCAGTAGTAGCTTGATAAACAGTATACATGCATGAAAAACAATGTAGGGTTGAACAACAACAACACATAAAAAACAAGTCAACATGACAGTGTTTCGGCCAAAGGGTAAGCTAAATGAGCTTAGGTGGTGTAGGCCTTCATCAGGACGGGATATTCGTATTGAGGAAGTATCCTATGTGGTCTGTGGAGTAAACAGACAGAGAGTGTTTCAGGAATTAGTAATTTTGGGTAAGTCTAGCAGTAGAGAGGTGAATAAGTACAGGGAGACCGGAGCTTACCGGGTCTGTGGAGCGCGGTGGCTCGAAGAGTCAAAGTGTCTAGGTACACTGAGAGGATTTCAAGGTCCTGGGAGTGGCCATTCCTATCAGATAAGATCAAGGAAGGTAACAGGGCTGTAAATAGCTATTGGTGATTCTGCTGTCAGTACAAAACAGTTTAGATATAGGTGAAAGGAGCTTACCTATAGAGTGCCTGTTGTTAGGAAGGATTTCTAAACACAGGCGGCGTAGTGAATACGGCTAGTTATCGCAGAGAGATCATAACTGCGGAAAAAAGAGGTAAAAAGGCTAAAAACTGGGCCATGCAGAGGAAGTGTGTACCATGGTGCACGTGTGTTACTGTGGCGCGTGTGTGTGGAGAAACACTTAGGCTAGATGAAGGTGCCAGGGTGTGCAGCCCAGGTCACGGTAATTCCATGGCGGGTGAGGGTTATAGTGTTGCCCACCATGTAGAGATGCGTCATGCATGTGGTTAATTTATGAGTGAGGTAGATGATATGGATGCCAATCCTTAGTGCTAGAGAGTGCCTCACTTCAAGCCGACATGGAGTTTGTGTGTGCTCTCAGGTATATACCTGATTGAAGTGCTGCCAGGTCAAATGCGGCTGGCGCGTGTCATTAAGAGGAGCTGAATGGTGCCTGAATCCAGTGTCATGCTATGGTAGAAGCGGCCGCCCCGTGTGCGAGTAAAATGATTAATGGGGAGCGGTGCACGTGTTAGCCGTAGCCGTGTTTGGAACAACCACTCAGTGCGTGAGTAAAGTAGTTAATGGGGAGCGGGGCACGCGTTGGCCGTGGCCGTGTTGGAAAAACCAATGCGTGTGCGTAATCATACCTCGCTCATTGTTGAAGTGAAACGCTGCAGTGCAGCGGATGCTGGCGTTCGCGTGATCTCCCGGAGGGCTCGCAGTCAGAGCCTTAATGCCATGGACAGGTTTATTTGTAAAAGGCAGCCATTTTGGGGTGATCGCATGTGGGGCTGTCTGCGCGGGTGCCTGTGTGGGCGCAGTCCAGAATGTGACAGGCAATAAGGGGGACGCCTGCAGGGGGTTCAAAGTCCACAGTGTGTGTGAATACTGTGGGATTCTAAAGCATAGACAAGGAAACACACTTGTAAACTGTCATTGATGCTTGGTCAATCATAATAGCGGGGTGTTGCATGTCCCCATTGAATATAATAATTGTATTTTATTATACTACATTGTTCAATATAGCGACAAATTGTACACTGGATTTGCTATTGTGACACTCTCGGCAATGTGCAAATTGTTCAATTCTTAGCATCCAGACCGACATGGTTACAATTCTGCCATGAGAGGGGTTACAAGAAATGGTCATGCATGTATATAACACAATTGTGGTGAAATATTTGTAAGCCAAAGGGCTACATTCCACTGTACTGATGTCCCAGTATATAATACAGTGCCAAGCTGGATGAAAATCACAGGTGTGGTACTGATGTGGTTGTGACTGTACCCAGGGATATGGGTATTCTATTATACCAGGGTTATAAGAAATGCTTCCACTCTAGGGTGATGTTGAGGTCTTTTCTTACAGTATTGAGTTTGTGCACCCATTTCTGTTCCAATTGGGTGAGGGTTCTGTCCACATCTCCACTTCTTTTGGTTGTGGTGATTTTCTGTAGTACCATCCACTTCAGGTCCATGTTAGTGTGGTTTTTCTTAATGTAGTGTTCCACGAGTGGTTTGTCTGGTACTTTGTTTTTTATACAGGATCGATGTTCACAGATTCTAGTTTTGACTGCTCTCATGGTTTTGCCAACAAACAGGAGTCCGCAGGGGCAAGTAATGATATAGACCACCTGTTTAGTGTTGCAGTTGGTGTGATATCGTAGGGTCCACTTGATGTCATTGTGTTTGAACACTTTAGTGGTTTCGGTGAACTGGCAAACTGTACATTTGCCACATGGGTAGTGGCCTTGTACTAGGGGTAAATTCCACAAGGTGTTTGGTTGTTTGACTGGTTACATAAAAGTATGTACCAGCGATTCCTTAATGTTCTGATTCTTTTTGAAAGCGAACAACGGAACTTTCTGGAGGGATCCTGTGTTCTTTATGAGAGGCCAGTGCTGTTTGATTGTCTTTTTTATCAGGTTGCTGAGGGGACTGTAAGTTTTAACAAAGACCAATCTGTCCAGTTCTTTTTTGGTTGTCTTCGTGAGGCATACAGTTTGATCAGTGTTGTAGGCACGCTTTTTGGTGTGTTTGATGGCTTTTCTCGGGTAACCTCTATCCATTAGACGGGTTTGAAGGTATGTTCCATGTTTCTCAAAAGTGTTATGATTGGTACAATTTCTTCTGATCCGGAGAAATTGGCCGTAGGGTAAGTTGTACTTCAAGCTTTCAGGATGGTAGCTCCCAAAGTGTAGCCATGTGTTCCGGTCTGTCAGTTTACGGAATAATTCAGTTTGCAGGTGTTTGCCGGATCTGTAGGTATGCAGATCAAGGAAGTGAATGCCATGGAAGTCCCAATGCATGATGAACCTGATATGTCAATTGCACTGGTTGAGCCATAGATGAAATGCAATGAGATTTTGTTGGTCTCCTTGCCATATGAGTAGTACATCATCAATGTACCTTTTCCAGAGGATGGTGTTGTCTTTGTAGGGGTTGGTTGCTGACATGATGAATTTTGTCTCTTAGTGGGCCATGTACAGGCTGGCTATGTCGGGTGCGAAAGTAGCGCCCAGGCAGACACCTTTGATTTGTTTGTACAGCTGGTCTCTAAATAAGAAGAAGTTTTCGGTCATCGCCAGTCTCACACATTCAAGTATGAAGTTGGTGGGAACAACTTTGGTGTTGTTTCTCTTTTTCAGGAACAATTTAAGTACTTCCAGTCCTTCTTGTTGGGGTATGGATGTGTATAGTGCTTCAACATCCAGAGTGGCCAGAATGTATTCTTGTTTCATTATAATTTCATCCAGCATCAAGATGGTGTCTGTACTGTCTTTCAAATAGGAGGCCATTTGGTTGACAAAAGGTTTGAGGAAAAAATCTGTATATACTGACAGGGGTTCAAAAATGGAATCACATGCAGAGACAATGGGTCTGCCTGGAGGATTTTCAAGACTTTGTGTATTTTCGGTAGTATGTAAAAGGCTGGAATTTGTGGATGACTTTTGTTCAGAAAGCAGTGTTCATCGTCGCAAATCCATGTTTCTTGCCGAGCGTGGTTGGTCAGACTCAGGATCTCTCCTTGTAGGTCCTTCGTTGGATCTCTTTGTAAGGGTAAATAGGCTTCTGTGTCGCCTAGGAGGCGTAGGCATTCTTTGTCATAGTCAGAGGTGTTGGAGATAATGATACCGCCCCCCTTGTCGGCTGGTTTAATCGTGATGCTGTGGTTGGCTTTCAGTGAGGTCAGAGCAGAGAGGACAGCAGAGAGGATTCCAATCTTCAACTTATCCAACCACGTAATGACTCCTGCAGAACTAAATCTCCTAGAGAAAGGGTTGTCTTTCGTCCCCGCAGCAAAAGCTCAAGCTTTTAACACAGAGGTCGAACTAAAATGCTTTTTTCGCAATATTCGCCTCAAATACTTCTTCGAGGTGTATCTACCTGAACACTCAGCACCTGGAATGGATAGACCAGACACAATCAATGACAATAAAAAAGGACTCAAGGTGGAATCCACGTTTATGCCACCTCCCCACACCATCCCTTGCGAATTTGAGACCTACAAGAAAATGGTAACCCTCGCAATCCAGAAGGGTTTGTCACAGAATAACTTCTATCCAGATAATTTATCCACAGAAGAAGGAGTGCTCTGACCTCACTGAAAGCCAACCACAGCATCACGATTAAACCAGCTGACAAGGTGAGCGGTATCGTTATCTCCAACACCTCTGACCATGACAAAGAATGCCTACGCCTCCTAGGCAACACAGAAGCCTACTTACCCTTACAAAGAGATCCAACAAAGGACCTACAAGAAGAGATCCTGAGTCTGACCAACCACGCTCGGCAAGAAACATGGATTTGCGACGATGAACACTGCTTTCTGAACAAAAGTCATCCACAAATTCCAGCCTTTTACATACTACCGAAAATACACAAAATCTTGAAAATCCTCCAGGCAGACCCATTGTCTCTGCATGTGATTCCATTTTTGAACCCCTGTCAGTATATACAGATTTTTTCCTCAAACCTTTTGTCAACCAAATGGCCTCCTATTTGAAAGACAGTACAGACACCATCTTGATGCTGGATGAAATTATAATGAAACAAGAATACATTCTGGCAAATTGCAGTACCGTAATTAACACCAAGGTCCCTTTGCGGGTTCATTTTTTAACGCCTGCTAAAAGCAGGCGTTAAAGTACCAACCCGCAAAGGGACCTTGTAACAAGGCGGTAAGGGTTAACGGTCACCGGTACCCTTACCCGTGGCCGTTAACCCTTACCGCCTACCGTGTAATGAGGCCCTATGTCTTACTAACCCTGCAAAGCCGCTGCTTGTAACAAGAAAAAGGAAATTCAACCCCCACTCTTTTCCGTTCCCCTCCCCTATGCACACACACTACTTCACACAACCATTCAATGACATATCACACCACGACACACACAATTAAAGCCCCCCCAAAGCCTGCTTTTCATCCAATAGAACATGAACACAATAGACTGAAATAACAAGCTAAAATATCAACCACTACATGTTCCAGACCTACTACTTACATAACACCACTATTTTTATTTCCGCATTCCTCCTTTAAATAATATACTTTATCGTGGTACCACCTTCCCTCCCCTTCCGAGGAGGGGCTCCCTGCCTTACATTTGCCTTACCTTAAAATGTCTTAGCAGCACAACACAACCACCAATAAGAAATAAGACAAACCACATCCATGTTGCATCAATGGCCTCGCTCTCCATGTGCTCACACCTCTTACACTTCCCCATGCATCTGTCCCCTACTTGTTATTGTTTACATGAGTGTACTCACATGTGCGTGCTCACCTGAACTCCTGAACTCCTCCGTCATGGGGTTCCAACACCGGCCCGCACTCTCCTCGGAGCCGCGCCCTGCTTCAAAGAGCAGAGATTACTTCTCTTAAAATGGCTCCTGCTAAACCACCTGGGGACCGGTTGCTGTAGGTGGGCGCTGCTGCTTCTGGAGAAGTGACCTGGAAGCCTCTGGGGGTGCTGGGATCACGTTGGGGTCACCAATTGAAGGCAAGTCCCTGAATGCTCACACCAGATAGAATACAGCCCACTAGGGAAGAAAGGCCCAAATCGATCTTGTACGGATAACAAGTTTTAATCTCACACACAGATGAGAGCAACGGCAAAGGACTCTGCTGCTAAGATCGTTCTGCCGAAACGTAGCACACACAGAATCCTATAAAGGAAAAATTGTCATTGATGACATCATATATACAGTAAAAACCAGTGCAACTGGTTGATGTGCACCTATACAAACTCTGCCTGCTCCTTAAGAGATGCCAGGTCATTGGTTCCAGTGCAGTCGATCTGTCTTCCATCATGTGGGTGCTGCGGTGATCATCTTCTCACAACAAAGGTCAAAGAACAAATTAACTATACTCCTAACACACTGCTACTTTGTTATTATACTGTGCACCTGACAGATTTTAAGGTTGGCTAAAAGGAGGTTCTGGGGCACTCTGACCTCCACACACACATTTCACTCCCTTCCACTTGTGCTATCCAGCTCCAAGGTCTCCACCCTCATTTTGAACTATTATTTATCCCTCCCAGCACCTTGCAATACAAATCATACAATTGTGGTTGAAAGACATGCGATGTCCGTACCTTTGAACATTCAGGACTTGTTACTTTAGGGTTGGTGGTTGAAGGTCACCTGGTGCCATGGAATTCAAAGGTCTTAGGGCTCAGTCAGTTATATGGGCTACAACTCATGGTCGCCTGGGGATGTGCCAGGTCATGCCTTGGAGAGTGTGAGATAACATGCACATCAAGCACCCGTCTCTGGTTGCGTCCTTGTAAGGCACATTCCTCTTGAGTAAAAAACCCATCTTTACAACACTGTTAGAACAATGAATAGGAGTTGTGGCAGTTGGGGCTGTGGGCTGTCCGGGCATGGCTGGAGATTTTCCTCGTCTCGCAATTTGGGCCTAATGCATGCATTGCCGCATTCGCCACTAAGGCCTTGTCTCTTAACTATGATTGCTAAAATCTACGCAAAAATAGCAATGTTGCTCATGCCCTGCTCTACACTATGTGGGTTGACTATATTTGATTATATTGGAATAGGGTCCTTTATACTGGGAGGTGGTCCTTTCACTGTCCCCGTCCACCCTGGCCCATCATAGTGCTTCAAATGCATCTTGCCTCACTCTAAAGCACTTAGCAGGGTGGGACGGGGATGTCCCCTTCCCAACAAGCTCTTGGGTGTTGGGGAAGATACAATATGAGAGAGGTGGGCCAGTTTAGTGGGGCACAGTGATTGCTGTGCCCCCTGCCTGCGCCAAACTTAATTTGTCTGTTGCTGCTGGTTGACGGCTGCCTGCTTCCTGCTTCTCCCACAGACACTGGCAGACACCATCCAGAGCTGCTTCTGTGAAAGCTGCCCTTTGCCTTGGGGCCAGTCACCAAGGTGGCTGCAATGGGCAGAGGGTTGCCTTAGGTGTTGGGACTAAATAGGGCTTCAGGCCCAGTGACAGCACTCTGGTGGGGGCAAGATGTAGTGGACCAGTCCTGGTCCCAGACAGTGGTTTTGCCTTCCTCTGAAGGAAAGGCTAATCAGGGGTAGAGGAGGTAAGTCGGGGGTGGCAAAGAGGGCAGGGGAGAGGTTGCACAGGAAAGACAGGTACAGCAGAGACCGTAGAAAAAGAAAAGGCAGAAGAAAGATGCAACAGCAGAAAAATAATCCCAAACTGTAGCATTAATCAACCATAGGCAAATACCTTAAGAATATAAAAAAGTAATCAAAAATATATATTAAAACACATAGGGCCTCATTAGGACCCAGGCGGTAAGGGGTTTACGGCGGCGTAAACAGCGCCGACCCTTACCGCCTGATTCCGAGGTCCCTTAGCGCCATGGAGGATTTAACACCTGCTTTTAGCAGGTGTTAAAATCCATGGCGCTAAGGGACCTTGTTGTTAATTACGCCACCGTAATTTACGGTGGCGTAATTAACGCCTTCCCCACTCCCATTATGCCCTATGGGGCGAAAATGGGAATGGGGAAGGGTAAATGGGTTAATGGGGACTTACCGCCCCGCCAACCTCGGAATGGGGCGGTAAGTCCGCCAACCACCATGGAGTAAATGTAGTTTACGCCATGGTGGTACAGGTACGACCTAGGCGGTAACTTACCGCCTGGGTCGTAATGAGGCCCATATTGTTTTAAACTTTCCAAAGTGACATGCTTAACCCAAAAGTGACTTGTGCCTGAACAATATAGTATGTCAAATTCTGAACGATAGAAATGGATGATATAATCTAGGTAACGTTTTTAGTTGTGAGAAACCCCTATACTTGTGTTTTGTGTATGGTGTTATTCCATTAGTTTTTTAGCAATTTTCACATAGCTTATGATGTTAGCCAACATGTTTCATTCCCCGTACATCATATTGAATGTTTTTTGAACTTCTTCAGGGGATTTTTGCACATAATTAAAATATATATATTAAACCGTATATAAGGCACTGAACACTGTTCAGTGTTCGCCAAATGTTCTCTCTGTGCTACTAGATTCTTGTTATAAGTTCACAAGTAGTCTTCCAGTTGCCTTTAACACAACGTAAGACAGCCTAACTTAGTGCTGTGTCAGTTATATTCTTTGTGCAATCATCTCGTGAATTAACTCGTTTCATGATTACCACCAGTCTGTATTTCAAGCAGTACTCAAGTTAATCTAAAATGGTAAATATGTACAGTTTCTATGTGGTAGCACCATTACTCTTTGATTCCATAAAAATGAATCAACTGTACTCAGTTCATATGTCATACAAATCACTTAATAAAGCAAACCGACATGGGAGGAAAGCAGGTTGGTTGAAACAATAGGCAGAATGTTGGGCCCCTACCGCTAGCCACAGTCCTGTGTGAGGATCCCCCCACATGGGCAACCTGTAAAATAAAGATATAAAACAAGCCCAGTCCATATATTGTTTATCAGAGTCTTATCTCCTTCTACAATTGTTCTACCACTCAAATGTACCTGCAATAGCAGACTTCGACGTCGGGTCGTCGACAGATCCTTCTTGAGTGCACTCCCTTTAAAGCGAGAGCCACGGATTACCGAGATTCCACGAAGAAAAGGGTGAACAAAGGTATTGAAGCAACACCTTCGGTCCTGGCGGTGCTCGTAGTCGTCGATGATCGGTCGTGGACAGCCTACAAAGATGAGGCGTGCGGTGCACCTCACGATGAACGTTTGTTGCCGCAAAGAGTTACTTAAGAACTTTGGCCAAGCAAGGGCATCGGGTCGTCTGCGTCTCTGTGGTCTTCGGGTGGCGGGAAACCCACCGGCGTATTCTCTTCAGTCATCGATGACCTTGACTTTCTCTGGCAGGACGAAAGTGGTCGACGGTGAAGAGGGCGTCCTTGTTTCAAAGTGTTCTTAGGCAAAGGAGCACTGCAGCTCCGGTTGGCAACGGCGGTGGACTTCAATGTCTGGGTGCTTCACTTCGTGATTCCGCGGCAGTCCCTGTCTCAGGTCGGCAGCCTTTCGAGGACTGACTTCCAGGGCGCTTCGGTGAAGGTCAGCTTGTGCACAATTGTCCCTCGTAGCTTGGGGAGAGGTCTCCTAGCCAGATCCTCTCTTGGATCAGTTCCTTGAAGGCACAGCAGCTTTCAGATTGGCGGGTGGCAGCAGCAGCAATTCCTCTTCTTCCAGTGGGCTTCAAGGTTAAGCATCAAGTATCAACTTCAGCTTCTGAACGATTTCCATCAGTCAGAGGTTCCCAGATATACTTGTGGTCTCTCATTCATTCTGTTGGGTCACACCCAGTCAACCAATCATTCAGAAGGGCATTCACGCAGGCAGGCGCCCAATCAGACTCACAGTGCATTCAGGCCATTCTTCTCCATCCAGACACTCCCAACACAGAATGTAGATTTGGAAAAGCACCCAGCCATTCAGCACTCCACACTGCATTCATACCAGTTTCGGGCAGGGCTGTCTCCTTCTTTGTGTTACATAGCAGAATCCGGACACCCATAACATGAAGTGCATATTTGTCACACACTCCATTCACCCAGGTCCCACCCCAAGGGTGTACCCACAACATACAGTCACTGGGAAGGCTCCATCCCGTCTGGCCTGGACTTCCCCACAATACTATATATGGAACTTCCACTCAACAGCCAGTCAGGGGGAAGGGACAGAGTCAGGGCTTCCCGGGACTTTGGGAAAACAAGATAACAGGTGATAGAAAGCAAGAGGCCATGGGGCCATCTTGTCTCCTATCAGGAATCAACTGATCTCAATGGCAGGGCCTGGGTATCCCAAAATGGAGGATGCTCAGAGCACCAGTCAATTCAGCACAGAGCTGCTACAAGCCCCTATCCTGCTCTGTGGGCCATACACAGGTGCCCAAAACCATACTCTAGGGGTACAGGATTGTACCCCCACCCATGGGTGCCATAAGGGTATCCCAAGGGTTGGTTCACCAAACCAAAAAGAGGAAGAGCCACACTGCCAGGAGTCCCACAGGAACTCCTGCGTGGAAAACAAGACAGAACATACATGATAAAGCAGTAAAGGGCAAGGATACAGAGTCTGTGTCTCTCCAATGCATTTCAGCATCACACCTAGCATCTGCTTTTTGCGCTTGTTCAGCATTCTCCTTTTCTAGTCTTTTGTATAAAAATGAATAATATGTGCCTGTATTTCTGGCCACCCCTTGGCCTCTAGCGCTACAACCATATCCAAATCATGCTGACACTCTTTATGAAACCGCTTTTCAAGATATGATAACAAATCACTCTGATCTTATCCTATGCTTCTGCTGTTTCTGCTCCCCACATTTCTTGAATTGTCTCAATATGTATGGTAGGATCATCTTCCAATTTCATGGTTTTAGCTCAAATTGAATTAATGTCTGGCATATCGGTGTACATCACCCATGGTGCATTCCACACATTCACCCTACATTTATTAAAAGATGATCCATCATATTCATTTGATTCTAATTTAACTTTGGGCATCCTGCTTTCCCTCACAGATCTTCTGATTGTTCCCCAATTAAAGCTTAAAATACACATTTCATGTCTCCAGTAGCTACCATGACCCCAGTAGTATGTTTTTCTAAAGTATAAATTCACTTCCCTGCTCCTGCAGTGATCAAGGTCAGTGTCTTCATTAAATTATTCCGGTCCATGTGCGACCAGGGGACATAATGAGCCTTTCCTTGTCATTTCGAAAGCAACAGTTGCTCCTATTTTTCCTGTTCTTCCACTTTTACTTGCAACCACCATGTAGTGACCATGGTGCGCCCTAAGAACATATGGTGTGGATTCTGTGACCACAGCTATGGGGAATGCAGGAGCTGCTGTGCCCTTAGCTCCCTCTTCAGTCACATTTTCCCAATCCTCATCTTCCTCCTCTATTGTTGCAACCATCTCTCTTCCTCCTTGTTCAGATAATAGACCTAAAGCAGCACTATTATCATCAAGGTCTACCTGAACATCTTTGATGGAAGATTTATAATTTTTAAAAGCAGTTTTCCATACCTCCATTTCTCCAATCCATCCCCTCCTTTCTGTCTATTCCCTTCTTCCCTGCCCTGTTGTTGTAGTCCCATTACCTCACCCTCTCTTCGTGGCTCTGTTTATCCCCAATCTATTTGCCTTTAGTTTTCAGATTTCCTTCTCAATCTATCTTCTATTCTGGCCTTTGTAGGCCTTTCCAGTCCTTTTCCATTGGCCCTACCCGTCGAGAACATTGACCTTCTCTCATCTTATGCTCTTAGTCTTTCGACTAATCTTTTGGTCGGCGGCACATCCTGTTACCATTCTTTCCAATCAGACTTAGGCGGAAGCATCCCCCTTTGGGGCGTAACCTTCTGCTTTTTTTCTAGTTGTAACCTCTCTGCTAAGCGGGCTGACAAAGGTGTAATTTCTCCTTTACACCCTATTCTCAATCTTCCATGGCCATTCTTTGAAGGCGTTGGTTCTTGCCTTCGCCAATCCTCAGCCACTGGAGTAGTTGCTCAGGGCTCATACTCTTGATTGGAATATCCTTCGGCAGGTGCCAAGGGATAACAGCCATATTGTGGTGGTGCGTAGTGACCCTCCACCTCTATCTTAGTTAACCCTATTTCCACATCCCTGTGGTCCTCTTTTTTCATCATATATGTTCCACATTACATTGTTTTTCTAATTTTAGAACACTTGTACTGTGTAGCTCAAAAGGTATGCATATTTTCTAACATCCCTTTATCAAATGTCCCCTCCACTGGCCATGATGTAAACAGTTTCCCTTTAGTTTCTCGTACCTATTCCTTGTGGTACTTTAGAATTTTTATGTTATACCCTGGGAGCACCTGACACAAGTGATTAAACGGAGTCTCAATACTTGAATTAATCCGGATACAGCATTCTATCTCTACCAAGACTTAACAGCTGGACATGCAGCACAAACAATCTAATCAAAACCCCAGCACAAAGCCAATTCTTTCCTCCTAATTTCTTAAGATTTCTCCCAATCATTTATACACTACAATTTTTCACTAACATTTTGTATTCCTTTCCAAGACACTAAAATACACAAGACACTAAGATACACAAAAGACAGCATACTATTACACCACCATGGCCTAAAAATTCAATTCTTTTTATCTCTTCATCTCTTTTACGGTGCTCTCGACTACAGCACTGTCTTCTTCTGACTATAGAATGATGCCCATCACTACTGACTATCTCAAGAAAAGAAAATGATAAACAAAATACAAAATAGAAACAATGGAAAAAATCATACAGCATATAAATATTAATTCACTGCCGCCAAACACTCATCTCATCCAACCACCCTATCTGACTCCATACATAGGCATCCCCAATTATCATTTCCAAAAAAGAAACCATAAACAAACCTATCAAAACCCCACTTGGTTTATCCGCCAAAACACACACACTTAAACTAGACATCCTCCGAGTCTCCCCCTGTAGTGGTGCTCCTCTCAATCATCCTGCACAGCTTGGCCACGGCACCATGCCTTAGTGAGCAGACAGGCCTTTAACCAACATGGCACCTATAGGCTGCTCCTTTTAATGTGCACATTAGTTGGTCCTTTCAGAAATGTGCTGCAGCCAATATGTGCAGACAGGAAACTCCCAGACTCTTGAGGGGGCCTGGAGATCATTTTGGGGTCACCAGATATCAGGGCTGACCTCAGATCTCTGCACTCTAAAGAAGCCCACCTCTCAAAAATGTGAATGCACGTTGTCGTTAATCCAAATTTATTCACAATGGCCACTGGGGAGAGGCTAGACAACTCTTTGGAGTGGAACTAATCTGAGTCTCCCTGAACCATAGAACAGATACAGTATATATACATTTCCAGAACAGTTAAACACACTCCCACATTTCCCTCATGTTCCATTAAAAGTCATCACCCAAAATACAAATGGCTGAGCCCTGTACAAGGGAATCTAATCTCCACAGTCTCATTGGCTCCCTTCAGTCATGGAACCATCCCCTTTAGACATACAGTTTCATGACATTGCAAATACAAGCCCAACCCTCTTCTTGGGTTCCTTCCTGCAAGGCACACAACCCTAATATGGCACACAATGCAGTTTTAGTACCACTGTGTCACAGATCTACCACGCAAAAGCGGACACAAGGGGGTGACTCAGTAAATACCCTGATAATAGCACAATAATAATGAATGCTGCAGCTCTAGGAAGGAGGTCTGTCAAGAATACATTGGGTTTTTCATTGGAAACATATAATGAAAAAAAATCACCAGATGGGTAAATAAATTGCCCTTCATTATTATTTTGTTATTATCAGGGTATTTACTGAGTGCTGACTTAGTTTTGGGAAGCAAAGGAGTGCTTTACAAGTCACACGGTAAGGACACAGTGAGGGTAGCAGAGCTACAAGGGAACAGAGAGCTAACAACTGGGGAGTGGAAAGGCAGGCAATTTGGCAGCAAGGGACCTGCAAACAACCAGCCGGGGAAACAGGAGGGGGGCACAAATCACCCAGTCTCAGGTTATGTGGGGTGGGGGGTGAAGGCTGTGTAGACCTCAGTGTTAGGGAGGAGCCGTTCCTTGAAGAGGCGGTTGTTGAGCTCCTTCCTGAAATGTAGAAGTGAAGGGGCGGGTCTGGTGTTGCTGGGGAAGAGATTACAGAGTGTGGGGGCATAGACAGAGAAGGCCTGACTTCTGGTTCTTTCCGGCAACAGCGGAATTCATCCAAGCCTTCACATGTCCTTACTTCTGGTGGATTGCAGACCTCCAGTGAGATAGCTTGAGGACTTCAGGGTGACAGCCTTGTAGATGATGCAGGTGAATTTAAAGATGGATGCTTCCAGCACAAGCCAGTGCAATTTGATAAGGGCCGTGGTGATTTGGTTGAGTTTGCGGAGTCCTTTGATGAGTGGTGCTGCAGCATGGAAGGATACATGTCAGTGGTGATAATTGGGATGAATTTTAATATGGTTCCAACCCCTCTATTGTTAGATTGTTAAATCGTTACCACTATCCACAGCTGAATTTTCGGAATGTGATAGATCTTGACAAGGTCTTGCAAGAACTTGCTCTGACTGAATTATGGAGGTTTTTATATCTAGCTCAGTAGTTTACACATTGCTCTTGTGTCCATAGGTGATTCGTCTAGATTAGTTACTAGTTTCGTTGGGCCTCATTAAGAGTTTGGAGGTAGCCATGCCGTCATTACCAGCATGGCTACCTCCAAACTCATGTCCGGGTCCCAAAAAAAGGGAATTACCGGGCCATACCGACTTTTGCGGGCCCGGTAATTCTCATTGTCAGGACCCTGACCCGGTACGTCACCATTCCCATTTGAGCCCCCATAGGGCTCAATGGGAATGGGGCGGATGCTAACACTGGCATCCTGGTCTGCTCGCGGGTGCCGGTATGCACATATTCACGTCTGGCCAGACCAGATGTGCATACTGCCACCCGCGAACAAACTCGTAATGTGGTGGCTCGGTATGAACAGTGCCAGTACCTTACCGGCACCGTTCATACCGCGGTCGCCAGGGTCATAATGAGGCCTATTGTCCCTTATTCCCACTGTTAACATTGGCTCCCATATCTTGTCAGATCATTCCCCTGTATCTATGTTTCTATCTATCATATGCCTAGCATCTCTGCAAAAAACTCCATGGACGTTATATGGTCCAGATTTTGGTGACCGTATAATATGACAGGCCCTAGCCAAGATGAAGGTGGTGTTGCAGGGGGAATCTCTGAGCTGGAGCACAAACTATAACAGATTATGAGAGGCCCTTTGAATCAAATTATGGCAGGAAGTTCATGCTAAAGAACAAAAGCATTAGAACCAGGAATGCTTGAGGGAATCTCAGGGTCTGAGGATGGCTAGAGCCAAATTGAAACTAGCTTAGAAGATAGGAGGGCTCAATCCATTCTGAGGACTAAACATTACTACAACATTACTCTTTTCCTTAGCACTGTCATGCTTTTGAATCTGTGTGCTTTACAAATTTCCATAAACATAAATATTACTCCCAGGGTAGTTCAAAATCTACAAATAGTACTGATAGCATAACTGATTAAAGTGGGATCCTTTAACATGCAGAGGATTAAAAAAGCCAACATCCTCAAACATTACTTTATCACATTGTTGTTAGCAATCATTTTAACCCTCAAATGAAGAAAATATAGATTTATTCAGTGGTTGTACCCCAGCTCTTGGACCAGTACCGACAGAACTTAGAATGTAATGTTGCTGTTTTCAGAGTAATGTTTTTCTAGCCACTGAGATGCCAGGGGGCATTCGGTGTCCTTATGCCTCATGGCACGTTTGTGCTCCTGAATCCTAGATTCGATGGAACACCTAAGTGCCATTAGACACAAAGTGGAGACTAGGAACACATCCTGTGATATTGCAGACTTTCACTCAATGATACCATAGAGCGGGAAAAAGACATTGGGCCTCATTCCAAGTACGGCAGTCTGGAAATAAGGGTGCTGGTAGCAACGTACTGGCACCCTTTCTGGACCGCTGTGCTATGAGAATGCTGGTAGGGGCACAGATATGCTGGGAAATCAGGCCCCTACCAGCATGTCTCCCACTGAAGCACCGACACCGTTAGAAACAGTGTTGGTGCTTCAGTGTCCCCATTCCCATGGAGTCATGTGGGACCCCATGGGAATGGGGATTTACCGTTCTGCCGCTACTTGTGATATTATGATGGCACGGGTTACGGGGTTGATGAAAACCCGCCAGCAGCACCAGCGGGTTACTGCCAACCTCGTAATGAGGCCCATTGCGAGGATGGGAACTTCAAATGAAGGAGAGGGTTTGGGTGCTGTCATTCACTGTGTCTTGTCTTTGCTGTGTACCTGTTCTTCGTAAGCCACTGGAAGTAGTCCGTCTTCTGGCTTCCAGGATACGTGGTAGAGTGTGGTCAAGATACCGGAATATGAGCATTCAGGGAAGAGCTCCCTGCATCAAAGGATGGCTCCGCCTGATAGATCATGGTTCAAGGACAGCACAAAGTGCCACAGAGGGGGAGCCGCTTTGGTATAATGGAAGGCCTGTGGAAAGACAGAATCCACTTTGGGAACCACTGGGAAGATGATCAGAAGAGGTGCAGGATGCAGGCAGCTCTGAAGGCTAAACAGGCAGGCCAGGAGGTTCAGCAAACCAGGAAACTGAGGCAAGGAGTCCAAGCAAGGAAGCAAGGAAGGGGACCTACAGGATGAAGGGAGGCGGACCATGCAGGCTGAAGGCAAGAGGACTAGGCCGGCTGCAGTCAGGAGGACTAGGCAAGCTGAGGAGAGGTGTACCAGGCTGGCTGAAGAAAGGAGGTCCTAGCAGGCAGACAGGAGAGGAAGTAGAGTGTCTAGAAGGAAAGTAGGCTGAAAGTAAACCAGAAGGAACTGACTGCAGACGGTTGTCACAAACCAAAAGGAGCAAGGCAATAGGACCTAACTGAACTCATTAAGATGCATCAAGGTCCGGTTGCAGGGGATTTAAATCCCCCATAGTAAGAAATGGAGGCTTGCCTTACCTCAGGGAATTGGTGACAGAAGATGCCATCTGCACGGTGCATACATGGAAGCATGGTGCTGGCCCTCTGCTCATGCATGCAGCCAACCTAATGGGGGCGCCCAGGGTTTGGAGACCCTTCTCACCTCCATTACAACAGCATGGTCTGTGTGCCTGCACTGTCCTGGAATACGTTGCTGTGGTCCCCAGAGGGACAGAGGCCACCTGAGGTATAACCTCTAGGTAGGGGTTTGTTTGGGCCTATAACGGGCGCCACACAAACTCTGTGCGCGCAACAAGTCCCTACATGAGTACAGCGTCTTGAGCGCTGCCCTCCTGCCACACTCTCGTAAATGCAGATTATATACAATGGACTGATTATTGTGTGTCTGGAAAAGAGACTAGAGAGGAAGGATATGAAGAACCGGCTGCCCATGATGAGAATCCGAGAGAAACAGAAAGGGGACTAGCAGTTGTCGTCTCCTTTGATATCCACTGTATCATTTTGTGAGAACTTGGGGGTCGGGAGAATACTCTTCTCTTTGTCTCAGCTCTCCATGTCTTACACACCAGCACTCTTAGAGTTCACTATCGGTGCACCTTGTAATGTCTTCTCTGACACATATTTTGCTGTCATCCCTACATTGCCCCCTGGTGTACCTCCTCCTCAGCTGAGCACCTTGCCCACCTAACTGTTGAACCCACTGGCAACAATGCAAAAGCTTTATCAGTGCTCAATATGGGCTTGCTTTAAAATGATCATATAGAAGAGACATGTGCATTGTCTTAAATAGTACAAATTGGTAGCATTGGCAGGGTGTGTATACTGTTCCCAATTGTTTCATGACACCCCTCTAAGCGTGTGGTGGGAGGGCTACCAGGGTGGAAGTCAGATCAATTGTGACTGTAGTGGGGGAAGATCTAACCAATGAAGGACTAAAAGTTTTATTATTTGCAAACCACCTTGAAATAGCCCAACGGGGAAATGTTTTGGTCATAAGACTTGGCTTCACACCAAACCAACATGTCAGAATGTTAAAGTCACAAAGTTACTAACCCACTGCAATTTGTGATGTAATGAAACAGAATTCGCACTTACATTTGAACAATATATACATCCGCACAATGATTATTTATGATTTGCGCTGTTAACGGGGGAATGTTTTTAGAAATTCTTCACAAGAAGGCCTAGGTTGTTAGCCTTCCCCAGTGATAAGCTGCACTCAATACCTATCACTAGGACACAAAAGAAGCAGACAAATTACAAATATAGGGAGACGCTGGCAAGCACAGGCAAACAACCACTGAATCTTGCCTCATTGACCCAATGCATTGGTAATGCCAGGCAAAAAAGGGGAGGGGTGTAGTCTCCTTTATGTGTATTTTGATGCATGTAACACGTCCCGGATGGAGAAGACAAGGCGAGATTGTACCCAGGGAACTATTGGGAGAAGATCAATGAGAAAGGAAGGAGGAGGGGATAAAGCTGTGGACCGGAAATGGGACGGTGTGGGCCATTTGTGTGAGGTCTCGAGAGGAAGAGGTGGCAGACGAAGAGACCTGAAGGGGAAAGGATGCTGGACCGGAGCGTGCAGGCACATTTCAGAAAAGGTGAGGTATTGGTTGGGCGGAAAGTAGTACTGTGTTGTAAGTGGGTGTGAAAGATGAGCAATAGTGGAGTTGAGAGGTAAGAATAGTACTGGAGTGGAGAGGCGACAGTTGTAGTGGAGTGGAGAGAGGAGTTCAGGAGTTAAGGGTAGGGAGAGGAGAGAAGGAGATAGTAGTAGTGATTATGTATTTCAAGTGGCCTTGTGTAGCGCCTGTCTGCCACCATGTGTGGCCTTCCTACGTTTAGCCCTGTAAGCAAAAAGGGGGGTGGGCTTCATTAGTGGGACAGTTGGAAAAGGCAGATGTGAAACCTGTGGTATTGATGGGTGCAGGATGGAAGTTTACTCCTCAAGGCCATCAGTCGTCTCTGCGATTACCGAGCACTGATCCAGACCTAGATGTCGACTGCCTTCCAAAAACGTATCCCTCCAAGACCAAATTCTTCCTCCTCGGTCCACCCGGTAAACAACAACTTGTTCAACAATGGCTCAATGATAGGTACCTAGAGGGATTTGATCAGCAGCTCTCGGATTCAGCTAAATCCTTAGGCTTCACCATTGATGGAAATCTGTCATTCCAGAAACACATCGCCTACAAGACCCAAATTGCTTAGCTCTAAATATCCAACCTTTGCAAAATCAAACCAACCATCGCTCCATAGGACTTCCAGACTGTGGTGCAGGCGCTTGTGCTCTCACACATAGATGGGGAAAATGCACTCGTGTTAGGCCTCCCAGATGCTCACTTGGCTCCCTTAAAAGCTGTCCACCATGCTGCACCACTTCTTATAATTGGTGCTAGGAAATTCGACCGAATACAACTACTGTGGCTTCCTCTTAAACCAGGATACTGTTCAAGACTACATGCACCATCTACAAAGCAGTTACAAGTAGCACAATAGCGTACCTGGTATCTAAGCCCCACATATCTGTTGGCACATGGTGCTTGCAGAGAAGATCGTCTAACCAACTTGAATCACAACTCGTACACAAAGAAGAGAGGGCCTGCAAATGATCCTTCTCTTGTCAGCAGTCAAGTCAAGCAGTGGACCCCTTGCTCACTATTCTCAGAGAGGCACAGCTCCTCCCTACTTATGAGGTCCAACCAGACCGAAACACTTCTCTGGGGATGCTGTTGGTACTCTTGTTCAGAGGAGAATTGCCTAGCATTTCGGTGCTGGACTGCCCCAGGGCAGGACAAAGACTGATATGTTTGGGATATTTCTTCTCTGTGAAAGATAGTGAGCTAAAGACTCTGGGTAAGTCCCTCGTAACCAGGACTTCTGTCTGGCAGAGGGACTCCCAGGACCCCCCTTGTCAAGTTCCTCCTAAAGATGGTCAGGTTTTCCTCTAGATGCATTTCCCTTGGTAGCTTGTTTCAGGCCAAAACTGCTTTCACTGGGAAAGAACGATCCTTGCCCCTAATACGTTGGCTTTTTGTACATGTTAGTACCATTGAATGTGTAGTCTAAGGTGGTAGACGATCTTCGAGTGGAGACAGTTAGTCAGGAGAACTGGAGAGTAGGTCTTACAAGGCAAACCAACCTGCAGCACTGCACTGCCAGCCCTGGCATCTTGTATACTGGTTCCATTTCACTAGCTTACTCTACCCCTGTCAATCCATCTGTGTCTTCCTCTGTCCTCTTCCTCTCTGATACATTGTATACCAGGTGTAGTAAAACCAGCATTTGGGCGAAGGGGCCCTCTGCAAATTCCAGTCCATTTCCATAAGCTGCAGATAAGGGAGAACCTTTGGTTCAGAGAAAAGACTACTTAAAATTTGAGGCCACATTCAGCCATTTTGCCCATTTGTAGAGATGGCAGAGTATCTGGAGAGAAAGTAGAAAGGAGAAATATGGCTGGGGCAGGTTTTAGAGAGAGCAAGAGAGATCGGAAGGACGAGGAGGAAGAGGCAGGAGGAAAAGGGGGGTGGAGTTGGAGAGAACAGATGAGCTGGAGGGAAGGGGAGTGGCAGAGAGATACAGCGAGAGGAACATCAGGACATGAAAGGAAGGAGATACAGTGGGGCTTGAGTTTTTGAAAGGCAAAAACCCTTTACAACTAACCCGAATGTAGAGTAAGTCACACCTAGGAAGTCTCAGAAGTAGATTCTATAGATATGTCTTTTTTCTTTAGTCCCTAATACCAAGAAAGACAGAAACTAGGTAGTAGGTATAAACAATTAGTATATAGTGACCCCAGGAGTAGTGACCACTGGGCTAGGGAGGGCTCTCTTTCTGTAGATGGAAGAGGGAGACGGCCCTTACTACCAGTTCTAAGAGAATTAATACAAACACTTCAACTATCGTTGGGAGTGGGCGGGCTCAATATGAGTAAACAGCAGAAAAAAGAAGACAGTAGGATACATTGATACCACAGGACAGTGCCAGTATTGTGCACCTCACTGCACAGCGAAAGTGGATTGCCCATGGTATGATCCCAAGTAGCCCAGTACATACCTGAACCTAACAGCTACAAGGACAGAAAAGGCCAATGCTTTCCCAAGCAGAGGTGTGTTTGTAAGAGGGGGTCCACGTCACAGTGGGTTTATTTATTTATTTATTTATTACATTTAGCGCACAAGCAGCCCACAGTCATTGAGGCGCTGTTACTTGCAAGAGTTTAGTCACAGAGTTACAGAGGCTGTAGGACGCATTTACGAATCAGTACATAGATACATCAGTACATTTTTATGCAATGGGGCGGGGGTTAGTCATTCAAAGCTAATAGATGGGACCTTATGTAAAGAGAATAGTTTTTATAGCTTTACGGAAGGAGATGAGGGAAGCCTCATTTGGCTTGTGTTGATCACCAAAAGGCACATTAACACAACTCAAAGTGACATAGATCACGGATATCTACTGCTGAATGTGGAAGAGCAGTATTTTATTAATTTGTTTGTTTATACCGCGCCGTAAGCCCACAGGCATCTGGGCGCAAACATTTAGATGCAGAAAGAGGTACGGTCCAGGCCGCGGGACATACAATTAACATAAACAAACTGTCAGCGGATCATCAGTCAAAACTCAAGTTATTTAAATAAGTGAGTTTTGAGTCTTTTCCTGAAAGTCGTGTAGGAGGGTTCTAGTCTTAACTGTATCAGGAGGTTGTTCCATTCGAAAGCAGCTTTAATGTGGAAAGCTTTAGCAAGACAGTTTTATTTCCTAAACCTTACTATCACCATTTGGCCTTGTGTTTCCGATCTGAGGGCACGGCCAGGTGTGCAGCAGGCCATCTTCTTTTGTAGGTATACTGGGGCTTTCCCATGAAGTATGCAGCAATGCTACCAAAGTATATCTCAAGGTAAAGATTCAGTGTTCCATGCTCACAGGCATCATTGCACCTTACTGACAACAACAATTGTATTGTTTCATGAACACCCCAAAGAATGTATTTATTTTTTAATTTTGTGATTTGACTCATTGAGGTTGTGGGGGAAAGTGTGACTATCCTGATCATGTGCTTCCTCCTTGCAACGGATGACACCATGTCACCAGGAGACAATTTTTCAAGTTCTTGGCTTTCATTTTCAAGAACAAATACATTTTGCATGTTTTGGTTTTTGATAACTTTCAAACATTAGTTAAAGTTAGGCTTTGGGCTGGCGGACATGCAGATGTCAGAATGCACTTTGTTGGGCAAAGGTCAGTGCAATATGGAGTCAAATCCGTGTCTGGGCTTCCCTAGGCACAGGGGAGCCTTACTGTATTTGAGGGCAACATTTTGCATGTTGCTCTTACGATTTCGGGCCCCAAGTTATCCCTAAGAGGTGCTTGTTCAGAGCCATTAATGTGCCCGTTTTGTACAATCAAGAAGGTCATTCAGGTGGCAGTAAGATGAGGCGCTTATGTCGTCTAAGTTTTCTATTATATTTGAATTCTGGGTCTTGTCCTGGATTTGTCTGTAATGACAGACCCACCCTTGTGCTGATTGAGAGCTTGAGTCCGGCTGCCTCCCACAACCCAAGACCAAGACTCCATCAAAGGATGCTGGACAGTGACCATGGAAAAACCAGATCAGGCCTTTAAGGCTTCCAGATGGCCCCTCTATCCATATGACCTTCGTAAAGCATTGAAGGGTACCCAACAACCTCCCATTGGCAAGTGTTGCATTCCTGAGGAAAAATTAGCCTTTGCTTAATTTTAGATCCAGGTGCTGTGCTCTTTTCCACCGCTCAAAGACTGTGACTTCATTCGAGGAAGCCAGGAGGTGGCCATAGAAACTTGCGGCCTGGCTTTTCAGTTGGTGCCTTGCATCACCAGACACCCTGAGAGTGCTGCAGCCATCGATGAACATCTCTTAGAGACTAGATGCTGGATTCAGCCCGACTATGCGTTCTTTTGCCCAAAACCTCCCCCTCCTGTCCGGTCAAGATGATCCTACCTACCCCAATCATCCTTTTGACTATTCTCCCCAAGCCCCCTCTTTCTGGGGCATATTTGTTCTCTACCGAACAGTTACACCGCTTCTTATCCCCACTATCTTCCCAACCCTTTCCACTTCTCGCTGTCTTTTTCAAATTGCACACTGGTCATTTCTCCCATTCTATGCTGTTCAACCATAGCCACCCCACCGGTCTTTCTCTTAAGACACCAAACTCTCTCCACCCCTTGCACTTCAATCACCCTGACTCTGGGCTTCTGGAGTGCCCAATCTTGCAGAAATAAAACCTTTCTCATCAACATCACATGTGATGACTATGACTGAAACATGGATCCCCGCTCATGACACTACCACTCTGGCTGCATCCCCATACTGATTCTCCCTCCATCTCCTACTCCCCTTAACTGACTGAGCTCATCTCTTTTCAGCATCTTGCTTCCATCCCCTTACTGTCTTTCCCATTCACCGCTCAACTGACACCCTCAACCTTTTTGTCTCTAACCTTGACTTACTATTTGATACGGTTTCAACTGATGGGCCAGTCATTATCATGTGCAACCTCAAGCCAACAAAGTTGTCCACGGTCCATCCGCTACAGCTGAACTCCTCTCAATCATTAACCTTTTAACACAGAACAGATCGGGAATAAAATAACTCTTTGTGGGATTCACATGTTAATCCATCAGGACCCCTGGAAGTTTGAGGACATTAATGACCTCCTGTGTTGTAAAATCTCTATCCATGTCCATGGTATCTTCATCCATTACTGAGCTCAATTGTCCCATCTTGAGGTGGTTCTCAATTAAGTGGTTCTCAGTGAGTTTCCCAGAGTAAAGACTGCTTGAAAAAGATGTTGTTTCTTTGCACATCTCATTATCTCTAGTAGCTGAAAAGACATCTGCTTTTTTATTACACATATCACTCTAGAAACATGCACTTTCTTGATTCTATAGGCTAGCAGCTTCCAAAATGCCCCTCCTCTACCCCAGTTTGTTTGACCGAGGAGGGGGAGCTGGGGTGCTTATTCCACCTTGGCCTTTTGGATACTATTCACCACCTACTCTAACTTCTCAAGACTGACTTTTTAAAACCTTGCTTTTGCTTCCAAAGTTGTGCTCTGATTGATTCAGTTAGCTCTCCATCTCCCCATGTTTTCTCAAACTCTCCTATTTAAAGACATACAAAATAGCCATAAAGCTGCTTTGTAGGAAAAACCAGATGAAGTTTAAACATCCAGAGAAAGCTTGGTTCAACGCAAGTCCCAAATAGCTATTTGAATTTCTAATTTAACGTCGACTCATCAGGTGGAGGTATTTAGGCACCAGTTAAATTGCAACGGCCTGAGAGGTGCATTGGACAGTTTTTCACACTGGTCAAATTTCACATAATATGTTAGGCATTTTAGACCAGAAGTAATCAAATCATTTAGAAGCATCATGCACTTCAGGATAGAAGCCATAGGTTCTAGTTGCAAGGTTAAATAATCACTATTGACCAACAAACCCAGATCATTAGTAGTCTGAGGGCTGCCCAGCCCTTGACATATTCTGATGTTGTCAAATGTCACACACAGCCTCAAGAACACACCAACCTCTAGAGAGTTCAAGGGTTTTGTCTTTGGAGAAAAGGGCACTCTAATGGATGTCCCTCGCTATCTAACCATGGGATGGGAAGTCCCTCCCTAACCCAGGTGACCCTAAACTCCATGGTTTTTACTAGGGATCGGTAACCCTGACTATCTAACCGCTGTCTAGTTTACTGTGATGACCTAAAGGCAAACACCTTATCTATATAAAGTCCCTCAGGGAACAATCAAGATGTCCGTACTCGAAGACTCACACTCTATCTTATCTTTCTGTGGATGATTTGCCTCTCTGTCACTTTCCCTTTCCTAATCTACCCTCTTACTCCATCCACTACCTCTCCTCTGTCTCCCTACTACCCCTCCTCTGTACCTCTGATGCTCCTTTCTCTACCACCTACCTCCACCCTCCTATCTTACTCCCTCCTACCACTATGTTTCTCCCCCTGTACACAATTATTACTCTCCCCTCTACACACCTCTACTAGTCTCCTCTCTCCACTCCTCTACTACTCTCCCCTCTCCATACCTTTACTACCACAATGCTACACAGCGCTACTACTCCACCCACACCCTCTTTCTCAATCACTCCCGCTTTCACTCTGTAACTTACCCTCTCCCTACTCTCCCCTGCCATTCCACTCCACTAATATACTCGCTAATTGAACTCCAATTACCACTTTCTCTTCCCAACCAATGCCTCACCTTGCACACTGCTTGATTAGGGTGCCTCTATGCTCTTCTGCACTGACCTTCCACCACTTGGTCTCTTGGAGTGCCTATGCCTCCTCTGGCCTCACCTGATTTCCTGGTTCTCCTTTTATCCTCACTCCCCCTTTCCCTCCAAATGCTTTCCTACCAGTGCCCTGGGCCAATTTCCTACTACCCTTCCCCTCACCGGGAAATGGTATAATTGGCAAAAGAAGTAGAAGGGGGCTCTAAGCCCCACCCTGTTCTCGTGTGTCGGTCTGCCTGCGTTTGCCAATTAGTGGGCCACTGTGGTGAGTTAGACAGTTCATGTCGCAGTTTGTATAAGGGCCTCCCAGGCTTCTTGAACCATAATGATGAGCATCATGTTTTGATGAAGCTGTTGGAAGCTTGGCGCATACACACTGATCTCTGCTTTGTTCGTCTGTGTTGTATTGAGTATCGGCTTTGCTTCATTCTGCTGCCGGTTTGGGTGTGTGGCCCCCCTGCAACTCTTTGGAGTTTATCTTGGGCTGTTCACTTGTTCTCCTTCCACTGTGCATGGTGGATCATGTAGTTTTCTACAAAAATAGAAAGAACCTGGACAGAATCATAGTAGACAGTTATGTGATAATTGACAGTGTTGCTCTGCACAAGAATACTGCAATATAAGAAGGGACTGGGGCCCTCCCAACATCCACCTTCCCTCTCTGGAGTAGGAATGGTTCTGGCTTCCACCCTGGTAGGACTAACACCCCAGGCTGAAGAAGGTCTCCATCCCCTCCTGACAGGGTTAGCTTGTTGATCCACGTCATACAAATAACTTCTATCTAGCAGTGGATTGGGACATACGTTAAAATCACCAAACACAATTTCATTATTAACTGTGTTCACCGGAACTGTCTCTTTCTTGGCATTGCATAGATTAGTCCATCTGCGTTATTTCACAGTCGTTAACTTTTACTATGGCCAGGCGGTATCTCTCCTTCTTCATAACTGTATTTAACCCCCCTACTTGTAAATGCTGGTGGAGAAAGAAAGACAAGTTCCAGGAGTTTATGTTATATTATTATGAAGTGTATGTCCTACCCCACTTTTTGTTAGCTTGAAGCGCTATCTTCACTTAGACGAGTCTCTTGTAAGGAGGCAATATCCCATCTGTGATTTAAGTTGTCCGAATATCCCTCATCTTTATAGGTCTATTCCATTCACGTTTTAAGAGGCTATGTATAGGTTTGGTGCTGTCAGATTTTTGACAAGACTGACATATCACTGCATTATTTTTAGATGCAGGTAATTGCAGAATATTTAATGATAGTATCACCACAGCAGTTACTGATTACTGCCGTGGTACGAGATGGTTAAATTGGTAAACAATAGTGATTTATACACTAAATGGCAGGTAGCAGTGCAAGCAGGAGCTCTGTCTTACAAACCACTAATTGTAACATACTGTTAATGGGGAACAACCACAATGCATTATAATTCAACAACAGCCAGAGGCGTACTTGCCTCTTACAATTACTCTTATAATTACTTATCATTGTATCAATAGATTTTTTCAACAATGGCACATGAATACACTCTGCAGCAACAGCAAAAATAATTACACGGGCATAGAAGTACAGAGAATGCAGGGGGAGGAAACCAGGACAGAAATCAAATCTGGTGAACTTATATATCTAATAAAAAACCTATCTGATGAAGCCCCTTGAGGAATCTTGGGAACCCATGGCCGAGTGGTCAACTGGATTGGCTGCTACCCAGAGAGGCATACAGGGATACCAATAATACCCCCACTGGTCTGAACCCTTATGGTACTTTAATTGAGGTAACACATCGTACGATGGATGGGATGCAGAGTAACTTACACCAGATAATAAAACCGACTCAAGAAGTTGGCAAAATGTCTTGTAAGACTGTTTTATTTTTATTTTCAATTGTCTTAAACAGGGAGTTACAAAAGACATCAATGGACGTCGCACAGCATAGTCTCAATGCATTTCATAAAAAAATAAAAATTCATCATACGTGACGTCACACTATGTGGCAAACAAGAAAAACCTACTGGGGATTGTGGTTGGCTTAAGGGGAACATCTAAGTACACTTTCTATATAGGGACGGGTTGTGATTGGGACTCTTCGGGTCAGGTGGACAATTTATGCCCACCCCTGGTGCAAGTCATCTTTGACAGTTATTAGATACACGGTCCATCATTGGCTCTCAAACTATAAGACCCTTTTTTTTATATGGCCTTCTAAATTTGGTTGGCACGCTTGTACCCTTTCAGAATATTCAATTCACTAGCAGCATGTAAGCTGGTACCCCAGGTGTCAGTGGGTGGATTTGACCGTGTCTCCCCACCCAATTAGCCCCATATCTATCATTGCTCATGCCTTCTGCCATTCAGATTGTCTTTGAACTCGACTTTGTAGTTGCTTCTTGCTCCTGGGGATATAAGGGAGTGTGAGGATGTACTTCTCGAGGTTCAGGAATCCATGACCACTTCTATTTCCATCCTGGACACACGTGAGAGGAGACCATGAATCGGCCTATTTTATCTCATTTAATTGTTTTAAATGAATTTAGCACTCATGATATTCTCTCTTTGCAACTTAACAAGGGATTCCTCAGTGTCTCACATTCACTGTTCTTCAAGGACAGATAACCGGTTTCCCCTGCTTCAGCCCTTTGACATCAGGCCAGACAGCCTTCTTAGTTTTACTTCGAACTCCAGCTAATTCTTTGCTGCAACATCCGCATAGCAAACCATTCTTCTTTCTCCATGGGTTTGAGCTTACTTAAATTGTGACATCAAGCTACCAGACCCTATACAATGGCGGCACCACCTGCAGTCTATTTCACTATGTATAGCCAGCCTTATGATTACTTAGTCTACTTGCGTTACAGCATCTGTACATATATAAAACGGCTTGCATTTTCTGCAGTGTTCTTCACACGTGCAATCTTCAAATCCGCATATGGAAGTTTACTTGATTCTTTACTTCGTCATCAGATTCTATAAGGTCTATGCATCTCCTTCTTCGACCATTTTCCTCAGTGTGTCACGCTCACTCCTTGTAACATCACCAGCTTCTTTTCCTCTTATTTTCATATTCCTTTGGGAACCTCCTCCAGGAGACTATCAGTTCTCCGGGGATACATCAGAAAGGGTTTTCTCAGTGGATATCTTCACTCAAAGATTCTCCTCAGAATAGTCACAGTTACTGTTGTGCATTTCGCAACTTCTGGTTTCCAGCATACAGGTAGCATGGGGTGGGACTTCCTGTAGAGGCATTCGGCTCCCCCTCTACACTGCCCCCTCTGGTTGATCCATCAACCACACCTTCATCGCTCTCCCCATCTAGACATCCTCTTTTGAAGAAGTGCTTCTTCTGAGTCCAGATCTTTGCTACTTCCTTCAGGGATCCTGCTGATTTTACATGTTCGTCAGCCCTCCACGTCATGTAGCTGCACTGGCCATTCAGATTACATTAGCCCCATCGGCCTACGTACTTCTTGTGATTCCTTGGATACAGCAACTTTGTTCCCTCTGGTGCTACGATGCTGGTCCTTATGCACCTTCTGATTTCTTCCTCTGTCAACTCCTTGTGTCCAAACCCTGAATCCACATCGATCTTGATCTTCATTCCTACAGCCTTCTTTACTGTCTTCTGTGTAATGAATATCCTGATCACACAGAATCCAAACATTATCATCACTAATACTGCTTCAAGAAACCTGAAGATGTTTGTCATCCATTGTGAAACCCATGAGAAGATTGACGCAAACCAATTGTCATCTGCAATATCTTCTGTCTCATCTTCTATCATATCATGCAGTTTCATCAGCAACGTAATGGCCTCTGTCAAGGTACCATTCTCGTCATCATGAGAAGGTATGAACGTGCAACATGATGGCACGATTTTGGCACAAACTCCTCCATCCATTGCTGTGATCATATCAAGGACATATCTGTTCTGGAAGGTCATCAACCGTATGGCCCTCAATTCTTCCTTGATAGTGTTGAATCCCTTTATGGTAGTGTTGATCGTCTGCAGGAGCTCCCGGCGAGTGATTTGCAATCACTTTTTATTGCCCATTGTCTGGATACCTGGCATAAAGATAGTCGTGAATATTGCTGAAGTCTGGTTGAACAACCTGTGCTCATACGGAATAGCATCGAAGGCTTTTATTGATTTTGCTGAAAAGTAATTCTCCCTCCTTGTCCGGTTGAGGAATTCAAGTGATCTTCTCTTCCTCAAATGGGCATCTGCTTTTGGAAACTCTCCAATGTTCAGGTCACTTTTAGGAATAAGAAAAAATAAATCCAGGACTCTGCGCCAAATTATGTTGTTGTGTCATTTTATTTCCTTGTGGTGCCCATTAAATGATAACACGTGTTTCGGCTCTCCTGAGCCTTTTCAAATCTGGGCTATTATTCTCAAGAATGGCTGTGCATCGAATTTAAAATTTACCATCTATCAGTCATTTAAATAGATGAAAGCCACAAATTAAATTCACAAAGTAAATTAAATTAATCCCAATGACAACATAAACCACCATTTCGAATGAATGAAGCATATTACACATCAAATAATAATACAATTTGTCAGTATTAATAAGCAGCACAGCAACCAATTTTATAAAGACAGACAATAAGGGTTGGCATTGGGGAGGAGTGTACGGGGTATGAAAAAAGATATACAAAAAAGACAGGGATTAGGGGGGTGGGGACAATCAAACAGACAGACAAGAAACAAACATAGAAACAGTCTCATTAGTCACTATTCCTCTATTGCATGTTGTTATACTTATGCTATGTCGCAAGGTTTATAACTTACCCTATTAGAAGTTAGCTCCTGGGGGGGGGCGCTGTTGCGCACGAGAAAGATGGCTGCCTGAAGGGAGAGCTCAGGCCCGTAACATATCCTACCATAAAATTAATCTTGTTCGGGGCCACCTGCACACCAATAAACATCTGTTATTGGCAGTGGAAGACCTGCACCATCATTCCACTGATTTCCCTGCAGAAACACCGGCTCAATCCTGAGATATCGGACTGGAAACCTACACCGTGAGCGTGGTGGCAGCATACCAGGTCCAAGGCTCCAGAGGAATCACGCGACAGCCAGAGGCGTCGGCTCGTCTGCAGGCCGGAGAGGGGAGGAGCTGTGCTGCGTGCCTTTTTGCTGCCGGGTGCTTTCATGATATACTTCGGAGTTGCCAGTGAATATATCCTCAACGAGGAATCGATAGCACAACACAGCCGCGATATCGCCCAGTTAAAGGGTGACCTGCAGAAAACCCTGAATAATTGCGAGGACTTGAAATCTCGTTCCAGGAGAAACAACATCCGCCTGGTCGGAGTAGCCGAATCCTTCAGAAAAGGTTCCATGGAATGCCAGGTGGAAAACCTCCTGAAATCCCTCTTGGGCCTGATGCTGTCTCCGATCATTTTGTCGTGGAGCGGGACCGTCGTACCATGGCCCCCCCTCCCAAGCCTGGAGCACCGCCCCGCACGATCATTGCCCGACTCCTGAATTATAGAGACAGAGACGCTATCCTGAGGCTTTCCAGAGAAAAAGGCTCCCTGCATTATGAAGACAACAGGATACACATATATCCGGATTTTTCAACTAATGTGCAAACGTTCAGGAGGTCCTACGAACCGGTCAAGAGACAGCTGAGGCTACGCAAGATCCCATATGCATTTGTCTTCCGGGCTAAAATGCGCATCCAACAGGGAGGCCGAGCACACTTTTTTGAGAATCCTACGGAGGCCATGATGTATGTGGAGGCCTCAATTCCCCTTCCCCCGGGGAGCCGGGAGACTAACCGAAACTTGCCGCCCCGGCAGGTGGCGGAACCGGAGGACCATGCTGGCTGATGAGACTTACTCCGCACTGCCTTACCACAAGTTCAATAACCTGTTGACGGCGAGGTGGCCCTGTCCACCATATGTTGTCGTAGGGCCGTGAGCCCCCCCCATGGTAGTCGGTCACGTGAGTACAGCTCACACCCCCAGGAGACTTCCCAAGTTATGGTTGATGTGATACATCATCGGGTTGGGGTTGATGATGCGGGTGGGGTAAAAGTTTTTCCTGGTGTTCTGCTAGGAATGGTTGGGGATGTTACAAAGTTAAAATCAGGGGACTACTTTCCAGCAGGACTCTTCCATCACTTGAGACAATGGCGCCATACTTGGCAAACACTCCCTCCGATAGGCAACTATGGCGCAGGCTAAGGGTGGGTTGAACATTAGACTACTCTGTGACATACGGGGTCTCAACAATCCAGTCAAGGCAAGGAAAATTGCCGCATACATTACACGCCACGACCCCCACATCCTTCTGATACAGGAAACACATGCGCTGGGGAGTATCAATACGAAATTCCTTCCACAATGGTGTCCTCATAGGTACTTCACAGAGTATTCAACACAATCCAGGGGAGTCCTGACTCTTATACACCCCAAGCTAAGCTTCAGGTATCTTTCTAGTAAGATAGACCCTCTAGGTAGATACGTGTTGGTATGGGGGGAGGTGGCGGGATGGCAAATACCGCTGATTAACACATACGGTCCTAATATAGATGACCCGCTATTTTACTACGCAGTCCTTGATATGCTGTCCACATCGGAAGAGGCGCAAATAATATGGGGTGGGGATTTTAATATGATTCTTGATCACTCCCTGGATCGTTCATCTACCTCCGCCAGGGCCCCGTCCAAAGCGGCTCTTACTGTTAGACAGATGATGGAACAGACCGATATAATTGACGTATGGCGCACGTTACATCCACATGAGAGGAAATTCACTTTCTACTCATCTGTTCATGACTCCCACTCCCGTATAGATTATTGGTTCATTAGTTCATCCCTCTCTGGGGCGATCAATGACTATGCAATACACCCCCGCACGCTCTCAGACCACTCGCCGATAACACTAGACATCAGCCTAGATGACTCCCCACCTCCGGCTAAAAGGTGGAGAATGCCCTCTGCGATTCTTAAGGACCCCAATATCTGTGAGGCACTACATATTGAAATTGAGGAATTTCTGGAGTTGAACGAAGGTTCGGTGAGCACTATGCTACCCTATGGGAGGCATTCAAGGTTTGGATCCGGGGTACTATACTGAGTAAGTCTACAGGTATGCTGAAAGTGGTGAGAAGGGAATTGGGTGTGGCTGAAGCCACAATAGACGCATTACAGACGGAATATAGCGCCACATTGAACAAGGAAACTCTATCTAAGATGCACGCTTCCCTCAAGGAATTCAATGAGCTAGCTAGTAGGGAAGTATACATGGCTGCCCCGGCTAAGGCCCGCAGGTGCGGGGAGAGTAATAGAGCGGGGAGATTACTGGCCAACATGCTCAGAACAGACAGGCACCTCAACCCAATCGCTAGCATCGTGAACCCGGCTGGGGTCACGGTCAATAAAGAAAGTGACATTAATTCTACTTTTGCTGATTTCTACTCTGCTCTGTACTCTGATCATGATGTTAAAACCAGGTAAGACACGTTCAGGTACCTGGACTCCCTTGATGTCCCAACACTTACCCAAACGACACAAAACATTCTGGATCAACACGTTACTATTGAAGAACTCACTGAGGCCATTAAATCTCTATCTGTTGGCCACACCCCTGGCTCAGACGGCCTGATCGCCGAACTGTACAAAGAATTTCAGGGTGAGCTGGCCCCACTATTACTGAAAGTGTGGGAAGAGGCCATGAATTGTGGTATCCTTCCAGACTCGATGCGTCAAGCACTTGTAACGGTCCTTCTGAAGCCACGCAGACCAGCACAGGATATGGCCTCCTACAGGCCCCTCTCCCTAATCAACATTGATGCGAAAATCTTCGCCAAGGTGCTGACCACCAGAATCCTGCCTTGCAACACAATCCTGGGCCACCCGGACAAATCTGGCTCTATACCAACTAGATCTACTGGTTTAAACCTGAGACGATTATTTAATGTGCTGGCGCAAATAGATCCGGAGGCAAAAGCGGCTGTAGTGGCCCTAGATGCCGAAAAGGCCTTTGATTCCGCCTCCTGGCCATACCTTTTCCTGGTACTCGAGAGGTCTGGACTTGGGCCATATTTTATTAAATGCGTCCGGCTGCTATATACCCAACCATCCGCCAAGGTCCTAACTAATAACACCCTGTCCCCTTCTTTCCATCTACACAGAGGGACCAGACAGGGCTGTCCTTTCTCGCCCATTCTCTTTGCACTCACTATTGAACCGATGGCGGAATATATCCATCAACACCACTCGCACAGAGGTCTCAGGATGACTGGCCCTCCCCAAATTATATCATTGTACGCGGATGATACGCTGTTGTATGTCCAGGACCCACATGAGAATGTGCAACACATTATGTCTGATATACACGAGTTCTCGAATATTCAGGATATAAAATCAATGTCCCCAAATCTGAAATATTTCCATTGACCCCGAGTGGCCCTACTTAAAATGGTAGTTCTACCCAAACCCTTATATCTCTTCAACAACATCCCGATTTGGGCCGGTAAACCCTTTTTTGCAAAAATTCCTTTATTTGGAACGGGAAAACTGCTAGGCTGGGTTGGGACAAGATGGTGGAGCCATACTCCCAGGGTGATATTACGGCCCCTGATTTAGAATTACATTGTATAGCAGCACAGGCACAATTTGTGAAGCATTGGTTTGACCCCGAAGATACAGCCCCACACATTCTTCTTGAAAAGCATGCAGTCCGCCCTAATGATATACGATCGGTCCTTTTGAACCCCACTTTTGGTAACATCTGCCCTTTCGACCCGGTATACATCACCACACAAGCTTGGTCCAGGGTTTACAGGAGGATTGGCCTGGAGATCCCCTATGACCCAGATATACCCCTGTGGAACTTCTCTAGTATTTCCCCGACTTTTGACAAGGCCCTTCAGCGAACCTGGGACCCAAATAAACTCTTCAGGAAGCGAGATATATTCCCCAATGGCATGTTTTGTGAACTCACAGACTTCATAGATGCAGTGGGGGGGACAGCTTAAGCGGCTTCAATATTATCGTATGAGAACAGCTTTTGCTGCTAAATGGCCTTCCTTCCCGGCAGAACCCCAGACACATGAATGCATCAGAGCTATGGTGACGACGGATGGTCATAATAAGGGAATCTCGTCGCTATACACCTTGGTGCAAACACACTCCCCCTCACGAAACACTATCAGAGAAACCTGGGAGCGGGATGTGGGTACCCAGATTGATGACGTGAGATGGGCATGATATTGTCAACTCACTAAATCGGTCTCCATGAACTCAGGACTCCGACTGATCCAATTTAAAATCCTGAATCAGTTACATTACTCCCCGGCTTGGCTAGCTAAGTTTGTAGAGAGTTGCACAGGGACATGTTCGAAATGTGGCACCCCCGATGCTGGAGCGTATCATATGTACTTGTCGTGCCCTGTTATTGCGGACTTGTGGCTGAGCTCCTTGAGGAGATAACGGCGATCCCAGCCGCTCTGTCCCACCTGAAATACCTGCTTGGTGACATTGGCAAGGTGAAGGAAACCACGAGAAGGTTTTTAATATCTCGAGTTATTGCCAAACGCTGCATCCTTAAATGTTGGAAATCTGCCGCAGGGCCTAACCGATCCAACTTCCTGAAAGACTTATGTATGATGAATGATGATGAGGAACTTTTTGTCTTATCAGTCCCGACGCCCTGTCGTCCCAAAGACATATGGTCGCTGCTACGTCTGTACCTATGTGATTTGATGTCTGATGCTGATGTAACACCTAGGTGACAATGCCTGCCCCATTGCCACAGATGTATGTCATTGTCGACATTATGCACATGCTGTGCTGCACTGCTTATGAGAATTGTTTTGCTGTGAACCGTTCCCTTAACAAACAAAGTATTAAAAAAAAAAAAAAGAAGAAAGAAGTTAGCTCCTATTCACATCTGTTTAGAGTGGGCTGAGCTCCTGGGTTTAATCCCATAGTTGCAATCCTAATAAAATTTTATTAGCGAATGCCATTATTCTCTATGCTAATATTGAAAATATTAGATCATACACTGAATGTGCCACATATTCTGTTTGCTTAAGGTATCAGTAGATATGTATTTAGAAAGGTTAGGAATATTCCATTACCATCTTGGTTACTGTGATTACATATAAAGTAGGTAAGCCCTTTCATTATAAATGCTTCCCAAAAACTCTCCAGTTTTGCGGAAATTTACCGTAGTGTAAAGTTAATATCAATGCATGATCTCCTTGGTTATTACGCACAAAATGTAGTGTTTCCCCAATCTTTACTATTCCCTGTTTAAGCACAATCACGTCTGGAATTCTACAACTAAAAGCTGAAAAGCTCCGTATGCACGCTTACCTTGCATCCATACTATTACCTCGCGTTGGCTGCCTTCCGAACTGAAAGCAGCCAGCGCCATTTTGGGACTGTTTGTTTGTTGTAACCAAGGTAACGTGGCGTCAGAAATACTGATGTGTAACTCTGAGCCGATCTAGTTAGGCTATTAAAGAGAAACAGATAATTGTTCCCTATTGTATATTCCTGATACAAATTTAACTGCAACCCTTATACAAAGCTGCTCATTCCGTAACTTTTAAATTACAAATGAGCGGAGATCTGGCGATTGCATACGCGTGTGTTATGATGTGCTTGTCTTAGTCTGCTGAAGCTGGTCATTTGTTTAGTGATGTCATGCCAGTGTCTAGTGGAATGTTGATGTATGAGTTCATGCCAGTGTCTAGTGGAATTTTGATGTATGAGTGTAAGAATTCTGTGTTGAGTGTTCTGTATCAGTTCAGTTGGTCCCTCCCTCCCTGGGTGATGGGTGCCGGTGATCTATTGTCCTATACCTGATGTCTCAGTGTCATGTAACTGTAACTTAAGAAACTCAAGTAAACTTATAGAGAAACAACATAAATCTGCCTGGACTGTGCTTTCTAACATTGGCGACGAGGATCTCTGGAAGAAGAACCCTGGTGCAAGTAAAGCAGGAAAGGTAGTTGACAGTACAGAACTGCTGCAGGGGGTGCAGGAATCATCAGGACGAAGGAAGGAAATGGACATCACCGCCCCCAAGTAAGAAAACTCATCACCCAGGGAGGACAAGGGAGGAGAGGGAGGAGGAGGACCATAGTGGATTTGGATCAGCAGCCCATAGTTTTGGGAGTGCTGGGTCTTCGGGCATAAGCGGTGGAAGGGATCCATGTGAGAAGGGTGCCCCTGGACTGCGGGATCTTGGGGCGTAAGAAGTGGAAGTGATCCATGTAAGGAAAGTGCTCCTGGACTTATTTGGACGGGCCAGCAGGACCAGCAGCCCGTTTTCTAAGGGAGTGCTGTGTCTGTGGCTATAAGGCACCTCTAGTCGTTTGCAAGTACAATGAAAAAGGACTAGATTGAGTATGCAGCCCGGGAGTGTTCATGGCATGAGTGCGAGAGAGTGAAATGAGCAGCCCGGAGCGTTCAGTGGAAGGGTCCGTGAACTGACCGTTGGCCCCTCAGCTAGCCCTGGAGTTCCTCTGTTCATCGCTTCATGCTGACACTGATGACGTCAGTTCGGATGGTGAGGGAGTCGGCGAAGGAATGGAACGCTGTACTGTTAGCGTTCCCGGAAGGTGACTCAAGCGATGGAATTTTGCGTTGGTTGTTCCAGAACCGAAAGGGCAACTGCATCGTTAAACACAGTGTGCAGTGTTCAAGTAAATGACATCTCTTTCTGGACGCAACGTGGTGATGTCACGTGATGGGGTCCGGAAGCGATCGTATGAGACCCGGTCGTTGGATTGTGAAGCCGCTCTGCCTCCGTTAATGAGGCGCACAGAAGCGGCCAGTGATTAAGGAGAAAAGTCTTCAAAAGGAAAGACAAGAGGTGCGTAACGGCATGAAGGAGTAGTGGAGCCGTCACAGAAGAGAGGCTATTATCCTGTGTCATGGTAATGTCTTGGAACGAATTTTGTTGTATGCGTCATGAAGGAACACCCCTCTGTCCGTATCCTTTCCTATTCTAAAAGCATTTTAGAGTAAAATGTGTGATGTTGTAGTGGAGAACAATACTTTACGTTTTACTGGTCTGACAGGATGAGGATATGTTTATCTGAAAACGTCTTAAAGTATGAAGTTACATTCGAAACCAATGTTAACCATTGTAAGGAATTCTTGGTAATCATACTACATGGAACAGCATAATAATATAGTGAATGCTGTGGGTGTCAAATAAGTGCGTGAAATGGTTTGGCAGGGGTACGTATGAGGTGCTCATTTGTGTGAGTGGGCTAGATTAACCTTTTTGAGGATGTATAGGTGTTAGGTTATCAAATGACCTCATGGACTTTAAGGAATTTATTATCTTCATTACGTGAGATTGGTTTGGTTATGGGATATGAATGAGCTACATTAACAGTTTGAGGATTTGTAGGATTTAGGTTGTTATTGGAGAACAACATGGACTTTTAGGCATTTAGAGTGCAAATAGGCCACGGACAGGCCAAAGGACTGTGCTGGAGATGATGCCATTGTTTCAAACTCTAAAAGTTGAAGAAATGCCTCATGTATTATCCATAGAGTTTAAGAAGTATGGGAATGAATGCAAGGCCTAATGTGACCGGTGTGAGAGACGCATTAAAGTGTTATGCCGTCACGTGTGTAAGTCATTCCATGTTAAGTTAGGTGTGTGCCTGTGAAGGGAGCAGGTACTCTGGTTCAGTGTGAAGTTGAGAACAACTTACGTTAGTGTGTTTTAGTAGGCTATGTGCACCACTAAGGTTAGAGAGGTAGCGCCTCCGTTTTAGAGAATGAGTGCTGAAATGTACCGTTTCCAGTAGCAGTGTTTTGGTAAGGTGTGGTATGCACCACTAAGGTTAGGGAGGTAGCGCCTCTGATAGCAGTGTTGTGGTAAGGTGTGGTATGAACCACTAAGGTTAGAGAGGTCGCGCCTCCGTATTGGTTAATAAGTGCTGGGACTTAGGTAGCACCTAAGAAAGCAGTGCTTTGGTTTGGTGTGGTATGCACCACTAAGTTTAGGGAAGTCGCTCACTGCTTTAGTTAATATGTGCTGGGGGGTAGCGCCTCTGATAGTGGTAATAATGAGCTGGTTTTTGGTTGTGCACTACGTAGAGCAGGGATGATGGTGTATCCCGTAAAGAGGGGTAGTAGTGCATTGTAGGTTGAGGTAGTTGGCAATCTCATATTTAAAGGGACAGGTGGTTCTGTTTAGATGGAGTTGTGGTGCTGGTTGGGGACGCCCGCCAGTAAACATAAAGCGAAGGAGAAAGATGCTGTCCATGATTATGAGTTGTCTGGTGATCAGTTTTTCTTTCTGTGTTATATGTCAACTCTAGCCACTGTGTTTTGAGGTCAGAGTTCAGACCATTGGACTTGTTAGGGCTGCCATTGAGATAAGTAGTTAGGTCAACCACATGTTTTGGTGTCTTGGAGATGGCTGGCCAGCATCTTCAAGCTGTTGCAGGATCTGTATATCTTGGTGTGGTTGGGTGGGCTCTGTTGGCATAGTCCATATATGTATCTGTTTGTATGTTTGTGATGCAGGCACAGTTGGCGATATCTGGTAGCAGTGTTTTTAGTGGTTTATGGGGTCTCTTAACAGGTATGGTGATTCTGTTGTCATTCTGGATGACTAGTATTGCGTCAGGATTGCAAGCTGTGCTTCAGGGTGGCAGCCTGGAGGCTCGCCTGTGGCGGAGGTGAGCGGAAGGATATCTGTTATTTTAGTCATGGTTTGGTTTGTAGGGTAGTCTTGGCCTTGTGTATGGGCTGGTATGTGTCTAGAGTGTGAGTCTAGAGTCTGTTCGTGACAGGGACAGACAGAAGGTGATTTGTGTTATTATTGAGGGTGACCTGGATTTGTAGGTGAAGTTTGGAATCGCATAGCTGTTAGAGTTTCTTCTGAAGTTTGTATGGTGGGTGGTGGTGTGACTTGCCTGTATGTAAAGTGCTTGTTGTTTATGTAGGTGTTTCGGTAAGGAGGGAGATGTGTTATGATGTGCTTGTCTTAGTCTGCTGAAGCTGGTCATGTGCTTAGTGATGTCATGCCAGTGTCAGTGTCTAGTGGAATGTTGATGTATGAGTGTCATGCCAGTGTCTAGTGGAATGTTGATGTATGAGTGTAAGAATGCTGTGTTGAGTGTTCTGTATCAGTTCAGTTGGTCCCTCCCTCCCTGGGTGATGGGTGCCGGTGATCTATTGTCCTATACCTGATGTCTCAGTGTCATGTAACTGTAACTTAAGAAGCTCAAGTAAACTTATAGAGAAGCAACATAAATCTGCCTGGACTGTGCTTTCTAACAGCGTGAGCAAGTTGTTATAGCAAAATTACTTAAAGACTAGTCTTAAAGACGAACTCGCAAATTACTTATCGGTCAATTGCCCATTTCGCAAATATTAGTACATTGCTGTGACATGCTATGCTGTGACACGTATTAGCACGTTGCTAATTTATACTGTAACTCATTCCTTTTAAAAGAGCGGAGTATACGCGTTAGCACGTTGTCATAGAAACATTGCTAAACACAGGTATACTCATTAGCACGCTGCTATAGCAACGTTACTGAAGTCTAGTCTCAATGGCAAAGTCACAATTATCCTACCTACGAAATGAAGATTTTACAAATATTAGCAGGTTACTATGGTAACTTGGCTAGCAACAAATCTTGTCGAAAACTTCAAGAAGTACATGAGCAAGATGCTTAAAGAAAAAGTGTTAAAATTAGTGTAAGTTGTCAGAAATGGACCTTCCTATATTTGGACGCAAAATTTAACTTGGATTGATAGAAATTGGCAGTTAGTAAATGCGACATAGCCTAACTATTAGTTACCACGATAGTGTTATTCGTGACATATCTATGTTAATAATAACAACAAATCATCTGCATTGTGCAGAATATGTGCATTGCAAAATGCACATTAACCTTACAGGAACAATGCCATTTCAGTGTCAATATTAAGGCCTGTCACTGTTGAGTTGAAATAACAAATCAGCCTGGTCTCCGCTTGGCGTAGTGGTTAGACTCTATCCCCACCCGTTTAGGACAAGGTGACATGCTGAAGTCCGACAAACGTAATTGAAGATTTATCATCCATTTGGTGATTTTTTTGCCAATGCACGGATAGTGGTAGGGTTGGATCTTGGCTTCCAATTTTTGTGATATGCTCCCGAATCCTGGTTCTTAACTCCCTTTTGGTGCTACCTATATACATTTTTGGCAAGTACAAATAATCCCATAGACAACATAATTGGTTCTACAGTTAATCCTTTGCTTCATCTTAACAATGTTACCATTGGGACCCAGAAGTTCTTTGGTCTTGTCACTTGCAAATTTGAACATTGTGCAAAAACCACATTTTCTAAAACCTTGGTCATTTGTGGTTAGGCATGTTGGTTGCTTCACTTCCTTGATATCTGGTAACAAAGATGAGCTAATGAGTGATTTTAGGGTACTCGCTTTCTTGAAAATAATGACTTGCCTATCCCCGACAAATTTTTCTAAATGTTCATCCAATTGGAGTAGGTGTAATAAATATGTTTTCTGAACAGTGATTTAAGTAACTGAATGGTTACCTCAAGGACTCACCGATAGTTTTCTTCCTTTCCTTGCTTCCTCTTTGCCTAGGGAATATGTCCAACAGGGGGGTGAAAGCGAAGGCCTCCCTAAGTCCCTTCCTCCGCCTCTTGGTCAAGATTAGAGGAGGGGAAAGGCCTCAGGGAAACCCTCTGGGGGAGAAAACCCTGTGTCGACAGCTGCTGGAGTGATGTCGTCTAGACGGCGAAGATTCAGGAAACTGCAGGTTGAAACTCGTCTGATGGAAAAGGTAGAAGAGGATGGTGAGTAAGTGGTAGGTAAGTATGTGACAGGGAATTCACATTAGAGAGCAAGGAATACCTGTAAAAGTGAGTGGTTGATCTATCAGGCTGGAAGGGAAGTCCTCCGGTAAGAACCTGATGTGTATAGTAAATGGTTAGCTCAGAACTAAGTTCAGAATGAACAGAAGAAGAATTGTTTAGGAATATTACCTGATGGGATCAAAGACGGGGACGTATAAGGAAGTACGGCAAGGACAAGCACCGAGAGGGCGGGTTGGACCACAGGACTCAAGGCTCCTAAATCGTGTACACAGAAAGAAAGAGTCAATTTGAATCCCCCATCGGGACCTTGGAATCCCTGATATTCTATCCTACGTACCGAAAACTAGGGGGTGAAACTCTTTGGCGGACTGCTCTGCGATTTCCAGATCGTAACTGGTGAAAGTAAGAGTGGAGGTTCGGGTTGTCTGCTTTGGGAAGGAGTCGGGAGAGAGGGTCGAGTCTGAATAAGGGAAGTAAGTAGGACAGGATTAGAAGGAAGGAATATAGAACACAGAAAGGTTTAGTAACAAACTTCCTAGAAACGAACTCATGTAGCGTTGGCAATGAAGAGTAGCAACGCGTCCGCGCATTGTTGACAGGAACAGATGAACTGAATCTCGAGCAGGAGGGCGGTCCTCCCTCGGCGCTGGGCTGTTCAACGTCTAGACCCACACCTTCTGTAGTGGCGGCCATCTTGGTAGTAAAAATGGCCGAAATCTGCCTATGGGACCAACGATGCCACAGTGACCACAGTCTCCAAAGAGGCGTGACAGCCTGTCACTGTTGAGTTGAAATAAATCAGTCTGGCCTCCGCTTGGCGTAGTGCTTTGACTCTATCCCCACCCCTTTAGGACAAGGTGGCATGCTGAAGGCCGACAAACTTAATTGAAGATTTATCATCCATTTGGTGATTTTTTTGCCAATGCACGGATAGTGGTAGGGTTGGATCTTGGCTTCCAATTTTTGTCATATGCTCCCGAATCCTGGTTCTTAACTCCCTTTTGGTGCTGATTATATAAATTTGTTGGCAAGTACAAATAATCCCATAGACAACACACTTGCACTTTTAGGAATCTCTAATACTGGAACACGTATGAGTACCAAGGAAGACGTCCCTCCCCAGTCCTTGGGCAGTTTCATGTAAGTTCTGGACCCACAAGCCGAATATCGATCGATCAGGACGGCCGTCCCTGCTCCCATTCTAATAACGTCAACTGTAGTCTTGCAGCCTTTATTTCTTCCCACATTATTCTTTCCCTTTCTTTGAAAGCATAATGCCACATTTATCAATGGAACCACCATCATCAGGCCTGATTCATCTTCTAGCCATGTCAACAGTCTGAAATGGTTAGCCCATGAATTTATACAAGCATTGTTCACTCTCTGTACTTCTGACTAATATTTTGACTTCACTAGATAGCTGTGCAGGACATCAGGCCTCCTTCCCATCCTTTTGTGGATTTCACTTGTCCATAAACTAAGGCTTGTGTTCGTTCCCAACATCCAGGCCATCCTGCTACTTCCACTTTATCAGGGCAATTCAGTCTCTTCAACTCCGCAACTACTACCTCTTCATGTCCTTTCTCAGGATATGTAAGCATCTTGCTTTTCCACGCAGGTTCCTTTTCCATCTGTATAGTCTTGATATAATCATACAGGAGCGGAAATTACCATTTCGATCTCCATCGCAAAGTGGCCCAACTTCCTTGAAATTGGCCTCTTGTCATGCATGCTGCAAGATGAACGAACATCTGGCATCGTACTCCGGGATTTCTCTAGAGGTTAAAGTTTATTTTGCATCCATGGAATAGGGTCTAAGAGCCCAGACAGAGCAACTCTCCTTAGATGTTTTTTCTCCCACCCTTTTCATGTGCTGATACCACATGTTATTGCCCAAGTGTGTATTTCTCTTGCTTCTCACTACTACTAAATCATTGCTCATATAATAATCATGAAGTATATCAAGAAGAGTTCTCTCTCTGGGGAGAGCTATTGGAGTGTCTACCTTAGCGGAAGCAAATAGATCAAGAATAGTACTTGTAGTAGGAGGAATCATAGTAGTCCCTGTCTTAAGAGGAGTGCTAATGTAATAGGGAATGCTAAACAGAAGAAACAGAAAGATACTAAGTATGGTGGCACATACCTTTATCATAAACCAACATAATAATCCCCACCATTTGCAACATTTTGGATTTAGTTAAGCTTGCTCTTTCTCTAAAACCGTGCCACTTTCAACATTTCTCATGTTTGCTGTACTCAATTAAGGAAGGAAAAACATTTTTTAATCAGGCAATTACGGTAGGTCTGGTAGTTGCAGGATTTCTTCTACTATCTCTACAAGCAGCCTTCTAATCACAGGGCCATTCTTAGGATCATGTAAGAAAGTGCGACTGTTCAAATCTCTCCTTACAAGAGTAGGATAAGCTTGAAGAATGTACACAAAGACAGCAAGCAGGAGTCTATGGGCATGTCTGTTGGTCAGGACCGTAGGGCTAGTCAAATAAACGCACAGTGAACAATGAATCTGGGTACTGCTCGCTTTTCCAGTTATCGAATCCAAATTTGAAATCCAATTCAGGCATTCTATGGGCATCTCCGTTGGTCAGGACTGTAGGGCTAGTCAAATAAACGCTCAGTGAAAAATGAATCTGGGTACTGCTCACGTTTCCAGTTATCGAATCTAAATTCAAAATCCAATTCAGGCATATTCGTGATACGTTAACAACTCTCTAAAGTTTATTTTCAAAGATTCCTGTGGCTTAAGCAAAGAATTGCACTCCTGCTATAATATCTATAGAGAGTGTCCAAGCCACAGTCCAAATGCAATCTGCATTTATTTATCAGTAACTTTAACATCCTTCTTCTTTGTCATCAATCGAGTCTGCACACTAGTGGTCGAAGTGAGTGGGAGCGGTTGGGAGCGGGGCTCCTCTACTTTTTTAAATTAAGTTTTACTGCACCTATACTTTTATTTTTAAAAAGAAACCGTTCCGGAAAGGTTTCATTTTAAAATAACAGTGAAGGAAAAAGTTGAAACTTGCACTTTTAGTGCACTGCACTGAACGTTCCCTTATTTTTTTTTTTTGTAAAGTATTTTATTGGTTTTTTCAAGAAAGTGAGAAACATTACAAACTTACAAGTGTGGTAATAAAGAAACGATACAACAAAAAAAAGTAACGTGAGAACAACCAAAACAACAGCAGTCTACATGTAGCGTTAATTATGAGATGTTTGGTGGCAAGTAAAAATTATAGTTCCGATGTTACAGGAAGCGAGGGGAACAGATTCGGGTAATTCCATCTCTGTATCAGTATGAAAAATCGGGTGTTGTAGGACGCTACAGTCCCTCAGGGAGGCTTATAGTCTGCCTTGAAGCGCATGTCACTCAGGAGGGCTTTCCAGGAGTCCAGGGTTCCACTTGTGGCTTCTCCGCTGGTTGTGATCCCGTCTTGCCAGGCCCTGGTTTCAGCAGTCGTCCATCTCGCCAGTTCGCTCAGCCACCGAGCATGGCTGGGGCCCGCTGGAGTCTTCCAGGCCATCGCTATTGTTCTCTTGACCAAAATGCATGAGATGTCCATTAATTTCACCAAATGTTTAAATTTGCCCGGTCTAGGGTATATACCTAGTAGGCACTCTCCGGGCGTCCAGTCGTATCTTACCATGCCAGCTTCTGCGCAGGATTGTTTGGCTTTGAACCAGAGTGATTTCACTTTGATGCAGGACCAGAACATGTGGATCATGTCTGCCTTGTCATTTCCGCACCATGGGCACGTCGGGGGTATTTTCGGGTTGAATGAGGCAATCCTGTGGGGAGTCATATATGTCCGGTAAAGGACATTCAGCTGTATTTGTCCGAATCTGGAATTCCGGGACACTTTCTTGGGGTAGATCAGTGCTCTCTCCCATTCCTTGTCAGTAAGTGGTGATTCAAGATCTGCCTCCCATTTCGCCTTCAGTGCCTGACCTTTGGGGTTAGGCTTGTCTATGAGTCTGTTGTAAAGTCTGGAAACTGGTCTCCATCCATCTGAGAGGTCGTGCATTTCCTGTAGCAGTGGGTCTGGGGTGGGCTCTTCCGGCCAGCTGTTCCACTGCTTCTTAGCGATCTGTTTGATCCTGTGGTACCAGAGGAACTGGCCCTTGGATAGTCCTTCAATGTTCTGTAACGACTCGAAGTCCCTGAATTCCCCATCAGTGAACATGTCTCCCCATGTATATATGCCTGCTTCCTCCCATCTCCTGGGAGTGGGAAGTTCCGCCTCCGACTTGCACACATCCACCATTATGGGGTTATCCGGTGAGTACGGATGTTTCACTTGCCTCATGTGACAGGCCCTGGCCCATATCTGCCTGCCCAGCTTGACAATCAGCTGAGTTTCGGGAGGTAGCCGAGGGGGAAACCATAGAGTTTCTTTGGGGATTAAGTTTGTGGAAGATTGCCTGAGTAGTTCCAGTTCGGCCGATGTGTCATCAGACAGCCACTTCGTAATGTGACTGAGCTGGGCCGCCAAGTAGTAAAGGTGAAGGTCTGGGAGTTTTATTCCGCCTTCCTTATGTGGGAGAGACAGCGTGGCCAGTGTGAGCTTGTGTCTGCGCGGACCCCACAAGAAGTCCTTGATGATGGCCTCTAGTGTCTTGAAGAAAGGCGGGCGAACGTAGTGGCAAATATTGGCAAAGAAATACAGGAATCGAGGAAGGATTATCATTTTGGCAATCGCCGCTCTACCCACCATTGACAGTGGTAGTTTGGACCAAAATTTGATTGAACGCCGAAGGCCGGTGACTGCTGCTATAGTGTTATGTTCGTGTGTGAGTAGCGGGGTGTGACCCACATTGATTCCCAGGTACCGGAACTTGTCAGGTTGCCACTGTATTCCGATAGGCGGGAGGTCGTCTACTGCAATGCCCCTCAGGCTAGCTAGGGGGAATGCAGTTGATTTGTGTCTGCTGAATCGTATCCCTGAGTACTTTGCATAATTGTCGAGAACTTCTAGCGTTGTGGGTGCGTTGAGCTCAGGGTTCCTCAAGTAGAGAAGTACATCATCCGCGTATAATGAAATTATGTTGTAAACGTTGCCCACCTTAATGCCCGCATCAAAAAACTGTTGGCGAAAGTATATGGCTATTGGTTCTAGGCCCAATATATACAGCATGGGCGAGAGTGGGCACCCCTGTCTCGTGCCCCTTTGTATTGCCCAGGATCCCGAGACAATTCTGCCTGTTTTAACCCTTGCCATTGGCGAATTATAAAGTACCTGGATCCATCTGATGAAGCCCGCACCAAAGCCGAAGCCCCTCAAAACCTCCACAAGCCACTCCCAATAGATAGAGTCGAAGGCCTTGATGGCATCAAGTGACAGTATCGCCAGGTCCTCCTCTCGGTCGTGGGTTTCGGCCATGATGTGTTGTAGTCTCCTGAGGTTGGCCGTGGTGTTGCGTCCTGGGACGAATCCATTTTGATCTTCGTGAATTATGGATCCTACCACTCTGGCGAGTCTGTTGGCTAATATAGAAGTGAGGATCTTGCTGTCGTAATTCAGCATGGCCAAAGGTCGATAAGAATCACAATCGGTGGGTGACTTGTGCGGCTTGAGCATTGGAATAATTATGGTCTCTTTCATGGTGTTGGGCAGGATGCCATTTGTGTAGGCTTCTTGATAAACTTCATGTAGGATGGGGGTGAGAATGGGTTCGTAGGTCTTGTAGAATTCGGGCGGGAGACCATCACTGCCGGGGGCTTTGCCATTGGCGAGCGATCTGATGGCCGCTGTCACATCTTCGGAAGTGATTTCCGAGTCCAGTTCCTCCCTCTGCTCGCTGGAGATTTGAGGGAGGCCTATCTCCTCCAATGTTTCGATTAATTCTGCGGCGGGCACCTGGGACTCGTGGGCATACAATTTGGAGTAGAACTTAGCAAAAGTCTCGTTGATCTCCATCTGCGTTTTGTGTGTTACTCCTTTTTCGTCCTTTATCTCCGTTGGCAGGTGTTTAGGGTGTTCCCGCTTGCAGAGCCAGGCAAGCAATCTGCCGGGTTTGTCAGACTCGCTGTGGGATCTGGCGGTATGTGTTGCGAAGTCAAATTTCTCCAGTCTGACCCATGATTCCTGACATTTTATACGGGCTGTTTTAAGGATCTTCTCGGACTCTGGGGAAATGTCAGGGGCGGACTCTAGTCTTGCGATCTCTAATTCCTGGGCCTCAAGAGAGGACTGTAGTTGTCTGCGGGTTCCGCCCGCTCTTGAAATGATTTCTCCCCTGGTAACCACCTTCATGGCCTCCCACAGTGTGGACCAGGTAGCCACCGATCCCTTATTGATTTCGACATATTCCTCTAGCTTCTCAGCAAGGTCCTCTCTGAACTCTGGATCATCCAACGCTGCTGTAGGCATCCTCCACATGGGAATTGGAGGTTTGGGTCCACGCAGCTGCCAATGCATGGCGAGCGGGGAGTGGTCGGAGATCGATCTCCCCAAATATTCAGTGGATGTGGCCAGTGGAGATTGTTCCTTATCAACAAACAAGTAGTCGATCCTTGTGTGGACGCCATGTGGAGCTGAGTAGTGTGAGTAAATTCTGGCCTCTGGATGTTGCACTCTCCAGATGTCTACCAGGTTGAGCTGGTCGAGTTTTTCCGTCAAGGAGGTGGATGCGGGATTGCTTGGCTGAGGAGGAGGGCGCGATCTGTCCTTGCTTAAGTCCATGACGCAGTTGAAGTCTCCCCCCCACACGAAGGTCCTGCCTCGGTGTTGTGCCAGTCTAGCACTCAACGTGCTTAAGTATGACGGGATTCCATGCTGCGGAAAGTATGTGTTAATGAAGCACACTGGGGTTTGTTCTATGGTGCCCCACATTGATGTATATCTCCCTTCCTTGTCAGAATCCCAGCCTTCTAGCTGGAAAGGCACATTCGGGTTCACCCATATCAGTGCGCCTCTCGCATATTTGGAGTAAGGAAACCCCCTCATGGTCCCATCCCATCGATCTGTTAACTTAGACATGGAGTCCGCTGTAAGGTGGGTCTCTTGTAATAGCGCAATCGAGACCTTCTTCCTCCTGAGGTAGGACTGTACACGGTTCCTTCTGAGGTATGAAGCCATTCCCCTCACATTCCATGTCATCACAACAAGTTGCGACGCCATCGGATCGGTGTTCTGAATTCGTCTTGGAGTTCTGGCCCGCTGGCCCGGTGGCACAACGAACCACAGGTGGCGTTCTGCGGGCGGGGGGCCCCTGGTTCATGAAGTCTTGTGTCGTAACTTGCCACCATCTTATACTTTACCAACATTGATGATTCGTAGACTGCAAAACCAACTAAACTAATAACATAACACAAACTGGTGCGCCCAGCGACTACAACACTGTCGCGGTGCTCAGGCGCTCTCGAGCCGTCTGAACCCATCCGGGAATCGGGCGTGAGCTGGGTCGGGCGGTGAACTGGCCCAATTGGATTTTCTGCTGGGGGTAGGGTTGGTGCGAGGCGGCAGGGCCGTGCGAGGGCCGCTTCCATAAGTTAAACTGTTGTTTGGATTACCTGCTGGGGTCCGGTTACTGGTGGTGCGAGGAGACTCAGGACTTAATCATCATTCCGAGGAGGATCCTTGCCATCGGCTAGGTTATTATCTTCTAGCCACATATTGGCCGCCTCCGGGTTTTCGAGAAATATCGCTCGCCCATTATAAACAACTCTCAGGCGCGCGGGGTACAGCAGCCTGTATTTAATGTCCAGTTGGCGAAGCTTCGCCTTGATCGGGACGAATGAGTTCCTTTCCCTCTGCACTTTCTGGGTGTAGTCGGGGTAAATAGTAATTTTTGAGTCCCCCCTTTCAATGGGACCTGCTTCCCTGGAGTGCCGTAGGATGGTTTCTCTATCTTGAAAATTCAATATTTTGGCTATTATTGGCCGTGGATGCGAGCCGGGGGGAGGACGTCTCTGGAGGGATCTATGTGCCCTTTCGACCGCAAAGCCTTGGGTTAGTTTTCCGGCCCCGATCTCTTGTAGCAGAAGGGTTTCGACATAGGATGTGGTGTTTAGGCCCTCTGTTCCCTCCGGGATACCCAGGATCCTGATGTTCCCCCGTCTGGCCCGTCCTTCGGCTTCCTCCGCCCTTTCCTCCAGGAAGGCGACCCTCCTCTTTAGATCGGAGACTTCGGACTTCAGGGTTGTGTTGGCCCCGGACAGCTCCGTCGTGGAATTCTCGACGGTCGTTACCCTCTCCGTCAAGTTGCGGGCATCTTGGCGGATGAGTTGTATGTCTATTTTGAACTCATCAATCTTGGAGTCAATGTGGGTTCTCAGTGAGGCAATGGCATCCAATATCTGAGAGCGATTGTCGTTGACCTCCCCTTCGTTCGGATGAGTGTTTTCGGAGAGGCTAGGTCTGGACTGGGTGGAGGTCTTCGCCTTGGTCGAGACAAAGGAGTCCATGGTGGCGGCCCTGCTCTTGTTCTTGGTGGCCATCTTGAAGCCGCTGGACGTAGATCGCCGAGTCGGGGAGCCAAGTGCAGGCGGCCCAAGGGTGCAGTGGTGGTCAGGGGCCCACCAAAGGGTATTATGTAGGCTCACGCACCTTGAGTTTCAGGGCCCCCGAGTGCTTCGGCTGGAATCAGGTCGTTCGGGTGATGGCCGTGGGGCGGGGTGCTACTTCTCAGAGGTGGCGAGTTTCTCTTTATGTGATGCCATCCACGTGGTTCTAGTTGTAGTCCGCGTTGCATAAATTGGGCCAGCCCAGGGGTAACGGAGTCAGGGGCCTGGGGGCCTGTGTCGATTCCGAACCAGTGTCAGACAGGGGTCGCCCCCCCCGGCCTTGTTGCCGATCCCCAAAGCGCTCCGTCAGGGGACGCTGGTTCAGGGGCTGCGTGAAGCTGTGCCAGGGGCCATCTTGGATCAATGCGCGGCGGAGGGGAGGGTGGGATCCGGAGCCCGCTCTTCCTCACGGGGGCTCCGAAAATTCCAACACTCGAGTAATTCCTAATGGGGAGCACTTCCCCCACCGATGCATGCTTTTCCGCTGGCTGCAACCACTCTTGTACCGGAGAAAAAGGATCAGGAAGCGGCGTCTCGGCCGGAGCCCGGCAGATCAGCTTCTGCCCTCCATCGGCTCCAAGCCACGCCCCCCCCTGAACGTTCCCTTAAACTGCAGGTGCATGTGTTTGGGGGTTTGTATTCTGTGTGGGCGGCGGTGTGGTGATGGGGTTTGTGGGGAGTGGGTGCAGGCTAGCAGGGAACATAGTTACACTACTTCTTTTCGTACACTTCGACCACTGCTGCACACGCTGAAATTCTTCTTTTTTTCTTACTTCTGAATCGATCATTGGGGGTGCTGTGGCCTCACCTTGTGTCTACCTTCACGTTGTTCAGATGGATCCAAGCTCGTCTGCCTTGAACTTTCACTGCTGAAGGAGTAACATTCTCTACTACAAAAGGTCCATGGAACCTTGACTCCTGCCACTACCTAGTGAATGTTTTGATCAGCACGATGTCGCCAGGAAACAATCTTGGAGCTGATAAAAGTTAAGAAAGTCCGGTTGCTGAATGGTTTTCATCTGTGTTCTGAGATCGACCTCCCTGGCGCTTGAGTTGATATGAAATGACAGAGATACTAGCAGTCATACATGTCAAATACACACATAGCTTATTTCCTAACATTTCTGCGGTTCTCTGGGCATCATTACTACGCCTCAACGGAGGAGTTAAAGACATTCTCATTCGCCTTCCTGTCACTAGTTCATGGGGGGTAAGGTGGTGGTCCGAGACAGGCTGATTCCTTAGGGCATATAGAGCTAAGGTCAGGCAATATTGCCATCCCTTTGTCAGAGTTAACTTGAGCTTGGCAATTCTCTCTTTAAGGAGGACGTTGAGCCTCTCACATATCCTGTTCACTTCTTACACGTGATAAGCAGAAGAGAACTTGTGTTTAATATTTAATAACAGACTTATCTGCTCAAATACTTCATTGACAAAATGTGGCCCATTATCGGATCTCAGCACCTCACGGTATCAGGTAAAAATATCGCTGTACATATGGTCGTCGGGAACGGCCATAGGCGATATTTTTGGTGGGGATAATTTATGGGGTAAATGGATGGGGGGATTACAGGGGTGTCCCCCGCTCCCTTTTAAAATATATTGGGGTTGCAGGGGTGTCCCCCGCAGGTTCCATGGGGTAATATCGCCGCAAAAATATGGCGAAGTTTTTGTATGGCAATATTTTTGCAGCAATATTATCACATGGAACCCACCTCACACACACCCCATATTGGGAAAACTTGACATACTAAAAACTTTGCTGTGCAAGTGGCGTCAGGGTGTGTAGACGGACCTGCTTCGATCCACCTGGAGAAGGGACACTCCACCACTATCCTATACCTGCATCCATTACATACTTGCAGCATATCAACATAGTCAAAATGTAAATGTTGAAAAGGACCGTTTGGTCAAGGAATTACTCCTCTAATCATTCGCAGTGTATGCCCATCGGTAACCATTTGACATACGATGCAATTTACTACATACAATGCAAAAAGTTCTAACAGGTTTGGTACAAACCAGTCTTATGCAATTGTTGCAGAAAGACGCTCCCTAGTTACATGTGCAGGGTAGTGCAGCTGTTCAAGCGCTAGCCTTAACAAGGCTACTGGCATCACCGGCTTTCCAGTGTTGTCCTGTCACCATAATGCTTCTGTGGGGGATAAAGAACACCCCCTTCCTTTCCATAATTCCTGCTCTTTCTGTGGTGTACTGCTTTGAATCTCCATTAATTGCGCTCTTGGTAAATGACTAAGGGCCTCATTCTGGGTCTGGCGGCTTGCCGCGGGACCTGGAAAAAATAACTGGCACCAGTCATTTTGTAAGTCCCCATTACTCCATGGGAATGGGAACCATGAAAGCACCGGCACCGTTAATAACGGTGCAGGTGCTTCCGTGAAACTCTGCAGGGGGTGTGGTTCCGCCCGCCAGGTCTGACCTTGGTGGGTGGGACGGCACCCACCGGCAGAGTCGTACTGTTCCGGTCCGGTGCTGGTAGGCTTACTGGCAGCATTGGTACCAGACCGGCACAGTTGTAATGAGGCCCTAAATCCTTCTATCACCCTCATGAATGTGACTACTTTTTCCTTAACATCTGGAGCATCAAAACTTGAAATATTTGGTGAATATGCAACCCTCTTGGCCTCTGTCTCTTAAGAAATAAACAGGGTCATTTCGAGTTTGGAGGCAGCCATGGTGCTATTAGCACCATGGCTGCCTCCAAACTCGGGTCGGGGTCCGGGTAGGCGGAATGGGGACTTACCGGGACATTCCGACCTATACGGACCCGGTAACTCCCCATGCCGAATACCATTCCCCATTCCCATTCGTGCCCCGATAGGGCTAAATGGGAATGGGGAAGGCGCTAATAACGGGCCCGCTATTTGCTCCCTGGTCCCCTAACAGGACCAGCTAAGGACGTCTGGTCTGACCAGATGTACTTTGTGGGCCCCGCTAGGGAACCTCGGAATAGGGCAGTAAGGGGTTACCGGCACCGGCATCCTTACTGGCGCCGGTAGCCCCTTACCGCCCAACTCAGAATGACCCCCAAAGTTAGTTTGTTTAGTATGCGCTGCGCATTTAACTATTGCTATGGCTAGTGGGAGTTGTAGTGCCTTAATAAGCCTGTCCGATAAAGATGCGTGCTGCACTGGAGCACGTCCGCTCGGAGGTAGCCCCTCCTTTTCCAACATGCTAGCCCTGCGTGCATGGTTGACGTCACATAGGCAGAGTCACTGCACATCATCACTTCCTGCCCTTTGTGATTCTTGAGTGCGACAATGAGCGCTACCAATTCTGCCGCTTGCGTTGAAAAGTGAGACGTAGTCTTGCACTTGCTACAATCTCAAACTCGCCATTTGCTCTATACCTCACTACTGCAGCACTAGAACACCTTTCTCCACTTTTTTGATCCATTTTCGAAGAACCATCAAAGAGAATTTCCCCTCCTGGTAACACATTTTCCTTTACGTGCGGTATATCATCATAAAACTCTACATAATTAGCGTAGTCATGCACATGCTCGCCTTCAACTATTGGTTCAGCTACAAATGTGGCGGGATTCACTATTTTACATCTCACCATTTTAATCACTGGATTTGATATCATTACTTAATAGACAGAAGCTCTCTGGGATGTCAATATACCTTTGGGTTTCTCTAAAATGGCAAACAAAGCATGTTCTACAAAAAGTGTCATAGAGCAGCCCATTACAATACTTGCAGATTTCTCAAATGCGAACCCGGCAGCTGACATGACTGTTTGAAAGGAAAGTGTCCTTTCATAACTGGGTCTAATATCCCACTGTATTATGCCAGAGGTTTGTACCCTAATGTAGTCCTCTGTGTAAGCACTGCAGTCATGACTGTCCTATTCATGTGTGAAAACAAAAAAAACTCCTCAGCATAATTGGGAATTGCTAAAACATGAGCTGTACAAATTGCTTTTTTCAAATCTTCAAACCCTTCCTCCATATCCTCAGCCCATTCTATTTTCTTCTTGTTCATATGTGCTTTCTATAAAGAATGCAAATGGGGTCTTTTGTTTGAACTATAATTAGGTACCCATGCTCTTACATAATGACATTGGGCCTCATTACGAGTATGGAGGCAGCCATGCCCTTAGTAAGGGCATGGCTGCCTCCATACTGGGTCCCAGTACCGGGTTCCTTCAATGAGGAATAACTGGGTCATTCTGGCTTTGGAGGACCCGGTAATTCCTCCTTGAAGGAACCCATCCCCATTCCGATTTGAGCCCCCATAGGGCTCAATGGGAATGGGGAGGGAGCTAGTAACAGGCCCGTTATTAGCTCCCTGGTCTCCTTGTGGGATCGCAAAGGATGTCTGGTCTGACTAGGCATCCTTAATGGGTCCCGCAAGGGGACCTCATAATAGGGCATCCCGTAATGAATGGTGCATGTCCCGTACCGGCACCCTTAATTACGGGAGCGCCTATGTTGTTATGAGACCCATAGTCCCAAAAACTGTTGCATCTGCTTTACTGCATGCGGTTTTGCTGTTTTCATGATCAACTCAGCTCTTTCAGGTGTTACCCTGTTTCCCTCATGCAAAATCAACGGTCCTATATATAGCGCCTCTTCCTGACAATACTGTAACTGCTCTTTGTCTACCTTGTATCACTTGTCTGCTAGGATAGTCATTAACTGAATCGAGTCTTGCCAGCACTCATCTTCTGTCGTGCTACAAATTAAAATGTCATCTACGTACTGTATCACAGTGCTTTTCAAATCAATATTTCCTAAGTCCATACGTAGGAATCTGTTAAAGATCGATGGAGACTCACAGTACCCTTGGGGAAGCCTAGTATGTTTCAGGCGAATCTGGCAAAACGTAAATAAAGTCAAGTCTTGCAGGTCTTTGTGCAACAGGATTGAGAAAAACACATTTTTCAAATTGGTCACCGTGAAATATCGAGCTTCTACTGGGATACTGCACAGTATCATTGCTGGATTGGGAACTAAAGGAAACTCTGCATCTACAATCTGGTTAATCAGTCTCATATCTTGTATAAATCTCCATGACCCTCCCTTTGATTTCTTCACAGGGTACACTGCGGTATTACTGATTCTGATGGTACCAGAATACCTTGTTCCATCTGCGCTGAAATAGTATTAAAAATACCCTCATCCGCCTCTCGAGACATTGGGTACTGTCTTGCTAGAGCTAAAATTGCTCCTGGTTTCAACTATGTCTTGACTTCCCTATTCCCTTCAATAGGCCTACGTCATAAGGGCCTGTAGTCCATAAACCGCTTGGCACTTTCTCCAAGTCTCTGTTAAAAAATACTGGACGCTGTCGCATTATCGCCATTCGCTGTGGGATCTCCCTTTTCTCTATTCTGATCCAATATGTAATGCTCATGAAGAACACCACTTCATCATCTGTTGGATCATCTCTAAACATGTAATTGTCAGTGATGTCATTCAATCTATGCCCTTCCCCAATGGCAATCACTGTTCTCCTTGGTCTACACTCATCATCTGTTCCTTCGAGAATTGCCATTTCTCCTCGTATTATGGCTGCATCTATTTCTAGAGGGATTGTCTGTCCCCCCTATTCATCAATAGGTATCTGTGGCCTAAACAGAAATTTGTCAGGTATCCTCATAGTTCTTCCCACTAAGCCAGGAAGCCATGTTAACAGAATTCTCACCCCATAAAGGAAAACTGGCTCCATTGGTACACCTTGCAGAGTCACTTGCCCTATGAATGCCAATATAAATTTTCCCACATTCCTGTAGTGTATATGTTCCCTCTTGTATACATGAGCATGTAGTTCCAGTGTCTACTAGAAATTAAAAGGATGTGCCTCCTATCGTCACATTGACCCTTGGTTCCTCTTGGGGGTCTGGTGTTACTGATAGTACTGAATACATCAAGTCGCCCTGTGAGCTGTCCTATTGTGGATACGTGCATACCCCTGTGTCCGTAAAAGGATTTCCTCCTACCACAGTAAGAGCCCCTATTCTACGTGTCAATAGCTGTCCTGTGTTTGCATTCTGCTGTGTCTGCACGGGGCATGCTGGGACTGCCCTTGTGGTGGATTCAATGGTGGTTGCTGTGCCTGTTGCATTTGCAGCGCTTGTGCCTGATACACTTTTTGATCTTGGGCAAACCCTTCCCTAGCTTGTGAGCCATATGCTGGAGGATAAGCTGTCCCTGAAAATTGGCCGTTCTGTACATACCATTGACTCCTGCATGTGCGCACAATGTGCCCTGTCATCCCAAATGTCCAACATATAGGAGGATCCTGTCTGCCTAGTCCCCCTTGGTTGAACCCTCCATGCGCATTCTAATTCTCATTCTGCATATTCTGAAACCCACCTTGATTATTTTGAAATCCACCCCTTCCCCTGTAACCCATACCATTACCTCGTGGCACACACCCATAACCTCCTTGGTCCATCGGGCACTGGTTACTCGTATGCGATGTACCCACTGTTTGCTGTATCCCCAATCCTTCTCCGCTTGTTAATAGCACCCCTTCTATGGCATATTTTGACCATTTCTTCTGAACTAGCTTGGCGTCCTCAAGTTTTCTAGCATCTTCTTTCTTCTTATTTTTCTCCTGCAACAGCCAACAATAATACACTATTATCAACTGTGTTTCTGTCCATGGCTTTGCTTCCATTCCCACCAAATTCTTGAGTTGCCTCTGTACCTGCTTGGGCAATCCTTGATGTAAAATGTGGTAAAATACTGCCACTGTTTTTTTCCAATGGCTTGCATGTTTCAAGAGTCCAGCACTCTTGAAAGGCCTGAATGTAAGCAAGAGGATCTTCGTCTTCTTTCATTTTACATGTCATAATTGCACCCATATCTGACATTTCAGGATATTGTACCTCGAGAGCCCTACAGACATCTGCTCTACAATTATTGAAAGGCGCTCCATCATGCGCTGTGTCCTGTGCTGTCACACTCGAACAGCTTGCTCTCTTCCAAATGTCGACAGCTCTTTCCCCAAGAATGGCTGCTAGGAGACTCTTAATGTCCCCTATTGCAAAGGTAGTTCCTCCTGTCCTTTTTTCTAATTCATAAATCCATTTTCACGCACCTGCTGTTAAACTGCGGAGTTTGCACCTTAAATTATCCTTATCCATCTGTGACCATGGAATATACTGTGGTCTCTCGCTCCTCCTTTTTCCAATAAGGGAAACTGCGTAAATCGTGACCCGCAATAGGCTCCCATAATCTGCCTATCCATAGTGGGGACAATGGTTCCTGACCGCCTCCTCCCTGGCACTGACCTTAACCTGCTCACATATGGTGATGATTCTCCCTTCTCACTATACAATCGTCCTTTGGGATGCTCTGTATATGTTATGGGATCTGGCATCCTATTTTTTGGTTGTTCTAGACTGGACCATTTTACATCCTTGTCCGCTTGCAGGCTTCCCTTGGGAGCACATGCACCTCCTCCCTCTTCCCCACGGAAGGATTCTCTCTTTTTGTCTGACATATCTAGTCCCCAACTAGTATGACTCTCTTCCCCTTGACCCTTATCTAAGGTCACTCTGTTTAAAGATAAGGCCCTATGCTTGAGAATGAACAGATTTTCCTCTTTGCTCCATGATTGGAAGACCAGGGTTTGATCTCCCTTCCCTTGGCTTCCCGATTTGCTCAGTTTCCTTAACTCTTGATAGGCTTCATTGAACCTGTCTCCAATGCTTCCTATGTCAAAGTTCTCTTCTAAGGTTACTCAAGATGGCCCTGACGTTGCTCCCTGTAACAGGAGGAACTCTTCTATACCGCCCCATTATATTGCTGGACTCTGTTCCATGAACTCCTTTTGA